>NC_062215.1:32408749-32708749 GCF_902686445.1 Sciurus carolinensis | reverse complement strand
TGCTGACCTACATTGTTGTTTTTCATTTCCTCCTCATGGAATATTTTGTTGAGAATATTCTGTAACACAGGCTTTCTATTTGTAAATTCTTTTAACTTTTGTTTATCATGGAAGGATTTTATTTTGTCTTCAAATCTGAAGGTTAGTTTTGCTGGGTATAGGATTCTTGGTTGGCAACCACGTTCTTTCAGAACTTGAAATATGTTGTTCCAAGCCCTTCTAGCTTTTAGAGTCTGGGCTGAGAAATCTGATATCCCATACTGGTTTCCCCCTATATGTAATCGGATCCTTTTCTCTTGTAGCCTTCAAAATCCTATCTTTATTTTGTATGTTAGGCATTTTCATTATAATGTGCCTTGGTGTGGATCTGTTGTGATTTTGTGCATTTGGTGTTCTATAAGCCTCTTGTATTTGATTTTCCATTCCATTCTTCAGTCTTGGGAAATTTTCTGCTATTATTTCATTGAATAGGTTGTTCATTCCTTTGGCTTGTATCTCTGTGCCTTCCCCAATCCTGATAATTCTTAAATTTGGTGTTTTCATGATGTCCCACAGTTCTTGGAGATTCTGTTCATGATTTCTTACCATGTTCTCTGTTTGGGCAACTTTATTTTCAAGATTAAATATTTTGTCTTCATTGTTTGAGGTTCTGTCTTCCAAGTGGTTTACTCTGTTGGTGATGCTTTCCATTGAGTTTTTTATTTGGTTTATTGTTTCCTTCATTTCAAGGATTTCCATTTT
Organism: Sciurus carolinensis; assembly: GCF_902686445.1. NCBI lineage: Eukaryota > Metazoa > Chordata > Mammalia > Rodentia > Sciuridae > Sciurus > Sciurus carolinensis. The sequence goes on along the minus strand of NC_062215.1, from coordinate 32,708,008 downwards.
TCTGTTTTTGTTTTTGTTTTTTTTTTAGAATCTCTCTGTCTTCGTTGAAGTGATCTTTTGCTTCCTGCAGTTGCTTTTTGCTCTTTCAACTGCTTATTGGTATTAGCCTTCATTGCCTGCATTTGCTCTCTTATCTCATCCTTTGCTTCACAAATCATTTTAATCATGTATAATCTGAAGTCCTTTTTTGACATTTGTTCTATTACACTGTCACTGGATTCTATTAATATAGAATCTAGATTTGTTTGGATCATTTTCTTCCCTGTTTTTTTTTTCATGTTGTTCATGTATCCTCCCCTCTAGCAGTGCAGATCTGGGGTATTGCCGTTTCCCCCCTATAGGTTTATAGTGACCCTATAGTTTCCAAAACCTTTTCTTTAAGGGGGAGATCAATATTAGCAGTGCCCAGTTCAGACAGTATGCAGCCCGAAACCAAAGAGCCCCTATGAGGATGTTAACAATATTGTCATAATAAACAGAATGAGTTCAATTATTATCTTCAGTATAACAAATAGATCTGCAATAAGTTCTGCAGTTTATAATGGAAGACAAAGAGGATGTGGAGGGGTGTAGGATGTAGCCGTTAATGGGATAAGGAAAGAATATAGAGAAGTTCTGGATCATAGAAAGAGTGAGAGTGTAATCAAAAAGAAGTTTGTTGTTAGCATGGGAAAAGGGAGAAAGAGACTCTGAGGGAACAGGTAAACAAAAGGAAAAGAGAGCAAGAAAAGTAAAGAAATAAAAACTTAAAATTTTTCAATAAGGAGAAAAAAGAAAATCTACACTATAACAGTCATATAGTATTCAAACCTCCCAGTCTTCAGTAGCCTGATGTATGAGAGGTACCTGACAATGAGCTTCAAGTCTCCAGCAGGCGTCTCAGGATGGGATTTGCCCCACTTAAAGATGGGAGATACAGCTTCCAGGATTATCCAAGATGGCCGCTCTGGCTTCCAAATGTGTTGGCAAATGGGGAGCTTCAGCTGGGGGTGTGGGCATGGTTGGCTGGAGGTCCTGGAGGCGGGGTGTGGTTGGTTGGGCAGGGGTCCTGGAGGTGGGGTGTTGTCGTTCTGGTTGCAGGATCCTAGAGGCAGGGTGCAATCAGTTGGTCTGGGAGTCCTGGTGGCGGGGAGCAGTAAGTCGATGTGAGGGCCCTGGAGATAGGGAGTGATCGGTCGGGCTGAGGGATCCTGGAGACGGGGCTCAGTCACCCAGACAGGGGTCCTACAAGTCCTGGCTGTTGTTTCAAAATCTACATTTTTTTTTTTTTACATTGAAAGCAGGTATAGTTTTATTAACTGACCAGATTACAAAAATATCATGGTAGATACTTTAGTTCATCCTTCTAATAAGCCTGTTGATCTGGTCCTCCCTGTTGCCAATATCTCCACCTTCTACAAAGTGGGTAGTCTTTTTCTTCATTCCACCTCTTGGAGAAGATAATTTGAAGGGCCACAGAAAGTTATTTACTTCTTTGAAGCACTTTCCAACGGTATAGATCTGATGAATAAGCTCCTCCATGCAGATGATGCCACATTTACCACGAAATCCAGCAATCAAAGTGTTATCTGTCAAGGCAATTCATTTCTTCTTGATTTTGCCATATCCACGCTTGTAGGTTAGTTCATTCACTGACGTCAGGTTTGGGTAGCACCATGCAATAAATGGTTCCACAATCCTCAGCACATTAATTGAAGGCTTGTTGAGCTTAATGAAGGTGCCACTGAAGATCTGATGAAGGAGAAGAAATTATAACACCTTACCAACCTTTGGGCTCACACCATTGATACCTCTGATCCTGATGACAAATGCCAATTTGGATTCTGCAGGTACATAGAAGTTGCCAGTTTTTCTTGCCATCCTAGTCATTAAGACTCTCCATTCTGTACATCTGCCTACATTCCTTGTGGTAAGACTTGGCTTTTTCATAGATGAGCTTCCTCCTTGCCTTTTGGAGCATCTTTTAGGCAAACTTCTTTAGGCGCTTTACCTTCAGCTCTGCATAATTCCTTTGCTTTTTTCTTAAGGGTTTCTGGCACAGCAGGAACCTTCTTTTTCTTCTCTTTGGTACCCTCTGTGGTTCCAGTCAGAAAAAGAGGAACTACATTTTCTTTTGTTGGAACGTAAGAACCGAGGTTTGGAGCTTCATCATCCCACTCTCCCATGATAGTTCATAGATGTTTCCTTTGAGGCTCAGTATTTCCCCCCTTACTTCCAAATTGCTATTTCAATTTGGCCCATCAGTTGCAAATGGTATTGTTAGGAACAGACAGATATGAATGGTGGCAGCACGAGTTAAGGGAATAATTCCCTCAACTGGGCCCACTTATTTCCTCAACTGGGCCCACTGTGCTGACCCCACATGTTTTCTTTTCCAAGATGCAATTTACCTGCAGCCCTTCTGGTCTCAGGGAACAGGATATGTCACATTTCTCAGCAAACTCCCAGTTCACTGCAGGAGAAATGCAGGCCCAAAATAATGTTGATAACAGGAACCCAAGTTACCCTGAAGGGGGAAACATTTGTGACCAGATCCTGAAACTTGGAGATAAGGATAGTTTCTCCTAACCATAAATTTGTAAGAATAAAGAATTCTTTATTGATTAAGAATTCAATTAGAACTGGTCAGCATGGGCCAAGGTGACCTAGAGTTGCCATGACAGTAGGGACTTGAAAGTCTGATGTCACCTTGCTGTCAGTCAAAAGTCAAGAGATAGACATGCGTGGGACTCCCTAGAAACTTCTCTGGGATCCTTAATAAAACTGGAGTGCAGGAGAGGCTCATTGTCCCTATCCTTTCTGAGAGGACCCACATCTCCCTTGAGAGTGTTCCCTTCCCCTTTCCTATCCTTTCAATAAACTCATTCCTGTTACTGTGAGTGACAGTCTGAAATCTTTCTGACTTGATTGCAAGAATCAGGGTTTGAAACGGAGGATCTTCACATTGCCCGTTTCCTGGAAGGCCCCAGCTCTGTAACAGTGTCTATGACTTCCTATTTTGGTAGATGAAAGTGTTTAACTCTCTTATAACTCCTATCCAATTGCCAACTATAATTATATCATAGATTTGTTTGAATCCATGTTTCATATTTTAAATAACATGACTATGTAAATATGGTTCAAAGATAGATCAGTTGTATACTATGATTTTTCTTTCTTTTTCTGTGTGTGTGTTGGGGGATAGGGAGCCCAGAGGTGCTCTACCACTGAGATACATACGCCCCAGCCCTTTTTATTTTTTATATTATTTATTTATTTATTTATTTATTTATTTATTTATTTTGTGGTTCTGGGGATTGAACTCAGGGCTTTGTGCATGTGAGCCAAGCACTCTACCAACTAAGCTATACCCCCAGTCCTTATTTTTTATTTTAAGATGGGTATCACTATATTGCTGAGACTGGCCTTGAATTTGCACTTCTCCTGCCTCAGCCTCCTGAGTGGTTTGGATTACAGGTGTGTACCATTGTGCCCAACTGATTTTACCTTTTTTTTTTTTTTGGTATCAGGGATTGAACCGAGGGGTGCTTAATCAGTGAGCCACATTCCCAACCCCTTTTAGTTTTTATTTTGAAACAGAGTCTCTCTAAGTCACTTAGGGCCTCTCTGAGTTGCTGAGGCTGGTTTTGAACTGGGATCCTTCTGCCTAAGCCTCCCAAGCCACTGGGACTCCAGGCATATGCCACCACACCCAGCTTGATTTTACTTCATTTTTAATAAACCTATTGTGTTTTATTGGAATCAGTAATTGCCTCATTTTAAAAAGTGAACTTTAAACATTTAAAAATAGGGCTGGGGTTGTAGCTCAGTGGTAAAGCATTTGCCTGGCATGTGTGAGGCACTGGGTTCCATCCTCAGCATCACATAAAAATAAATAAATAGGGCTGGGGAGATAGCTCAGTTGGTAAAGTACCTGCCTTGCAGGCACAGGGCCCTGGGTTTGGTCCCCAACACCGCTAAAAAAATAAAAATAAATAAATAAGTTATAATTTATAGTTATTACAAAAATAAAACAGAAAGAGCCCATGTGCTCACAGTTTCCCTTATTGCATCAGTGGGCACATCTGTCACATTTTATGAACTGATAATGATACATTATTAATTAAAGTCAATACTTTATTCGGATTTTCTTGGTTGTTAACTAATGTCCTTTTTCTATTCCAGGATACCATCCACAATATTTAGTCATTGTGTCTCCTTATACTCCTCTTGGTTATGACAGTTTACCAGATCTGCTTGTTTCCATGACTCAGTTTTGAGGATCATTAGTCAGGTATTTTGTAGACTGATCCCCAATTAAGAGTTGTCTGATGTTCTTCTGATGATTAGACTGGGGTTATATATTTGGGACTGCAGAGGTTATATATGTGAGACTGCAGAGGTTAAGTGTCATTTCTATCAAAAGTGCACATATCAATATTAATCTTGATCACCTGGCTCAAGGAATGTTTGTCAGCTTTCTGGCAAACAATTTTTTAATGAGTGAGGAGTTTTCTCTACATAAACATCTATCTATTGTCTCCCCTTGTTTATTCAGTCATTCTTTACATATGGATTCATGATTGATTATTTTATAGTTTGGGTTATAACCCAATATTACGTGTTTTGTTTTGTTTTGTTTTTCCTTCCTCATTGCTCAAGTTGTTCCAGCTTTGGCTGTTGGGAGCTCTGTCAGTGGGTTCCTATATCCCTTCGGCATATCATTATTATTGTGGTAGTTTTGTTTGTTTGGGGTTGGGTTTTTTTATTCTTTTATTGTATTTTATTTTTTTGGTATTGGGGATTGAAGCCAGGGCACTCTACCGCTGAGCTATACACCCCCAGTCCTTATTATTTTTATTTTGAGGCAGGGTCTCACTAAGTTGCTCAAGATGGCATCAAACTTGCAATCCTCCTGCTTCACCTCTCAGTCACTGAGATCATGGGCATTTACCACTGCAGCCAGCTGCTTTTATTTTTTTTTAAAGCAATTTTATACTTTGTGACTCTAACAGATGTATATTCTCCATCCCAATACTAGAATCAGACAAGTCTCCAAGGAGACTTGGATCCATTTTAATAGAGAATGGTATTAGAAATGAAGATTTGGTGCTAGGTGTACTTATTTCTGGGGTGTCTTGCTTTTAGTCCCTCTTGGCTGACAGAAGAGGAGATGTATGTGTATATTTCTATATGTAGCCATCTGTATCTATATTAAGTGTAATTTCATACTAATGTCTCTAACTGCAGTCCATCACCAATGGATTATTCTAGCCTCTTCCCATTGCTTATCTTTAACCTTCCATTCCAACAAGTAGAACCTGGCTACCACCATCAGCCATCCATTTACTTAATTATTCAATTTCTGCATATATGTATTGTGATTTCAGAATTGTTACCCTGTATCCCTGTGGAAAGTTTTATATCAACTAGTGTGCAGGTCCTTTTGTTTTCTAGTTATGAAATCAGCCCCTATTCCACCACCCACTTCAGAGAGGTTGCTTCAAATATTAACAATACATTGAGATTCTTTTGTCACATTCTATATTGCATGCTGGACTCCCCCAGCTTCCTAAATGATTTAAAGTTTGCATACCTTGTAAACTTTGTTCATTCTGCTGTAAAGTTTCTATGTATTTTTAAAATTGCTCAATATTTTGTATTCATCATTACAGTATCATACAAAGTAGTCTTACCACCCTGAAAAAATTCCATATGCCTCATCTATTCAACATTCCTCCTCCTGAGACCCGGTTGACCACTGATATGCCTACTATCTCTAGTTTTTTTGCCTTTTCCAGGATGTCATATAATTGGAATATAGTATGTAGTTTTCTGAAGAGTGACTTCTAGTAATATGCATTTAAGATTCAGCCATGTTGTCTTATGGCTTAATCCATCCTTCCTTCCTTCCTTCCTTCCTTCCTTCCTTCCTTCCTTCCTTCCTTCCTTCCTTCCTTCCTTCCTTCCTCTCTCTCTCTCTCTCTCTCTCTCTCTCTCTCTCTCTCTCTCTCTCTCTTTATTTTGTACTGAGGATTGAACTCATGGGTGCTCTACCACTGAGCTACATCCCAAGCACATTTCTATTTTTTTTTTATTTTTTATTTTGGGACAGGGTCTTGATAAGTTGCTAAGGTTGGCCTTGAACTTGGGATCCTCCTGCCTTAGCCTATGGAGTCACTGGGATTACAGGCATGTGATGCCAAACTGGTGATTGTTCATTTCTTCTCATTACTGAGGGTAGTAGTCCATTACACAGATGAACCAATCACATTTACATGCACTTAAATTTCTTTGAACTTAGTTCAATCTTGTAATGCTCCCCAAAATTGAAATGTTTCAATGCCGGTTTTACAGGGTTAATTTTGTCAGATCATCTTTTAGTTCTCGTTTCCCATCCTGGAGACACCACATCTGCAATTTTCCATTATCCTGTACTAGTCTAGGATAATTGTCCTCTAATGAAGCTGCAGGATTGTCTTCCTGGGTCTGTTCTTTGATATCGCCCTAGACATTTCCTCTCTCTCTCTCTCTGTCAACCTCTTGTTCCCTAAATCCAGTTTCTTCCTTTTTTCTTGGGTTTACTTCTTCTTTTTTTAATATTTTTTTAGTTGTCAATGGACCTTTATTTTACTTATTTATACGTGGTGCTGAGATTCAAACCCAGTGCCTCATACATGCTAGGCAAACACTCTACCATTAAGCTACAACCCCAGCACATGGTTCACTTCTTTATTTTAGTGGAACATATCTTCCAGTGGCCTCCTGAGAAATAGTGAACAGTATGCACTGAAAATTTTGGATTCACTCACAATTAAGAATTTGACTAAGTATAGAACTGAACCCTGGAGATAATATTCACTCAAAAATGTAATGAAATTGCTTCCCTATGGTTGCTTCTAACCTCAGCATTGTTATTGAGAAATCTAGTGACATTTCTGATTCCTGGATTTCAATTTTTGTGTGTGATCTATTTTTTTCCTTAAAGGCTAAATTTTTTTTTTTTTTTTTTTTTTTTTTTTTTTTTTTTTTTTTGATACTGGGGATTGAAACCAGGGTCGCTTAACCACTGAACCACATCCACAGTCTTTTTTTTTTTTTATTTACTTATTTTTTTACTTAAAATTTTTTTTTCATACATCTATACAGGGTAATAATATCTGTCTCATTCTACCATCCTTCCCATCCCCACCCATCCCACCCCTCCCCTCACTCCCCTCTGCATAATCCAAAATTCCTTCATTCTTCCCTACCCACCCTCCACTATGGATGAGCATCCGATTATCAGAGAAAACATTTGGCCTTTTGTTTGGGGGGATTGGGTTACTTCACTTAGCATTATATTCTCTAACTCCATCCATTTACCTGCAAATGACATAATTTCATTCTTCTTTAAGGCTGAGTAATATTCCATTGTGTATATATAACACATTTTCTTTATTCATTCATCTGTTGAAGGGCACCTAGGCTGGTTCCACAGTTTAGCTATTGTGAATTGAGCTGCTATAAACATTGATGTGGTTTCGTCACTGTAGTATACTGATTTTTAAGTCCTTTGTGTATAAACCGGGGAGTGGGATAGTTGGGTCAAATGGATCCATTCCAAGTTTTCTTAGAAATCTCCATACTGCTTTCCAAAGTGGTTTTACTTTTTAATTTGAGTTGCTAGGGCCCCACTAAGTTGCTCAGCCTGGCTTTGATCCTCCTGCCTCAGTCTCCCAAGCCCCTGGTAATACAGGCGTGTGCCACCACACCCAGCTCCCTAAAGGATTTAGAATATTTTCTTTATCCATGGTATTCTAAAATTTCACAATGATGTAATTTGGTGAGGGTCTTTCTTCTTTTTGTTCATGGACTTATCATTTTGAAGACTTGTGTCCTTTAATTCTAGGAAATACTTTTGTGCTCTTTGAAAATTTCTCCCCATTGTTCTGCCTTTTTGAAGCACTCACTTCTAGTTTTAAAACTTTGTGTGCATGTGTTGGGGATGGGACTGGGGACTGAACCCAGGACCTCACACATGCTAGGCAAATGCTCTACCACTGAGTTACATCCTCAGGCAGTTTTTAAACTTTTTACCGATTTTCTTATCTTTTCTCTCCTATCATGGTCTTTCCTATTCTGATTTCTCAGAGGTTTCCTTGATTTTACCTTCCACTCTTTGGTTTAGGAAAGTTTTTATTCAATATTATCATTTTGAATTTTCAAGAGAACTTCCTTCCTACTCCTTATTTCACACACACATGCATGCATGTGTATGTACACATTATCTTTTATCTCTTGGGGGCTGTTAATTGTAGATTCTTTGAAGATTACTCCTATTCCCCACATCATATCTGTTTCCTGTGTCTTTTTCCTATGTCTGCTTTAGTCTCTCGCTTATTGCACATTTTCCTTGAGAAGCAGGTTCACCCTTCCATCTTTTCCACTGAGTGAGATCATGGAGTTCATTCCCTGGGGAGGATAGAACAACAGGTGCCATCATGCAAGCAGAAAGCAGCCCTAACCAGATGTTAACCTGCTGGCACATTGATCTCAGGCTTACACTCCAAAACAATGAGAAAAGTATTTCTATTGTTTACAAATTATCCAGTCTGGAGTATTTAGTTATAGCAGCCCAAAAAACTAAGACAAATACTATGTAAAGGTTTTCATCATCATAGTTTTAATGATGAGGAAAGTGTGCTTCAGAATAGCTTATTACCAGATCAGTACCCTCTAAAATAGAGTCTATGCATCCCGGTGGCATGTGAGGTGGTACTATTTTCTTAATCGGATGTATTATATACACAACAGTGTGAAAATCCATGTATATAATATACAAAAATTACATACATGAGGGGTTTGTACTCAAAAATATTTTGCTGGTGGCATGAGTGATCAGGAATATTTGTAGGATACTATGGTAGACCAGGGGTAAGTTGTCCAGGCAGGTGTCATGGTTTTACCTTGTACTCCTAAGTCTAGCTTAGTTCTGGCATTGAGGGACTGCTTGATATGCTCTGAATGAGAGGAAATAAACCAATAAATAAAAGAACATTAATTCAGATGTCCAGGATAATACAACTAGTAAGTGGAGGCATCAGGATTCAAATTCAGATCTGCTTAACTCCAAAATCTACTTTTCCAAGAACAGGTGCTGCTCAGAACACCAAACAGATAAGGGGAACACCAAACAGACAAGTTGTTTTTCAAAATACTTGGTTGTTAAAAAACAAACAAACAGGGGGCTGGGGACATAGCTCAGTCGGTAGAGTGCTTGCCTTGTAAGTACAAGGCCCTGGTTTTGATCCCCAGCACCCAAAACAAACAAACAAACAAACAAAAAACACCTAGAGAAAGTTCTAAGCAACAGAGAAAAGCATTAACCAGGAGGTTTTAACACTTTTCTATTAGAGAAAAATTCTTTGAAAATTTAGGAAGGCGAAAGAGTTACATGTTTCCTGCAGTTGTATATTAAGGCAGCATCAGAGGCTGTGTCCTTTATGATCAGAAACATTTCTGTTTGTCTAGGTGATATATAGAGGAAATTTTGCAACTTAATTTTTCTTTCTAGGTCATATTTGCCCTCTCAAAGATCACATAAAACAAAAACCCAGATTCAGAGCCAGTGCAGTGGCGCATACCTGTAATTCCAGCAAACAAGAAGGCTGAGGCAGGAAGACTTCAAGTTCAAGGCCAGCCTCAACAGCCTAATGAGACCTTGTCTCAAAATAAAAAATAAAAAGGGCTGAAGATGTAACTCAATGGTAAAGCACTCCTGGATTCAATCCCCAGTACCCCAAAACAAACAAACAAAAAACCCCTTAATTCAGGCAAGAACGTGAAATTTCTTTTCACTAAGCTATTTATCCACAATATCAAATTAGTCATAAAACAGACTGACTAGAGTTTCACTTCTTATTCCTTCCTCCAAAGAGTAAAGTGGAACAAAGTCTAAACCACTGATGTTGGAAAACCAAGGGTAAAGGTTTTCAGATCCTGAATGAGAATCACTGCTAATTACTGAGAATTTCTATGTGCAGGGCACTCTACAACTAGTTGATTTTCACATGTTATTTAATCTTCCAACAGCCCTAGAAGTGCTATCATTATCCCCTTAATAAGAAACAGAGGCTTAAGCAGTTAAGGGAGTTGTGCAAGATCACACAGCTAGGGAATGATTTAGGGAATTTAAACCCAAATCCTTCTTGTTCAAAGTTCATCTTTCCACAACACCATTATATGCCTTTTAGTGGTCAGATACATAGAACAGTCTGGCACCATCCCATGGCTGCCAATGTGAAGCATAAGTAGGAAGTAAACCTAAGTTGTTTTGTTAAGTTACTGAGATTTGGGGGGTTGCAACTTTATCCAACAGAAGCTGACAACAGCACTTGTAGTGGTATAAATCTTGGAAAGTGCTATAATAACTTGGTATAGTGCAAACCGAGCCTGGTAAGAACCTCTATTAATTTATACCATCCCCAAACAAATATTTGCTTTTATTTTGACAAAAGTACAAAAATGATTGACGTTTTGCAGAGAAAACAGTGAGTGAATCTGTTGGGCTATGCCTTTGGCACTCAAATAGTTGAACACAAATTCTTGCACAAATATCTACAGAGATTATATTTCATAAGGGTAACTAGAGTATTTAAGACTACATTGTCAGATAAGAAATGTAACTAGAACCCCAGATATTCATATATATCTGCAAAATAATTTGGAATTTATAAGAAACTTTCTAGAATTGAGATGTGAAAAAAATATCAACAGGGAATCCAGAAAGAAATGCCAATACTCTTTAAAACCTGGATTTAGTTGAAGTAAGGAAAACACATATTAGGGTGATAAACAGTTATTTTAGCTACAGCAGTAGAGGCTGAACAATCCTTTAGAGCAGACTGTTGCCTTTGGTTAGGTAGTCTACATAAAGGAGCTCCTTGAACAAATTTAAAGCAACATCATTCATCTTGGGAAAAATTATAAAGAAAGAAAAACACTTGAGATTGGGAAGCTAAGTCTATTACTTGGGCATGAAAATTGTTTTTGGTGAAGACAAGTTTTGCCTGTGCAGTTACTGTGGGAGAATGGGAATGTAGAGGTAAATAGATATATTTCTTGTCTTTGTATGGATGTAAATATGTTTTGTGGGAATGTGTATATTCTTGTTTAAGCTGTTGCTTGCACTATACCAGAAACTGAAATCTAAAAGACCATATAAGAGATATTCAGACTTAACTAGAGGAACTGGAACTGGAAAAGGAAAAATGGTACTGGACCTTGTTTGGCTGGTAAAGTTCAACCTTGACTATGTATTGATAATTTCTAACAAATGGTGTTAACAGTGAACAGTGCAGACTTTGAAAACTATATAAATATTGGCCCATTATTCTGACAAAATTGTTCTGTTGGAAGCAGAGGGAAAGGTTTTATCCTCGCAGAAAAGAGGAAAATCTTATAAAGGCAAAAATTCTCACTCTCAGTCATCCTATGTGAAGGTAGAGCCCAAGACAGGAAATGGAGAATCAGATTCAAGGGAAAGAATTTTTCTTCCCTGTAATCTGAATTTTACAAAAAGCAGACATTTACTTGGAAGCAATTGTAGCTTATGAGGCAGAGTAGCCCTTGACTATGTGAAGGTAGATGGGAACCTAACAAAGAAGGACATGGATCTGGACTGTAGACTGCATAGGTATGCACATCTAGTAGCCCCCAGGGGCCAGGGTGGTAGTCTGAAAGCAAGTGATCCCAGAACTGCAGAAAAACAATCTTCAAATTTGGAAATTTCACCTGAAAATTCCATACTGAGTAGATGTTAATAAATATGGATTTAGAACAAAAATTATTATGGACTAAAGTGTACGATATTACTTCAATGCAAGACTGTCATAGAAACTTGTACTCTTACAAATGTTGGACAATGTTGAATCAAATGGACGACAAAAAAATGTAAGCAACTGGAGCAGAGCAATACCTTCATTTCTAGGCTGGGCCTATGGCAGGATAGTTTACTTCCAACAGTTCTCAGCATCTTATCACCTGTAGTGGTGGCTGGGGAAGCACATGTAAGGAATATATCGTTTGAAAAAGTATTACTTATGTTTACAACTAATAACAGTATATTACCCATGACAAAGTACAAGGGGAGAGGACAGGACACAAACCGATTATTTAAGTTAGGTCAAGCAAATATTACGACAACAGGTGTTTCCTTCTTGGTAGTGGGCAGCAAACATTTTCTGTAAAAGGCCAGGAAGCAAATACTTTAGGTTTGTGGACCAGGGTCTATGATGCCACTACTCAAGTCTTCCTTTGTTGCTTGAAACTAGCCCTAAACAATATAAAATAAGGGGGCATGGTTGGTTCTCAATAAAACTTATGTGTGGATACTGAAATTTTATTTTCATATAATTGTCATGTCACAAAATATTATTCTTTAGATGTTTCTCCAATGGTTTTAAAAATGTAAATAACATCCCCAACTCATGGGTATTTCAAAAACAGGCCACAGGCCAGAGTCTATGCTGACCCCTGCTCTAGGTCATATAGCTCTGGAATAGGCTTCTATCAACAAATTTAGAAAATTAATTCTGAGAATTTTTAGCTCACCTAATCTGGGATACTTTTAAAATAAAAGGGGCTGAGGCTATAGCTCAGAAGTAGAGTGATTGCCTAGAATGCATAAGGCCCCAGGTTTAATTCCAAGGATAGCAAAAATAAAGGGGGGGGGGGGGAAAGGCCCTGGGTTTGATCTCTAGTATCACAAAAAAAAAAAAACCACACACACACACACACACACACACACGAAAAGAAAGAGGAAAAAAGTCTTACCTTCAAAACTCTGAAGAATTTTATTGAAATTAATTTTCTTTTCTTTTTTTTTTTTTTTTTTTTTTTGGGTGCTGGGGATCGAACCCAGGGCTTTGTACTTACAAGGCAAGCACTCTACCGACTGAGCTATCTCCCCAGCCCCTTGAATTAATTTTCTAACACATTGGCAGCAGTATGAACATAGTACCACAATTACTACTACTACTAAAAAAGAGCTAACACTTATTTGGACTTGCACCATAATATTAAGTTGCAAGGGTGCAGTGCAATGTCACATGCCTGTAATCCCAGGGACTTAAAAGATTGAGGCAAGAGGATCACAAGTTCAAGATCAGCCTCAGCAACTTAGTGAGACCCTATCTCAAAATAAAAAATGAAGAGGGCTGGGAATGTAGCTCAGTAGTAGAGTGCTTGCTAGAGTGTATGAGGTGCTGGATTCCATCCCCAGCCCAGTGCTCTAGAAACTGAAAGGTAGGGTTTTTTTTTGGCAAATAAAACTCTCTGCCGTATTTTCTATATAATACCTTAAAAGACCCACTTATTCTAATTAGGAAGTATATGATGTGAACTGGAGTTTTTGATTTTTTTTTATGGACATAAAACCTTTATTTTATATATTCAATTTTTTTTTTTTTTTTTTTTTTTTTTTTTGCGGTGCTGGGGATCGACTCAGGGACTTGTGCTTGCAACAAGCACTCTACCGATTGAGCTATCTCCCCAGTCCCTATATATTCATTTTTATTTGGTGCTGAGGATTGAACCCAGTGCCTCACGGATGCCAGGCAAGAGCTCTATTACTGAATCACAACCCCAGTCCTGGACTTTTGATTTTTAAGAGAAAGAAGCAACCATGAAGAGGGGAGAGGGAGTTACAGTAGTAGTAGGAAGAGGAAGACCAAAAAAAAAATTTTTTTTAAAGGTGCAAAAATATCTTTTTTTTCATAATACAACATTATCTATCTATCTATCTATCTATCATCTCTATCTTTGTACTACAGACTGAACTCAGGGGCACTTTACCACTGAGCTATACCCACCAGCCCTTTAAAATTTTTTTTATTTTCAGGCAGGTTTCACTAAGTTGCTTAGTGCCCCACTAAGCTGCTGAGGTTGGTCTAAATTGTGATCCTCCTGCCTCAGACTTGGGAGTCACTGGATTATAGGCAACATGCCCAGTTTGTAATACATCATTTAAAAGAGTATTTTCTGGCAAAACCATATTCTATTGCTATCAGTAATGTGATAAAAAAAATGGGAAGAATTAGGTTAAAATAAGAAGAATCAAAGTATGAGGAAGTTCAGTCCAAAATGAAATGATCAGACTGTATTATTTGAGACTTATTTGGGTTTAAAAAGTGGCTGACTTTTATTGTATTATGAAATGAAGACATTCCATGTATTCATCGTATCTATTCCGTGATAGCTAAAGGAAGAAGTTCCCATGGAAACATCCTGCTCATTTACCTTCCCACCTTTTCAAAGATCAGTCAGTAGCCAATAAGATTCATCTTAACAGAGATATACTGGTAATAAAGGGAATTATTGGTCCATTCTCAATATACCAAGGAGATAAGACATATAAATTTTAAAAAGAAATATATTATGTCCTTCCTTTTCAGAGAATGTCACCAAAATCAGTAGAGGATAGGAACAGAGAATCACACAGGTGAATTCTTCCTGGGAGTAAACTCCCCTACACGGTGGAATCAAGTATTCCTAACCCTTTAAGTGTCTCTTAGCCAGACATGGTGGTGTAGGCATATAATCCCAGCAATTTAGGAGGCTGAGGCAGGATGTTAAGTTGAAGGCCAGCTTGGGCAATTTAGTGGGATCCTGTTTTAAAATAAGAAGGGCTGGGGATGTAGCTCAGTGGGAAAGTGTCCCTGGGTTCAATTCTCAGTACTACCACAAAACAAGCAAATAAACAAAAAGTGTGTCTTAACTACTATTAAAAATAACAGATATATTTCCAGTGAGGACAGTAAAGATGGGCACAAAAGATGTTGAGCTTGGTGCAGTGGCACACACCTGTAATCCCAGCGAGGCTGAGGCAGGAGGATCTCAAGTTCAAAGCCTGTCTCAGCAACTTAGTGAGGCCCTAAGCAACTCAGCAAGAACCTGTCTCTAATAAAATATAAAAGAAGGGCTGGGGATGGTGGCTCAGTGGTTGAGTGCCCCTGAGTTCAATCCCTGTACACTCCCCCGCCCCCGAAGAAAAAGAGGAAAACAGCAATTCCAAATTAGAAAACCAATATTCAGTGCACTCCCAGTAAGCCTTTGCAGGAAATGGTAGTGGAGAGCAATCTGGCTGATTATGGAGACACCACGGTCATTTTCAAAAAAGTTTTATTGAATTATAATTTACAATTACTTGTTTTAAGTATACAATTCAGTGGTTTTTAGTATATTCAGAGTTGTGTAACTATCACCACAGGTATAGAGTTTTCAGGGTAAGCACATTGCTGGAAAACCGGGTCTTGTGATTTCAACCCTTACAATAAATAACTCTTTGAACTCCACCAGGCCCCAAGTAATCATTTCTGGAATAAAGTCTGGTGCTGACACTAGTAAATATTGGATTGAATGGAAAGCATTTTAAATGTTTCTTTTGGGGGAAAGTAACTTTTCATAAAAGGCAACAATGTTGAAAGTAAGGTCCTTTCTGAGAAGAACCTCCTAAAATCTTATTTTAATAAGTTGATTGTGGAGCAATTCATAAAGCTGCCTGTGCATGTGTAACTGAGGAGTATAGGACCCGCTTCCTGTCCAAACTCTCTGAACGCAATTTCAGGAAGCAAAATTGGAATTGACTGCTGTTCACCTCAGTAGAAACCAAATCAATCATCTAGTATACTGTTTAGAGAAAGTGTGTAGATTAGTTTATGGAAAGAAAATTGTCAACTTTTACCCAGTATTGTCCAAGGAACCGAGACACAAAATCCAGGAAGCACAAGTTTTCCTGTCTTAGAGAACTATACTGTTTTGGGGCAGGTTTCATGTCAGGTCTCACACTATGATTCATATGAATTAGCCCTCAAAATGATTCACCTCATTTTGTCCTGATTCCCAGTTTATCTGCTTTTAACACTTTTTCCACCCTTGTCACTGGGATTTAACCCAGTGGTGCCTTATCACTGAATCACATCCCTAGCCCTTTTTATTTTGATTGGACAGGGTCTAAGTTACTTAGTCCCACTTATGTTGCTGAGGTTGACCCCAGCCCTTATTTTTATTTGAGACAGGGTCTAAGTTGCTTAGGTCCTCACTAAATTGCTGAAGTTGGCCTTGAACTCCAAATCCTCCTGCTTCAGCCTCCAAAGTTGCTGAGATTACAGGCATGTTAATCAACTCTGGGGCACTGAGAATAAAATCACATTCTTCACTGTAATAGTTATCAGGCTAATACCATCCTGGGAGACCCTGATAAACAGCCACCTAGACTGTTCCTGCCACATATATGACCTCATTATCAACACGAGGACCTATCCTTCAATTACATTCAAACACAGAGACGCACAAATAGAGAAACAAGAATATCCTATTTACTCTATATTGTTATCCCTATGAAGTGAACAAGATCATGAATGATCACATTAAATTAGACAAGAATTAATCAAAGTGAATTCATGGTTTTCTTATTTTTTTTGGAATGAAAATACCTTGAAATTAAAAGCACCTATGCTTAAAACACTTGTTATAATTGATTTAATATGAATCAACAGAAGAGGAGCCTGAAGACATTTCATCTAAATTAAAAGATAAAAGAACAGCAAGAAAATGTGCCTAGCAAGTAACCGTTGAATGAAGGAATCAATATGAGTGACTAAAAATGTTTTAAAAATCTCATCTTTTCTGCCACTAAATCAATGGGACAGTGCTAGAAAGTGAATATGATTATTGGGATAGTGGTTTTTTTTTGTTTTTTTTAGCAGCTCCTTTTTATTTTAAAAAAAAATCCTGTTTTTTTTTTTTTTAATATTTAAAGTCCAGCTTCAAAAAATATCATTTAAGGATGGTCTGAAGGGTAGACAATCTTTCCTCTAAAATTTTCAAAGGTCCTTTTCAGAGATCTACAGGTTCCCTTTAAGAAGCTGATTAAAATTTCAAATCCTCTTTCCAGAACAAAGTACATGCACATATACATATAATTTTGGAGATCAGTCCAGAGTTCAGGGACTACCAAAGGTCCTCTACAGGTCTGTTGAGGACCTACAGACGCGAGATTAAGCATCCCTACTCATTTCAAATTTGAATTTGTATTTTAGGGTCATGGCGATATAATCTTAAAATACATTTTAAACAGTTTTAGAATTAAGAAAATATTTTCTTGGAGTCCAGCACAGTGGCCCATACTGTAATCCCAGAAACTCAGGAGACTGAGGGCTGGAGGATTTAGAGTTCTAAGCCAGCCTCAGCAACTTAGAGAGGGCCTAAGCAACTTACTGAGAGTTTGTTCTCAAATAAAAAAATTTAAAAATTACAGGTTTTTTTTTTCATTAAATAAAACTCCAACTTTATTGAACCTAGAGATAAATTTTCAAATTCTTTTTTGTTTTATACCCATCTGATCCACAGTAGATCTTACTAATTGCTCCTACAAAGGTGCTTATCCTTGTTTTGATTTAGTTTCAATGTCAATTCTGTATTCATAAATAAATGTATTTAAATCTACACAGAAATGTGGCTGGATTATTAGTACAGGTTATGCATTACTTAATTCAGAAATAAGCAATCATTCTACAGCAACTTTTAAGCACAAGTACAACGAATTTTATGGAAAAATTCAGGTTTTACTCTTATTACATTGGTGGAGCTGATGTCACTAACTTACCCTGTAAGCAAATACTTCTAACAGATAAAAAACACAAATGGGCTGGGGAGATATCTCAGTTGGTGAAGTGCTTGCCTTGCAGACACAGGGCCCTGGGTTTGAACCCCAGCACGGCCAAAAAAGAAAAAAAACAAAACAAAAAACCCCACAAAATGTACCATTTTCATTAGGTAAGACTGCTTTTTACATTTCAATGAAAATGCCATATAACCATTTCTTGGGGGGAAAAATGACCAGATACCAATGAAACCATCTTTGAAGTATTTAATAAGCACATTTTATTTAAATATATCCTCCCGTAAATAGAGAATTTACTGCCTTAACTGTGTAAATAGTTGTCAAATTTATATGTGCAGCTCTCCAACATTCTCTTATTGGAAACAACCATATTTCCACATTACAGTTCCCAGAAAGACTTAAAAGTCTCAAAATTCTGTATCTCCTTTGGCTTGCTTCTTTTTTTTATTTAGTTGTCAATGGATCTTTTTATTTATTTACATGCCGTGCTAAGCATGGAACCTTGGGCCTCACACATGCCAGGCAAGCGCTCTACCATTGAGCCATAACTCCAGCCAAGGCTGGCTTCTCTCTTGACTTCAGCCAGGCTTTATTAATGGTTCCCTTCATAATATCATCTCATCTTCATAAATTTTCTTTAGAATATTCATTAATCCCTCACTAGGGTCTGTTTCAGCATCGTATATAGACTTTGCATTCTTTTTCCACTACTCCCACCGTGTGTTGTCTGCTTGCTTTCTACATAAGAACGGTATAGGTCTACTTTTTTTGAACTGCCTTCCCAGTTTCAAGAGATTGTTCACAATCATGGAATAACTCTTCCGGTTAGATTCTTTACTAAAGTTCAAATGACCTCTTTGCGAAATGAGCTTGCACATTCTCAGTAAGAACTTGATGACTCCTTAAAGTTAATGTAGATTTTCACAAACGGATCTGATTCCATGCATAATTACTGAGTTTCACGGTATATCCTGTTGTAATGGGAAGTAACCACAGTAGCTGGCTTTTCATTGTCAAGAATTCTGTTTTCTTCTGTATTCTGTTGCACTTGTCTCAATCTTTTCTGCTGTGATAGCATCTCGTACTCTTTTCCTAGTGGTCATTTCCAGCAACACCTTTACCTCTTTGAGATTCTTCTGCAACTCGTCCAGAGCCAAAGTCAGGTTCGGGCTGGGTCAGGCCGCCGGCCGGCGCTGCAGTGGTGCACCAGAGATAGGTAACACCGCGCGCGCCGTGCTCACCCGGAGCGTAGATGCAACCGGTGCAGCCTACGCACGCACCCACCCTGTGCGAGACTGCGGCCCGCCCTCCACACGCAGGGCCTCCGGAAGAGTTTTGTTTTTAATTCGAATTAATTATACCAACATTTAAACATCCCACGATTTCATGCACGAGGTTCAATCCCCAGCACTGCACAAAAGAAATTTCACATATAATTCCACTTTTCAGACGTTTCTGGAAGAAAGGCAAAGTTATCTCCCTAGGCCAGAATGCAAACGGGACTACAGTCCTGCGCAGTAGTAACGGTTCTCATACATCCATTTTGCTCATTTGAAAACTCTTATATAAGTTTCCTTCCTTACTTCCCCCCTCCCTGTCACACTGGGGTCAGGGGCACCTGGTGTACCAAGCTATGCCTTCAGCTCTTATTTTGACACAAGGTCTTGCTACGTTCCCAAGGCTGGTCTCGAACTTACGATCCTTCAGCATCCGCTTGTATATAACTTTTAGAGGAAGCCTTTGAAAAAGGAATTAACTTCAGAATTCACACACACACACACACACACACACACACACACACCCCTTTTCTTTCCGCGTTCTTTGGAAAGAGGAAGAGAACAGGCACAAGTTACTGGGAAGTATTCAGAGCTTCTCTGCGGTAGGTCCAGTGACAGGCAATTAACAAGAAAAAAATTACCGAGAGAAGCAGGATCTGGGTCCTGAACGGCGGTATAATGGTGTCTTCTTTTATGATTAGCAAGTGCCACCGGTGACTGATCAGAGTGCGACCCACTGCCACTATAAAGACCGTAGAATTGAGCCATACAAATTCTGAATTGAAGTTGGACCAGCTGTGTATTTTTCAAGAAATTTAAACTGGATTTCTCTAAACAGGACTCAGTCTAAGTAATCACCACCTATTGGCAGAAGGGGTAGGAAGGTACCGTTAAGCTCTGGCTTTTAATTGAATCACCTGCAATCCGGCTTCTGAACTACAAGCAACATCCGAAGATGCCCTGGTTTCCGGAGCAACCGCCCGATCCCTCCCCCTTTGGTCCCGCCCCCGGAGCCTTTCCCGCCAAAGGCCGTTAACGCCGCGGAGCATGGTGGGACGAGATTCTAGGCTAGGTTTCACCAAGGCCTTTCCGAGAGAAGAGTGGCTTTCAAAGAGGAACATTCCTAGGGAAACCGGCTTGCTGGAAGATCCGATGGAATTAATAACACCTTTCTCGAGGCTTCAGTATTTAACTTTTCCCAAACAGCTACTCCTTCCAATAGCCAATCTACCCGCATGCGAGGAACGCCGGGGACTTTTTCCCCTTCGTGCGGAGGGTGACGTTGCGCGTGCGTGAGCGTCCTCGCAGAGTACCCGTTACGCTCCTGCGCGTGCGTATTGAGGTCGAATAGCTGCTTCCTCCCGCTTCTCTTCCTCCCTCCCCCCATATCCGTGCGCCGAGCTGATAAAGGCGCCATTTTGGAGGGGCCGCGGGAGACGTGGTGCCGCTGCGGGCTCGTTCTGCCGTGCGCTAGGCTTGGTGGGAAGGCCTGTTCTCGAGTCCGCGCTTTTCGTCGCCGCCATGTCGGGAGGTGGTGTGATTCGTGGTCCTGCAGGGAACAACGACTGCCGCATCTACGTGGGTAACTTACCTCCAGACATCCGAACCAAGGACATTGAGGACGTGTTTTACAAATACGGCGCTATCCGCGACATCGACCTCAAGAATCGCCGCGGGGGACCTCCCTTCGCCTTCGTTGAGTTCGAGGACCCGCGGTGAGGCAGCATGGGGCTTGCACCCTTGAGGAAATAGGTCGGAGTAGTTGGGGAAGGCTCCAAGGCCTTAACATAATGGGGAAGGAGGGGCTCTTGGGCTGGAGGCGACACGCTTTCGCCCCTGCAGAAGTCGAGTAAGGAGCCGAGTCGGTGTGGTGTCCCAGGTGACTGGGCGCCTTGGACGCCCCCAGAGCCCACGCGCAGGCCCGGAGCGGGAAACTGAGGCGCCGAGGGCTGTGTAGTGGTCGGGCGCCTAGCGTGTTTCTGGGTGGGGGAGGGGCCGGTCCTATTATGCAGCGCATGTGGGCTCTTCCACAGTGGGTGCGCATGTGCCGGGGTCCTCTCGTTCCCTACTGAGTTAGTTTTTGTTCGCGGGTCTCTTTTCTCATCCCTTTTGCTTTCTGTGATCACGCAGGGACGCGGAAGACGCGGTGTATGGTCGCGACGGCTATGATTACGATGGATACCGTCTGCGGGTGGAGTTTCCTCGAAGCGGCCGTGGTACAGGCCGAGGCGGCGGCGGGGGTGGAGGTGGCGGAGCTCCCCGAGGCCGCTATGGCCCCCCATCTAGGCGGTCTGAAAACAGAGTGGTTGTCTCTGGTGAGCTTATGTCACTCTTGTGGGTTGAGAAGGGACAGGGATCCCTTAGGATATTTTCTTTGCATGACCGGTTTAACGATTGCACGTTGTTCGTTCTGGGCCTTAAATTATTTCGGTTTTGGGGTGAATTTAGTAAATAAGGATTACTGTGGTGGTGATTTGCCCAAATTAGGTTGCGGTTCTAGAATATGAAGATCCTTTACAAATAAATTTGGACTCTGGATCTCAGACTCTTACCAGCTCTTTACCTGGAATCACTTAAGTACAATCATTAAGCATTTTTAAGTAATCTTTGTTCTAATGTATGTTATAAGTTGTAATATAAAACTTAGGGTAAATGGTGTTAAGGGAAAAATCGTTTTTTCAGGACTGCCTCCAAGTGGAAGCTGGCAGGATTTAAAGGATCACATGCGTGAGGCAGGTGATGTATGTTATGCTGATGTTTACCGAGATGGCACTGGTGTCGTGGAGTTTGTACGGAAAGAAGATATGACCTATGCAGTTCGAAAACTGGATAACACTAAGTTTAGATCTCATGAGGTAGGTTATACACTTATTCTTTTATTTGACCAGAATTGGATACAGTGGTCTTAACAATGGAATTTGAAGGTAAGGATTCAGGCAAAGGTGTCCACGTAAATTACCAGATACCTGGTTTTAGTTACTTTGTATTCATTCAGCATGCCTGAAGATAGGTGAAAGCTTAGATCTTTCAATGGAAAGTTCTGTCTATCCAATAGGGAGAAACTGCCTACATCCGGGTTAAAGTTGATGGGCCCAGAAGTCCAAGTTATGGAAGATCTCGATCTCGAAGCCGTAGTCGTAGCAGAAGCCGTAGCAGAAGCAACAGCAGGAGTCGCAGTTACTCCCCAAGGAGAAGCAGAGGATCACCACGCTATTCTCCCCGTCATAGCAGATCTCGCTCTCGTACATAAGATGATTGGTGACACTTTTTGTAGCACCCATGTTGTATACAGTTTTCCTTTACTCAGTACAATCTTTTCATTTTTTAATTCAAACTGTTTTGTTCAGAATGGGCTAAAGTGTTGAATTGCATTCTTGTGTAATATCCCCTTGCTCCTAACATCTACATTCCCCTCATGTCTTTGATAAATTGTATTTTAAGTGATGTCATAGACAGGATTGTTTAAATTTAGTTAACTCTCCATGCTCTTCAGACTGTGATATTGTGTAAATGTCTATTCTGCTCTGGTTTGTGTGAACTGGGATGTTGGGGGTGTTTGTGGTTATCTCACCTGGGGAAGTTCTTATGTTTATCTTGCTTTTCATGTGTCTTTCTGTAGACATATCTGAAGAGATGGATTAAGAATGCTTTGGATTAAGGATTGTGGAGCACATTTCAATCATTTTAGGATTGTCAAAAGGAGGATTGAGGAGGATCAGATCAATAATGGAGGCAATGGTATGACTCCAAGTGCTATTGTCACAGATGAAATTGGCAGTATTGACCTTATACTAAAAGGCAAGGGTTAAAAATGATTTTTATATATATATACATATATATATATCTTAAAACACTTGCAAACATCTGATGCAGGTATTTTTAGCTACAATTGCTTTGCTCTTTAAACCTTGGCAATTGTGGCAAAATTACATTGCCCATTTTGTAACTATTTTGCTCCCTTCCCCCCCTTTTTTTTGTTTTAATAGGGACTAATGTGGGAAGAACTGGCTAATTTGTCACAGTGCTTAGTTGCAACTGTTAATGTGTGACCTGCTGTTGGTGTACATGTGGGTACAGGGTGTCTTTAATTCCAACAAGATAGAGTATAATATCAATACTGCTAAATCTGCATGTCCTCTGTGTGACTGATAAGAGCGTTGCTATTTCATTTTTTTTAAGACAAAATGAAAGCAAAATATAGAATTCCAATGTATTGGTGTAGATAATCTAGTATCTAGTTGGGAGTACTTTTAAGTCTCACCTTCCCCTTTAAACTAATATTCATAATTGACTCATGTTTAAGACACTTTAATTTACAAATTAAATTGCAGATGGGAGCATTAGATTTAGTTTAGACTTAGGTGGGTAAAAATATCAGTAAACTTTTCAGCTACATAACTTTTTGCAACCACAAAACCTGTAATACGCTGTACAGTAACAAGTGTTGGCATTATCAGTTGAACTGTAAATATAAAATGCTTCTTCCAATTAGTCTCTATGATGATTAAGTTTCTAAGATTTATCTGAACACCATTCAGAAACTTGTTTTGGGGAATTTGATAGTTATTGATGTACATCTGTTAAACTGATGACAGACATAACTCATCATTCCCCAGAAACCTTTTTTGATTACAGTATCTAACATTTTGCCTCCTCTTTTTTGGTTTTGCTGGTTATAAAGGTTTGGATTGGAGAGGGCTCACTGGATCCCAATCCTTGGAGCTGGATCATTGGATTCAAATCATAATGTGGATAGGATAGGGAGGATGAATTACAAGGATTCATGGAGCGGGATCAGATTACCAGGAACATAGGAGTGGATTCCTGCCCCAACCAAACCGCATTCGTGTGGATTTTTTTATTCAACTTAATTGGCTATTCCAAAGATTTTTTTTTTTCCTATTTTTGACGATTGGAGCCCTTAAGATGCACGATGGAATTGTGTTTTGCATTTTTTGGTAAAAGGAGCAAAGCGAGGACCTGGAGATATACGCTGGAGCAATCTCCTTGGAAGGATTCAGCACGAGTAGATGGTAAACATTTAAAGGGGAAAGGGGGGGTTTGTTTAAATAGTAAATCAGTAAGTCACTTCTAAATTTAAAGAAAACAAAATTGGAGTTGAAGAATAAGTAGGTTTCCAATTGGCTATTGCCGTTTTTCTTTGAAAAAATAAACATTTTTTAAAAAACTATGCATGGTTGTCCTTTTTCCTCTTCATGTAAGATTTTAACTGGGTAACTACTTTTATCAGTTAATTCTTTAAATTAGTAAGATTAAGATTCTGATGCTTGTGTTTATACTAGTAAATTAAAAGTTCTTGGAAGGCAATCTGAATCGTTTTAGCTTTCTTAATTTTTGTAACAGTCTAAGGGGACAATAAGGGAGAAATTTGTAATATGGTAGTTGAGGCTGTGGTCTAGTCTCTGAAAGATGCTTTGCATACTTTTTGCTAAAATGGTTAAAAACTTAGAGATACTGCTTAATTTGTTGACCATTTAGACAACACAGGTTTGTGTAAAATTGGCTGATAAATATGAGCTTGGAGATAGCCTTTGAGATTCTCAATGAGACTTATTTTAAAAATTCATAAGTAGTACCTCTTAATTTTAACACCAGGTATATTAGAACTCAACACAAATGGCTTTCTTTTTGAAATGTGAACCGTGCACTGGAGGATTTAACTGCTTATTTGAGTGAATCTTTACCTGTAAACCTTTGATCATAATAAGGTTGTTCTGTCCCCAAACTTTTGATATTCTGTAAGTTTTTTTTTTTTTTTTAAATACTTTTACTAAAGAGCCCCTTGATGTTAAATTTTCAGCTTTGGGTTGAGAAAGAGAAGTTTTACTTAAAATTGCTAATTTTTGATATCCTCAAACCACTCCTTTCTGTATCCAACAGAAATAGCTAGATCTTTAAAACTTTTCCCTCGTGTGCTAATCATAGTTGTAAGCTGCATTAAAAATGATTATTCAGGTGATAAAATTTAAAACAGGGAAAACCAGAAATAATCATGGTAGTGGAAGCAAAAGAGATTTGTCACACAACCAGTGCATTGAATTATGTGATAGAAAGTCAGGAGGTAGAGAGGGTAGGTTCAAAATAAGAATTGTACTTTAAAGTTATACTTTGGTGTAGATCCATTAGGTTAAGTAGTAATGTAGGAATTCAAAATAGCAAAAATTGTAGATTTTCTGTTTTAACAGTTCTGAAGAGTTACATGACATGCTTGAAGTTTTAAGTGCGATGTGCAGAATTTTTTTTAAGAATATCTTTAGTAAATGCAATTATTAGAGGAAACAATCAAATGACTAAGAGCTATACTTTGCAAACCAGGTTTCATTGTGTTCACTGAATGTTTGGAAACAGGACCAAAGTAGAAATAGCCTTTATTCAAGGTTGTCTATTAATTTAGATGAGATGTTATACTAAAAATTTTAGTGGTTCAACCCCAGATTGAAATGAGAAGAGGTATTTTTTGCTAAGAATGGGTTAAGAGTGAAAATTAGAGGACTTAATGCATATTATGAAAGGTAGAGAAGCAGGTTTTGTAGTTCAGTGATCAAACAGCTAAAAGCCAGACAGAAACTAGGATGGTGTTTTTAGTGTTAGGAAATGGCCCTCTACCCATATTGGCAACTACCCTGTTGGAACTACAAAGGCTACCTTGAATTTTTCCCTTCTGTGTCCCTCTATAATATTGTAGGGAATCTATAAATAGTTTATTTTTTAACCAAGAAAGCACTTTAAGAAGCAGTAACTATTCATAACATCAGATTGAGTAACCCACCTTGCCGTTCAGCCCACATCCTACTGGAAACAAAAGGTAAGACCCATTTTCTGATTCCTAATTGTCTGGGATCTGAATTATATTTTGAAAGCTAATATTTTTTAACTTGGTGTTTGAAATGTGAA
This sequence comes from Sciurus carolinensis, assembly GCF_902686445.1. NCBI lineage: Eukaryota > Metazoa > Chordata > Mammalia > Rodentia > Sciuridae > Sciurus > Sciurus carolinensis. Next base: position 32,682,172 of record NC_062215.1, on the reverse strand, counting down.
TATTTCCCCTCACTTAAAATGTTTTCCCTAAGTTTTATACTTTTAATAAATTTCAAGTGTTCATAAATCGACCTATTTTAGTGCTTGAGTTTAATATGATTAACTCTAGAACCTCAACTTTCTCAGTTTTGTCTATAACATGTCTTGTTCATTAGGGCTGGTGCTGTTTTCAGGTTTCTGTGGTCAAGGTGGATTTCTTATGTGTGCCTTTTTGCTTTGTATATGAAATTTGTAATGAAATTACAAATGAAACAAGTTATATGTATGTATACCATAAATAGTATTAAAAGGTCAGAAAGTATTAGACTCAAGTTCTGTTGTAACAGTTTTTTGGCTTACCTTATTTCCATCACTGTGTGAATACAAATGCAGAAAACAGATTCACAATCTCTTATCCACAATTTTGAAATCTTAACCCGAATAAAAGGTTTTTTTGTTGTTGATCCAGTAGAACGTAAAAACTGACAAGAATTGATGCCTGCCTTTTGCACTTAGTATGACTAAGCATTTTTCCTGCGGAAATAACTGGTGTACTTTGATTAATCATCACATAGTTGCCAAGACTTTACCAAGGGCATTATGTAACAGTATATATAATATACCTTTTATAGAAGTACAGCCAGCCATAACTCTCATACATCTGCTCTGGAGTTTGGATAAGGGATTGGAGAACTGTACTAAAACACACAGGTTTAATGCTGCTGTGTAGTTTTGAGTGTGAGTGAAAATCAGCCTGTTTTGTTCCTTAATTGAGATTTAAGTTCCTCATTATTTTAGGCTGGGAAGCAGATAGTAGAAGAAAAGGTATGACCACATTTCTTTATATTCTGTTGCTATAGTAGTCTCACAACAATTTTATACTGTTGAAGAAAGTATTCAGGCATCCAAAATACATAGTATAATACTGTTTTGAGGTTAATTGTTTCTATTTTAATACTTAAGGGAACATTGACATTAATCATTTTGATCTATGGGAAAGGTTAGGATTGGCATGAAGTAGAGATCATAAGGAAAATATCTGCATATTTAATCTGTTGTGATTGTTGAATAAATAGTAAGGTTGGCAAAATAACTTGCTTTAAACATAGACCTAAGAAGTTACAGTGTACTTAAACCAGAACTTAATTCTATGATTGAGAACTTTGGAGTGCTTCTTGTTAGATTTGATGGCTATACCTGACAACCCAGAGAGTTGTGTTTGTAGGAATCAAGGAAAAGATTAAGATATTTTTTCCTATTAAAAATCACTTGGCGCTTCAATAGTACACAAAATAAATAGACGTTTTTGTAGTGTAGAAGTGAATTTCAGAAATATTTCCAATTTCAGAGGTAGAAATAGCCTCATTATTTACAACTTTGTGTGTGTGTCGGGGGGTTTCTGGGAATTGAACCCAGAGCTATGCACTGTACATCTGATGGGCAAGCACTCTTAATCACTGAGCTTAGCTATACCCACAGCCCAACTTATATTTTAATAGGTGCCAAGATGGATTATCAAGGAGAGAAAAATGCTTTTTTGTAGGGTTACCATTATTTTGTTTCCTTTTTTTGGTACTGGGGATTGAGCTGTATCCCCAGGTCTTCAGTTTGAGATATGGTCTCACTGTTAATGCCATAAGGTTACCATTAATATAAGGAAAATAAATGAAATCACAATTCAGCTTTGTATTCTAGTACTTAAAAAGTACAAAGGAGATGATAAGCACTGGGCTGAGTTCTATCAGCATACTGTTGGTTATTGATTGGACCCTATAAACAGAAGAGACGTTGGAAACTGAACTTCTAGGATACTATACTTAACCCTACCACACAGACTGAATAAAAAGAGTTTGGAGGTCTGGGATTGTGGCTCGGTGGTGGATCACTTGCCTAGCCATGTGTGAGGCACTGGGTTTGATTCTCAGCACCACAAATACATAAGTAAAGGTTCTTCAACGACTAATAAAAGTTTTAAAAAACAATTTGAAGGGATACCAAAGTGTCTAGTAATTTTTCACAATGCTCTATTCCACTTGGAATAAATGATAGAAATTGTCCAGCGTGGTGGTACATGCCTGTAATCCCAGCAAACGTGTGTGTGTGGGTGGGGGGTAAGACAGGATTGCAAATTCGAGGGCAGTCAGATTACGCATAGCCCTAAGCAACCGTGCTGGGAATGTATCCCAGTGGTCAAGCGCCCCTGGGTTCAATCTCTCAAGACAAAAAAAGGAAAAAATCAACCACTAGAGGGAGCTATGGCAATGGTCAGCCAGGAAGGTTATCCCTATTTGTAAAGAAATGCAGCAAGGTGAAGGGAGACCAGCTTCCTTGATCTGGATCAACTAAAAGATGATTTGGGTAAATTTTCCTATAATTACCACTGCCTTCCCATATGTTGCAATATCCTTTCCCTTTTCAGCTTTGGATCCATTTAGGTTTTGAATAGTACTTACCATGTTAGGTATTCAACTTATGTAAGTCAGAAAAATGCCTAGATTCTGGGACTTAGGAGAAGATGCTGAAGACCTGCATGTGCTTGTTTTTCTCTCTGCCTTATCTCTAGGTAAGGAATATAAAACATGGAACATAAAGCTTGATACAGGAGTAGGTACAGTGCAAAAAAAACCCTAGGTATGTATGACGTTAGTCACATACTAGGAAAAATAAACATGTTTTCAGGGGTGTTCATAGTTTTGGTAGTATGAAGTGACTTTGTGTGTGTGTGTGGGGGGGGGGTAACCAGGGATTGAACGTAATGGCACTGAGCCACATCCCCAGCCCTATTTTGTATTTTTTTTTTAGAGACAGGGTCTCACTGAGTTGCTTTGCGCCTCACTTTTTCCGAGGCTGGCTTTGAACTCATGATCCGCCTGCCTCAGCCTCCCAAGCTGTTGGAATTGCAGGCATGCGTCACTGCACTCAAGAGTGAAGTGGTTTTAAGAGATTTTTTCCCCCTTTGCTATTAGGGGCTTTGGTGGTGTTTTTGTTGTTGTTTGTTTGTTTGTTTGTTTGTACCGGGGATTGAATTTGGGGCGCTTAACCACTGAGCCTTGTGTCCGTCCCTTTCAATTTTTTTATTTCTATAGAGACAGGGTCTTGCTAAATTGCTGAGGCTGGCTTTGAACTTGCAGTTCTGCCTCTGCTGGAATTGTAGGCATGCGTCACCATAGCCGGCTCTATTAGCGTCTTTTAAAAACCCTGCTTATTTATTTCTAGGCCTTGATTTTTGAAAAATCAGTATAAATAGATTTTTAAATATATTTTCTAGTTGTAGATAGATGGACACAATACCTTTACTTTTCATTTATTTTTATGTGGTTCTGAGCCTCGAACCCAGTGCCTCACGCATGCCAGGCAGGCGCTCCATCACTCAGCCACAGCCACAGCCCCAGTATACACAGATCTTGACAATGCCATTTTAAGAGCTGGAATTTATTGAGAATGAAACAGTTTGACATTTGTCATTCCCATCATCTCCTGCCTCCCAAGGTTATTGTATGGAAATGGAAAGGACAGACTTTCCTTCTGTTCATGAGTTATTGTCACTGAGAATACTATATATTAGTGACTTTTTTAAGCCCACTTGATGTGATTTAGTCATTAGGAGGATGGATGTGGGAACACTAGCATTAAATCAGTGTTGAGCCTCGGGATGTATAGTTCAGTGGTAGAGCGTAGCATGTATAAGGCAGTTTGATCCCAGCACCACACACACAAAAAAATTGAAGTATTAGAATGGGGCATAGAAATGCATGTCTATAATTGGAGTGATTCAGGACTCTGAGGCAGGAGAACCAGAATGGGCACTTACCTCAATGGTAAAGTGGCCCTGGGTTCAGTACCTAGTACTGCTGCTACTATCCACCCACCTCCCTGCAAAAATTTTAGTGTTAGAAATTTGCCTGTTTGAAGAATACATCTAAAAGTAGGTATATAGATTAGGTAGTTTTCTATAAGAGAAAGGAAGGAATGGTCACACTTACACAATAGGAATTTTCCTGCCTTGAGGCTAGCAAAGGTGATAACAAAAAGTAGGTGGTTAGTGGGCATGTTGCAAATTGGATTTGAGTTCATCCTCAGTCTGAAAAATGTTAGCTCTTGATGTCCCTTTACTAATTTAATATCTGAAAGGTGCTGTGAAGCCATTGATAATCTAGAATTCATAAATGAGAAGGGCTAAACAGGTTTTAATACATAGGAGTAGAATATGGCATTTATCAAATAAAAGGAAATCTACAGCTTCTAAGTGGACTTGAGAATCCCTAAACTGAATATCTTCTGTTCTTAACAATGGCATGCCTAGAAATTCTAGTTACAAAATACTGAAAGTGACATCTACATCTTAAGACTAGAAATGTAAAGTATTAACAATACATCAAATACACTTGAAGAAAACCAAAAACAACTCTTTTGCCCTCTAAAATCAGGCAGTAAACTGTAGTAAGGTAATAGTCGATAGTACCATTGCTTTTATGACAGGTGGAACTAGGTTTTGTTTTCTTGCCAGATAGTTTTTCAAAATGTGCTGTTTGGATTTGCCTCCCATTTCAGTAGAATCCTTGTCTGTATACCCAAATTTGTTACTGAAGTGCTTTAGACAGTATTAGTGATTTAAGTCTATATCCTATTGCCTGACCTTCATAAAACGTTATCACTCCCCTGTTATGAATTCTTGATGAATTATATCCCACCTTTCCAATGTATTATTTCTTAAATCACATCTTCCAGTTGGTAAATACTGTACTGACCCATCTGGTTTTGCTTTGTGATCTGGTTATATTTTCAGATCCCCACTTCCTTCCCTTAGCAGCCTGCCTCTTCAAATCCTAACCATCCTCAAAGGTTCAGCTTAAGTCACATCTAATTCCTGAATCTAAAAAAACAAGCTGCTAAAGCTCTTTAGTAGCTCTTTTTGTTAGTGTACACTTGTTCTCACAAGTATCATTGACAGTTTTGTGTCAGTTTTTCCTACCTAATGGAATTTTTGCAATACTTTTTATTTCCCAGTGAACCAAATGCAATGCTGATAATTTTAATATCAATTGAGAAAAATAATAGTACTACCTAAAAGCAAAGTGTTATTGAAGTATGCATTTCACAAAACAATTAATGTCATATTTAAGCATGATTCTTAAGAGAGGATGCCTTAAGTCACCTATGACTTAAGTGGTTTTGCCCCAGAATCCCTGCAGATTTCTCTTTGGGGTTGAATCATTTCAGTTCTTTTTAATAATCTTTAAAGGATTAATTCTTACATTGAGATTTAGAGTGAGCCTGGCTTGGTGGTGCATGCCTGTGACCTCAGGTACTTGTGGGGCTGAGGCAGGATTGCAAGTTTGAGGTATGAGCCTCAGCAATTTACAGATACCCTGTTGCAAAATATAAAGAGCTAGGGATGGAGTTCACTGGTAGAGGGGCTCTGGGTTTTAGCACCAGTACTGGGGTTGGTAGAGATTTAGAGAGAGAGAGAGAGAGTGTGTGTGTGTGGTATGGGGGGGATGGACAGTGTTATTGGGTTGGTTTTTTCAGGACCCTGACCCTGTTTTTTTAGACTGATAAAGACAGTAAGTGATTTAAAAAAAAAAAAAAATTATTGTTGATGGACCTTTATTTATTCGTATGTGGTGCTGAGAATCGAACCCAGTGCCTCACACGTTCGAAGCAAGTACTGATCCACAACCCCAGCCCTGTAAATGATTTTCTCAAAGCCAAGAGATCCTATATACATGTATTTAACTATGCCCCAAATCCCACAACCAGCCCCATTCCTTTAGCACCTTTCTTGATCAGCCAGTGACTGAGACATTTGTGAACTATTTGCACACTGTTTCACTTTTCTTCTGCTGTTCCATGTGTATGTTTTGTTTCCCCCAGCTACATAGCAGACTCTTAAGGACTGTGGGTTTTTTTTTTTTTTTTTTTTTTTTTTTTTTTTTTTTTATTGTAAACAACTGGGATACATGTTGTTTCTGTTTGTACATGGAGGAACAGCATACCATTTGTGTGATCATACATTCACATAGGGTAATGAGGTTTGATTCATTCTGTTATTTTTTTCCTTCCCCCCCACCCCTCCCACCCCTCTTTTCCCTCTATACAGTCCCTCCTTCCTCCGTTCTTGCCCCCCCACCCCCCATTATATGTTGTCATCTGCTTATCAGTGAGATCATTCGTCTTTTTGGATTTTTGAAATTGGCTTATCTCACTTAGCATGATATTCTCCAATTTCATCCATTTAAGGGCTGTGGTTTTTAACTTCCTCATAAGATGCCCACTATGACAGTACACAAACCTCAGTAAAGGTCTATGAATAAACACATTAGCAAAATGTGAACTAAGACTCCTACACACCTACAGTCTGAAAGTCCTTCCAATCCAGTTGGGCTTATTCCTAGAGTAAGTACCCTTAAGGGTTCATGCCCTTGCTACCCTTTTCTAATGGAAATATTAGAGGGAAAACCTAGTGTTAAAATAATGGCTGTTTTGCAAAGTATTTTGACTCATTTTAATCCTCAATTGCTATTAACCTAATTTTGCAGTTTGAGGAAACAACCAGAGGTGTTAAAAGTGGCAGACCCACCAGGTCTGGTAGTGTACACCTGTAATCCCAGCAATTTGAGGCTGAGGTAGGAGGATTGCTAGTTCAAAACCAGCCTCAGCAATTTATCGAGGCCCTGTCTCAAAAAAGTGCTGGGATGTTTCTCAGTAGAACACTCCTGGGCTCAATCCCTGATGTACACACACACACACACACACACAAGGCAGACCCAAAACTTGAACTTTTAAAAAGCTAGTCTGCCTTTTCCAGTTGAGAGGTTCTTCAGGGCAAGAATATGCCTGCTTCAAGTGAATACCACCTGTAATATCTACCTGATGCCACCAGGGTGTCCCATGGTACCGTCTTTGATCTCTGTACTTTTCAGACCAGTTCAGTGCCATGACCAGAGTACATCCAAAGACAATAGGAAGCTTGGCTTCCTAGCTTTGCGGTGTACAGTGTATATATAGCCAGTTCTCAGCTAAACCCCAGCTCTTTTTTGGCCCCTGCTAATCAAGCTGAACCCATGGAAGGACAGGTCACACAGTGGCCAGGACCTGACTATACACTAAATAACTAGGCAGCAGCCCTACAAAAGACTAGCATGCGAGAGAACCTATGAATGGGTAAAGTCTACAAACAGCAGCATTTGTTTTAATACCCGAGTTTACACTTAAATTTGTATTAGTAAAATAGATCCATAAAGGCAAAACAGATTGAATTGCTACCATACTAAGTAGATGAATTTTATTAATTCATTTGGTACTGGGGGATTGAACCCAGGGACACTTAACCACTGGGCCACATCTCTACCCCTTTTATTTTTTGAGATGGTCTTGCCAAGTTGCTGAGGCTGGTTTTTAACTTAATTCAGCCTTCTGGGACACTGGGATTATAGGTGCGTGCCACTGTGTCTAGCAGTAGATGAATTTTAAAAGTCAGTATGTGCTGTCCTCCCACTTTCCAATTTGCATTGAAAATGTTTGCATTGCAGTTAACCTGGATGTATTGCCTCCTGTCAGTTTTTATATTCAGAGCCCTTAGATGAGCTACAGTCTCTTTTATGTGAGAACCAATGAGATGAAGTCTCAGATTTTATATTAGGGAACAAACAGCCACTTTAAAAAATTGTCTCTTTCCCAGTACCTAAGTACTTTGTACAAATATGTATAACTGGTTTATAATATTTTTTAACAAGTGCCCAGGAAGTATTTGTTTATTGAAATAGCAACATATATAAATTTCTCAGATAGGTCTATGTATGAACCACTTTTGTAAAGAGAGGGATTTTTGTTTTAAGCTAAGATTAATTGTAAACTGGAAAAGCAGTCGCTGGGATGTCCCAGTTGACCTTTCACAAGGTTCTATGTTGGGATTCTCATCCAGGCTTGAGTTTGGGACTGTGGCTAAGCTGTTTCTCTTTAGGTGTCATCTGTGCAATAGCTCTCATCTTTTTTGTTGCAGGGGAGTGGTACTGGGGATTGAACCCAGGTGTGCTTAGCCACCAGCCCTTTTTAATTTACTTATTTTTTTTGAGTCAGGGTCTTGCTAAATTCCTAAGGCTGGCTTTGAACTAGTTGTCCTCTTGCCTTAACCTCCCCTGAGTTGCTGGGATTAGAGGCATGAGCCACTGCACCCAACTGTGTGATATCTCTTAAACTGAGGGTTTACCAGGGAGGGTCTTTAAGCCACCAGGACAGACTACATAAGAGTAAACCACTGATTTGAGATATTGTACTTGAGGTGCCCCTCTCCCACTCTGTTCCCTGCTTCCTTGCATGAATTTCTATCTTGGAACTTCAGAAATGGTTTTAGGGGTTTTTTGTTTTGTTTTTAATTGCAATGTGGAGATTGAACCCAGGCCTTCCAGCATGTTAAGCAAAGGCTCTTCCATTGAGCTACACCCCAAGCCCTAAACCTACCATATTAAAAGGTAGGTTTTAGTTCCTCTCTGGTGAGAAGGCTAATCACACCAGATTACAGATTGTAGTACTAACCTGGATTCTTTTTCCATGTGTTTTTCTTAGGTGATCAGTATAATTATCTCCACCAAATAAACTTGTGTAAAAAACAATGGACATTCACAGGCTTTCAGGAGACCATGGACAAGTTCTGATACAAACAACTCTTGTCCTTAAATATCATTAAAAGAGGGTATCATTAAAGGATTTTCCCCCCATACTATCTGGCTTAATATATTGGTCCAAAAATATCCTTTCACATGTGAGAAATGAGTGTTGTGCCTTTCTTACACAAAGTGCTAAAAGGCAGAAATACTGTGAATTCCAATCCTCATAAAGTGTTTTTCTGGACTTGCTTTGTACCTGATGCACAGGAACTGTTCTTACTGCCTTGGGTTGTCTACTTGCCATCTGTTCCCTGAGCATTCATTGCTGCATAAAGGAGAGAGAAAGTGAAAGGAGAGGTGGGGAGAGAGAGGAAGCTGGAGAAATAGAGGAAACAGCTGGAAGCTGAGGGGGTGAGACTCATGTAAGGTCAGTAAAACAAAAAGCAGAGGGAAGGGTCAGGTCTTGGGGTAGAGAGCTAATTAACTTCTGTCAGCTATTTGAGTAGAGCCTTGTATACTTTGTTAAAGGTACTTCAAAGGAAAATCTAGATTTTCCATGTACCTTAGTAAATTGTTCATTGGATCAAACTCCATCCTGCCCTCCTGAAATTCTGGTCTTATTTGTTCAATTCTAATAGCTTGCTGCCTATGCTCAGACAAGCAAAAATGAAGTATTCGTGGAAAGCAGTAGGTAAACTTGTATGTAATTTTACAACTAAAAGACTAAATGTTGAGTACAGCTTTTGTCCTTATGTAGGACTTTTAGTAACCAGCTCACCTGGATCTTTCATGTTTTTTTTTTGTGCCTGGACCAGATGACCGAATGTAGAATTTTAGGCAACTTCTAGTTCAGAGACTCAAGGTCAAGAAAAGAGCTAATTCCCTGTTCTGGAAACTTAGCCAGATTTTATGCTGTTTTAGCCTTGTGTTGCCATCTGTTGGCATTGTTTTCCAGATTGGAACAGCCTTCCCCAAACTCGGTGTGGCTAGTCGTATGATGTCATATCAGTCTTTTAGGTCACTGCTTCTCACTTTCTTCACCTACGGGAGCTGCTGAACACCTGTGTCATTATTCCCTGTTCACTTCCAAGAATGGAGGGGATATCCCCTGCAACTAAATATCACATTGATCCAGTAGAGAAGAGATTGATGAGAGATGTTTGTTGGAGTTTGGGTAAAGGGTATTCACTAGGTTTTTGCCCTGCCCCTGCATGTGAATAACACTTAGAGTTTTTCTGATAATGCAGATGGTTAACACAACACTGGTGCCATATATAGATAGATAGATAGATAGATAGATCTCACTGACCCACATCTCCAACCCTTTTCTATTTTTTTAATTTTGAGATTTTGAGAGAGGGTCTCTTTAAATTGCTTAGTCCTCGCTAAATTGAGGCTGACCTCAAACTTGGCAGTTATTCTGCCTCAGCCTTCCGAGTCACTGGGATTACAGCCATGCACCATGCCCAGCTGTATTCCTCTTTTTTAAATGTATTTGAGTTAGAGGTTATAGCCACTGAGAAGAAAGTCAACTCTTCTCACCTGTGTATCATGTACAAAGCAAGCCCATAAGACAACTATATATAAGGATTTGGCTTATGTTTTTGACTATTAGCACATTATAACTGAGACTAAACATTATAGTTTGGTTCAGGCCAACCAAGTTTATGTAACTATTAAGTATCAATTGTTTTTTAAGTTTAGCCATTGCCCCAGGGCTGGGGCATTTGAGGGCAGTGAGGAACAGGTGTCCAGAGGAGAAATGTGGGTGCCCAAGAGTGTGTTTTCCAGTTGTATTGAATTTCTTACTTGGTGTATTTTTGACCTGTCTTTTTCTTTCCTGCTTGTGGCCTATGCTATTTTGCTTGCTTTTTGTTGGATATTCTGTCAGTCATTCAAGAATTATAAAATGGAAGTTGTGTATTTTTGCACAAATGCTTTAAGGATGAAACTGGTAGGTTTAGCATTGACTTTTTTTTCTTGGTACTGGAGGTTGAACCCAGGGGCACTCACCACTGAGCCACATCCCCAGCCCTTTTTATATTTTATTTAGAGACAGGGTCTTGCTAAGTTGCTGAAGATGACTTTGAACTCACCATCCTCCTGCCTTGACCTCCTGAGTTACTGGGATTACAGGCGTGTTGCCACCGCACCTGGCTTGACATTAACTTTTGCCAGTCAAGAAGACTTAAAATTTCTGTGACTTTGGACTTGTTTCTGGAGTTTTTTATATATAACCCTTACTAGAAACAATACTGTTTTAGTTTACTTAATTCTGGGCACTGTGGCACAGGCCTGTATCCCAGCAACTCGGGGGCTAAGGCAGGAGGATTTTAAGTACAAGGCCAGCCTTAGAAACTTGGTTGAGATCCTATCTCAAAATAAAAATTTCCAAAGGGGAGGTTGGGGATATAACTCAGTGGTAAAGCACCCATAGGTTAAATTCCTAGTACCACCATAAAAAGGTAAAAAGAATCCCCAACTACCAATTGAATTCAGTATGTACTCAGAAAATGGGTAGATTTGTTCCCTTGTTCTCTGTGACTGTGTTCCAGTATTCGGTGGGTGAGGGGGAATGTTTCCCTTCTGCACTTTGCCAGTTAAATTGGACATAACTAGTGATGGTACTTAGGTGGTAGAATGGAAACACTAACCTGACTTCTGACCACATGGGCCATAGGGAAGTGGTTGGTTTTTTAGCAGAGGTAGAGAGGGTGGTGCAGTGGGAAGGAGATTCCTTATGCTTTCCTCCCAGAGAAGCCTAGGGTTTTTAAGTGTTGGGTAGAAGAGTATGGTTCTTTTTGGTCTGGTATGAGCATGCTGCTTTTTTTTCTGATTGCATGGAGGCTGATATCTAAGGGTAATATTTCTTTTCTGGCCAATGCATTTTGGTATTTCTAAATATTGCAGTCTATTAATTGTCAGTTCTGGTTTTTTGCATAAGAGTCTATTAACTTGCTAATTTGAAGTTTCTTCTAATTAGATATTCTGTACTTAAAGTTTTGGATCTGATTTGTTTTTGGTTTGTCAAGCAGTCTTACCTGGAGACAAGTAGCCGACAACAGCAAATTGCTTTCTATTCTTAGGACGCTGTCTGTAATCCAGATCTTTAATGTAGTCACAGGACTTTAAAATTCTCTCCTAACTAGGAAGGAAATATCCTGTTGCTTTCTAAACAAATCTGTGTGTTTGTGCACAAGCATGTGCTAGTAGGAATTGAACCAGAGCTTCATGAGTGTTCACTCTACAGCTGAGCTATAGCCTCAGTCCTTTTGTTTTTAGTTTGAGACAGGATCTCTTGCTAAATTGCACTTACTGGCCTCCAACTTGTGATCTGCCTGCCTCAGCCCTGAGTAACTGAAAATTACAGGCATGGGTCAAGGAGCCTGGCTTAGAAAAACAAAACTTAATGGGCATGTTCCTTTGTCAAATGTCATTAGCTCTTTGCCATTTACCTTAGGGTTCTTTGAATGAAAGGGATAGAGAACATGTCACTTTGAAAAAAAGTTATTTTATTATTATCATTATTTGTGTGTGGTGCTGGGGATTGAACCCAGGGCCTTGTGTATGCAAGGCAAAGCACTCTACCAACTGAGCTATATCCCCAACCCATGAAAAAAAGTTTAAGGAATAATTAACTGGCTCAGAGGTGTTCTGAGTTCCTAGCCCCAAAATTAATCTAGAATTATTCAACAGCACCAATAGAAATATGTGCTTAGCACCTGTTACATTTCAGGAATGTTCTAAAATGTTTATAAGAATTTTGTATACATTTTTCATTTCGTCTGTAGGCTGCCCCTGTGAGATAGGCTTTTTTTTCCCCCTGCAGTACTCAGGATTGAACCCAGTGCTCTACCACTAAGTTACAACCCCAGCCCCCTTCTTTTTTTTTTTTTTTTTTTTTTTTTTTAATTTTGAGACAGGATCTCAGATAGGCCTCTAACTTGCTGACTTCTTGCTTCAGTGAATAGATGGGATTACAGGGCATACTTGTCTCTCTTTGTTTTTGTTTGGTACTGGGGATTGACCTCAGGGTGCTTAATCACTGAACCACGTCCCCAGCCCTTTTTATTTTTTATTTTTATTTTTATTTGAGGCGGGGGTTACTGGGGATTGAACTCAGGGGCACTCAACAACTGAGCCACATCCTTAGCCCTATTTTGTATTTCGTTTAGAGACAGAGTCTCACTGAGTTGCCTAGTGCCTTGCCAGTGCTGAGAGTGGCCTTGGACTCCTGATCCTCCTGCTTCAGCCTCCCGGGCCACTGGGATTATAGGGGAATGCCACTGGGTCTGGCTTATTTTTTATTTTGAGACAGGGTCTTGCTAGGTTGCTAAGGCTGGCCTCAGGTTTGCAGTCCTCCTGCCTCAGCAGGATTACAGGCAGGTGCCACCATGCTAGGGTGGGGATGGAATCTTTGAGCTCACTGGTTTGATTATAATCCTCTAACAATTGGAGCTGATTGTTTTTGAGTACTTGTTCTAAACTTTAAGGTATTTTTCTTTGGAAAATGTTCCAATATTAAAATTTTCATCTGAATTTAAAAGTTTGTTAACTTTTCTTTTTAGGGGAGAGTGGGCAACCATCAGGAATTCTGGTTTTGTCTTAAGGAGAGATAAAATTAGCCATTTCCATTTTCCTCAAGAAAAGTGATATTTCTGAATCTCAACTCTTCAGTAAGGAGAACTGGACTGTTTTTATTTGACCTCTACTACCTGTTCGTGGGGAAACTCCTCTCCAGAGGTGCTGTGAGAAAGATTGCTAGATTGGGAAAAGGGTTTCTAGATGCCGGGATAAGAAGTTCAAGTCCACAATATTGCCATTAGAAGAATGGTATTAGTTTTCCTAATCCTGAAGCTTTTTTTCCCCCCACCATACTTGGAAAGACAGGAGTTAAGCATAACAGGTCATGCAGGGGAGGAGGAAAACCGAGGAGATGCTTTAAAGACATTGAAGTTAATGTTTGGGCAGGGAAGCAGGAAAGAAGCTGTATACTGAATGAAAATGGACATGCAGTAACCAAGATCAGAGCAAGAACATAGATTCTACCTTGTTAATTCTTTAGGTTTGCATCTTATTTCCCTCCTCAGCTTGCATGTATATACAAATCTAGGCTTTCCAAAAGATACTAATGAACATTTGCAGGAGTTATAGAGGCCATTTATAGGAGGCATAGGGACCAGTAGAACAGTTGAGCTGAAGAATGTATCAGAAACCATCGTCATTTTCTGTCCCCTCCTGTCTTAGGCTTGCCGGTTCCCTGGTGTTACCTGCTTCTGCCACTGTTCCAAACTACAGAATTTATTCATCCCCAAGGCCTCCGGGCAGTATCCAATGGGGAATCAGCTTTAAAAGGAAACCAGAACATCGTTTTCCAGCCCCTTCATTCTGCTGACTGATGGAAGGAAAGAGTGGGAGGAGGGATATACTTGCCTTTTGGATGGAAAAGAAACAGACCGTCAAATTACTATACCTCCATTACCATAGAATTCTGCAACCATACTTTTTGTATTGTATACATTTTGGGGAAAGTTAGTTGGTGACCTTCATTAGAAGTGTCTGGAAGGGATAAGAGTCAGTTGGTTTTGAAAGATGTTGAAGCCTTGACATAATGTGCTCATCTGAGGAATTTTTTAAATTTAAAAGCTGTTTATAAAAATACCACTGATACAACCTGCCCCCTCATTTCCCCACTACAGACTTCTTGGACTGAAGACACTTGTTTAATAATAGCTTGTCTCAGTAGCTACCTCTGTGAGGAAAGGATAGAAAAACGTTCAGGACATCATCATACAGGCTCCTCATCTACAAAGTTCCAGCAGCAGTGACGCCTACACAGAAGACTTGGAACTGCAGACAGGCTGGGGTCACCTCAGTGACATCCCCAGAGACGCTGTCCAACCAAAAGTTCGATTTTTGTTTTCGGGGGTGAAGAAGGAAGCAAATGTACTAAAAGACTAAAATAATTTCAAGTCTGACTTTCTCACATTTTATTTTTTGGCGGGAGAGGAGGGGATTCGGTAGAATTTCACATCATCTGGAGGGAAAGGAGGGAGGATGGGGAAGCTCAGCCCTTCACCCAAGAATAACCCAGTAATGACATCTGTATGCGTGGGAAGTGTTTCCCTCCACACTGGGAGGATCTGAGACTGCACCCCAGTGGGATTCCCTGCTTGAATTGGGAGGCCATTCAGAAGGCGATGGCATATCATACCGCGAGCGCCGACGGCTTAGCCGGCCAGGAATAAAATGACAGGGAAGAGACTGGAGTCGAAGGGGCATCCCCAATTTGTAGGTGGGGGTTATGCAGGAGTGGCTGAAGAGCCAGGTGACCGCTGTGGCTCGTGCCCTCTCCTGAGGGTCTGGCAGGGATGCGACGCTGCTGGGCACCATGTCCTAGTCACGCGAGACGGCCCAGCTGTGCCCAGCGGGCCAGCGCCAGACCCTGGCGTCCTCCATCTTCTCTCCTGAGCTCCCCCTGCTCCAGCTGCCTGAGCCACGGACCGCAGCACCACACACCCCCGCGGGGGGGGACGCCGCGCCCCATCCCCGCCCCCAGCCCCACCCCAGTCCCCCCGCGGGGGCCCTGACCCCACCGCCGGCGGGCACTGGCTGAACTCCGAGGCAGTGAGCCGGCAGCGGGGACGCTCAGAAGGGGTCCGGGCAACTGGGGGCGGCGGCGGCCGGGCCGGGGCTCCCCCCCCGCCCGCGCTCGCCGCCGCGGTGGTGCGTCCCGGAGGTTACCGGAAGTGGCCGCGCTCGGCGCTGCCATGTTGAGGAGCCGCCGCTGCCGCTGCCGCCGCCGCCGCCGCCGCTTTGTTGTCGCCTCCTCCGGCTGAGGAGGCTCCCCGAGCGGGGGGAGTGGGGAGGAGGGGGGTCGGCCACCGCAGCCATGGAGGCCAACTGGACCGCGTTCCTGTTCCAGGTACTGGGGGCCCCCCCGGGGGGGACGGGGGGGACAGGGGGGCCGGGCCCCGGGCTGGCGGGCGGGCGGGCGGGCGCTCCTCCTCCCCTCCCTCCCGGCTCCGCTCTCCGGCCCGGCCTTAATCCCCCTTTGTTTTTCCGCCCGCCCGCCCCGGCGGAGCCCGGCTGCTGAGGTGAAAGGAGGCGGCCTCACGGGGTGCGGGGGAGAGAACAGGCCTCGGGGTGAACCCCGGGCCCCCCCCCAGCACACACGCACACACACACACCCTTCCCTCCCGCTCTAAAGGGGAAGGGAGGAGACCGGTGGCTGTCACCACCCGCGGGCCACAGAAAGGAGGGCGCCGGGCCGCTGGATAGCGCGGGCCCTCGGTCACTGCGCGCCGGGCCCGGGCCGCACCGTGGGGTGAGGGGGTCCCCGGGTCCTGCTCTGAGTCTCCTCCCCCCACACACTTGATCCATCTTTCGCTCGCACTCCTTTCTCTTTCCCTCCCTTTCCTCTCTTTTTGTGCGTATGCGTGTGTGTTGACTTTCTGACCTCCTCCTGCATCCCGCGAATAGCGGGTATCCCTGGGTTCCCCGCCACTCCCCCTTCCCGCCGCCCCTCTCGTGTTTACCCACTTAGAAGGGGGTGTTGTGCGTGCGTCTCCCCTCCCCAAACTTTTTCACTAGGTTTCTTTTTTCTTTCCCAAGCCCCAGCCGAGCCGTGGCAGCTGGCACCCTCTCCCTCTGTCCATCCCTCCCGCCGTCCCATTCAGCTCGGGGAATCCCCCAGCCGGGCCGGGCGGGGGCGGGGGCGGGGGCGCGGGGGAGCGGCGGGGGCCGGGACTCCTGGAGGCCCGACCTTTCCCGGAGCGCTTTTCTCTCGCGGCCCGCTCGAAGGTTTCCTCTAGCCAAGTGGGGAGACCGAAAGCGGAGAGCGCAAACAAAGTCCTCTTACAAAGCCCCTAGATGAGTCACTCGTTGGGGTGTTGGTCTCCGCTTTTTGCAAGAAACTTAAAAGTGACTGTTGCCGATATGTTGACCATCCTCTAACCCTCCCACTTTAGGTGGGGAACCCTGTTTGGGAGACCTAGGCTGAAACTTTTTTTTCTGCTTCGTTTCTGTTTGCAAACGAAGCATTTAGTGGGCAGTGGAGATGAGCTCAACCGAGAAACTTCAGAACCGGAGGAGGTTAGGAAGCTCGTCACTTTTAAGTGCGTCCTTCCCGCCTCTATGAGTTATTTTCCTTGTTTGAATACTTCGTGAAACTCGTATCTTTGGCGCGAGACCTTTCGGAACTAACCAGGAACGGATGCAGAATTTTCATATTATCCTTCCAGCCTCCGATGCCATCCCAGTGGAGTTAATATGGGGAATGGAGAATTCAAAATCACTTTTTGTGTGAACCTAGTTTATTGTTATAAGACGTACATTTCAAATGTGAGCAATTTGATTTTTAAGTAATTGTCAAAATATATTCGGGCTTCTTAAAATTGATAAATACTCAAAAGTATGGAGCTTCTCCCTTTTCTTATTTTGATTTAATATTGTTTTATTGTGTTTTGATGAGCTTGATATTAATGTGATAAATCAACTCAAGAGTGCATTGGAAAAGAAAGGATCCATTAACTAGCCGGCATCCAGGTTGTTAAAGGTGTCAGTGCCTTCTTTAGAAAAGTTCTCAGATGGACATTTTAAAATAAAGGATTGATGGACATTTTAAAATAAAAGAAGTGATTTTCACGTGATTAAAACTCTATTAAACTTGTGACTAAATTTTCTGGAGATTGAAAAAAAAAGTTCTTTATGGAAAGGGATACATAACTCAATTTTGAAAAGCTTAGTTAAATGATATTTTGCAATACTCCTTAAATTATTATTCTTCCCCTGGATAAAGCACATGCCAAGTATTTCTTGATCAACTTTTAAATAAGATTTTATATTAATTTTTTTCAGCTTTAAAATATTTTCTCCACCTGATGGAGAAATGTGAAAGCTATTATTTGATTAAGAGTTAGGCAACTTGTGCAGTGAAAGTCGTTGGAATACAATTTAGAGCTGATAATAGTTAAAGGGGTAAAAGTATTTCAGTCTTTTCTAAAAAAAGGTATAAATAAACTTAAACCAGTTCTGATTTTAAGTAACTTTCGCTGGGGAAATGAAGAATTAGAGTCTCTGGTTTGTTTCCTGTAGCATCCTGTTGAATTTATACTTTAAAGCAATTTAATACCTGCTTGCTTTCCAGATAACTTGGTGGAAAGTGAAAGTCATAGCTGTTAAGATGTTTGATGGATGATTCTCTTAACAGGACATTCAAGATATGACTCACTGATGCTAATTTGTTTCAGTACAGAATCCTTTACCCTCTGGCACTGGAGATTTCATGGTGCCATATCCTACCACCCTGGGTGATGAAATAACATTTCTGTTTTGTTTTTTGCAAACCCCAGAAAAGGAAAGCTTGGGCAGGGCTAAAAAAGCCTTACATTTGAAAGAGGAAATAAAATTAAAACTTTGAGTCAATGATGCTAGTCAAATAAAAACCTCCCTAGAAGTTATATTTGAAAAATAAGCCACCTAACTAAAGGTAGGCCATGGTTGTTACTTTACCCTGTCTCTCCCTGAGAGAGAAAGTTGGGAAAACCCAGTTCCCTCTATGAAGACTAAATGTAGAAGTGTGAGTATCCTAGGAATCCTCAGAAAATAATTCAGTAGTGGTTCTACAGCATTTCACCCAAGAAGCAGGGACCTGATGTGACCTTTGGGTGAGAGTGAACTTCAGCAATGCTGTAAAAAATACTTTATGTTGCTACAAACATCTGAATTGGTAAAATGGTAGTAAGAGATTTTAGTACTCCATTGTACTGATGGTTTAGATTTGAAAAATGCCTCAAAATGTTATAAGTTTGAACTTTGTCCAAAAGATTTTCATTCCTTACCATCTGATCTGTTAGCCTTTGAAATTATATATCTTGAGCTGTCTTCAACTATTAACCATTTGTATACTGTATGGAAACATGGGTGTCCTACAGCCAGGGTGGAAAAGGAATAGTATTAGAGTCCAAATACTATAGTCTGTACTAATATCACCTAGTAGGTGGACCCCAACAGTTATAGGAGCTGCACATTAAAGTGAACTATAATTCAATATGAGCATTAAGTCTAGGAAGATACTTATAAGTAATCAGTTTCTGAGAGTGCCTCCAGGACCAAGGTTTATTTAAATCAGAATTGTTAAATTGAAACTGATAACTCTGGATACCACACCTCCTTATCATTTGGGGAAGAGTAATTCCATTCTAAGCCGTGGTGCTGCCATTAAGTAAACATGGAGCAATGTGTGGTAGATGTTCTTATCCATCAGGGGAGGAGCTGTGTGTATGTGTTTCCTTGTTTTTTCTTCTCTAATCAGGTTTGCTGATCAAGTGATTATAGAGTGAGAAGGGTAAATAACTGTCTAAAGTATCTAAAATGATGGAATGGGCCCTTCCTAGCACATTGTATGCTAAAAATACTTGCAGCTCTTACCTCTGAGTGTCCGTGTTCTTTTAGGATTACAAAACTCAAGCATCGGGTCTTGGGCATACTCTCAAGGGCTTCAAAATAACGTTGGTAAAGAACATACTAGAAAGAAGTAGTTCAGGAATTTTTTTTTCATTATTTCCTAAATATGTGTCTATATGGAGGTGTGGAGAAATTTGAAAGAATCAAAACCAAGAGAGTAACTTCAGATACCAAGAACTTGATCCACGATGAAATTTTGATTTCAGTGCAGCTAAAGAAAATTTCCACACAGTGGTCCAGCCCCCACTTTTGGAGTGGAGAAGCACATTGTAACAGCAAATGTCTAATACTTTATCAAAACCTACAACTGCTGGAAGAAGATGGACGTGAAAGGAACTTAAGTGTTTACAATTTGTTTTTTCTCTAACTAATATGTTTTTAAGGTAGGGTTTGAACAACTAGTGTTGCTAGAGGATATAGACTCTAGTGGAAGATTAAATGACCTGAGAAACAAGTGACAGGTGTTTTGCCATGGGCTACCTTCACAGATGCCTTCCAGGTTGATTAATAGCAGATTTCATTTCAACCAAATTTTTAATAAAGTGAAAACTTTAAAACTAACAACTAGCATATGTATTTTGAGAACTGGGTTTCTTTCATCACATAGCAATAGCTCCTTTCTCAGTCACTTAAGTTTTCTTTTGATGGAAAGGGAGGGACATGGTTCTTTTCCTTTTCTGGGTAATAGGCAAGTAGATGATTATGTCATTGTGTGTGAGTGTGCATTTGTGTGTTGTTGCAGGAAGGTACTGTTAAATACTTAAGTCTGGGGTGTAATTTTTTTTTTGACAAGTTATTTAAACTTGGTTTCAGCGCTAACAGACCAGTGCAAACTGATTTCATCAGCCGCTGTGCCCCTTATGATTCAGGGTAGTTTGTAGTTCAGTCAGCTATTTGAAAGCAAGATCACTGTCAGCAACTTAGTTGCAAAAGTTTTGTGTCTGCACAGTGATTTTTCAATGCTTTGTATTTGGAGCTCTGAGAATAACTAGGTGATTGCTGGATCTCTGCTGCAGAGAATCACAGGCTCTTCCACTGTTTCTTCTGGTCTCTATTGTCTGGAACATGTTGAATTTTGAAGGTCATTGTGAGAGGCTGAGTTTCTTAAGTGTAAATGTTTGGTTTTAGGCCCATGAAGCCTCCCATCACCAACAGCAGGCAGCACAGAACAGCTTGCTGCCCCTCCTGAGCTCTGCTGTGGAGCCCCCTGATCAGAAACCATTGCTTCCAATACCAATAACTCAGAAACCTCAGGCTGCACCAGAAACATTAAAGGATGCCATTGGGATTAAAAAAGAAAAACCCAAAACTTCATTTGTATGCACTTACTGCAGTAAAGCTTTCAGGGACAGCTATCACCTGAGGCGCCACCAATCCTGCCACACAGGGATCAAGTTGGTGTCCCGCTCAAAGAAAACCCCCACCACGGTGGTTCCCCTTATCTCCACCATCGCAGGGGACAGCAGCCGAACTTCGTTGGTCTCCACCATTGCAGGCATCTTGTCTACAGTCACTACATCTTCCTCGGGCACCAACCCCAGTAGCAGTGCCAGCACCACAGCTATGCCTGTGACCCAGTCTGTCAAGAAACCCAGTAAGCCTGTCAAGAAGAACCATGCTTGTGAGATGTGTGGAAAGGCCTTTCGAGATGTGTACCACCTCAATCGGCACAAGCTCTCCCATTCGGACGAAAAGCCCTTCGAGTGTCCTATTTGTAATCAACGCTTCAAGAGGAAGGACCGGATGACTTACCATGTGAGGTCTCATGAAGGAGGCATCACCAAACCTTATACTTGCAGTGTTTGTGGGAAAGGCTTCTCGAGGTACTGCGTTTTGCTTTGCTTTTTTTTTTTTTTTTTTTTTTTTTGTTTTTTTTTTTTTGTTTTCATTATGGTTATCCGTGAACTTCAGTTTTGTCTCTGTGTGACCTAGAAGCTGTATGTGAGAATAGATGTGGGCAGGCCTGTGTTATTAGTGGAGATTGATGATAGATAAATATTACACCTCCAGGTCTAATTCCAGTTTGGTGTGGTTGACAAGTGGTGTCATAGTGATTAGTCTTACTTTGTTTAAGAAGTCCCTTAGATTCAGGTCTTCATTTAGCATGTGGGTACTTCTTATCACTACAAAAGCACTAGTTTCCAATTTAGCTGAGAGACTAGACATGAGGTTTACTGTGCAAATCAAGGAAACTTATTTCCTGGAAGTTGTGATGACCTTGGATACTCTTAATAAAACTTTTAGAATGTTTTCCCATTTTTCTGTGGGCACTAACATTTTACTAATTGCATTTTTAAAAACTTTTAGAGTTAATATAGTAATAGCTATTCCTGGTAAGTGTTAGGACTAAAACTTTGGGTATTTTGTGATTGTAAAGAATCAAGACCTAATATGATTTGATGTTGGCTAGGAGAAAATGAACAGGTAAAGAACTTTTTTGTGGTAAGAGAGGTAAGGAGGCTTGCATTGGGGGGAGGTGGAGTTGGTAATTCTGCTACTTTCTTTAAAATGCTCCCCCCTAATCTGCCAAGCACTTAAGCATCACATAAGTAACATTTCTCTGTGTGTGTTCCATTACATCTTCTATTGAAACTCTCTTTTTCACAGGCCTGACCACTTAAGCTGTCACGTAAAACATGTCCATTCAACAGAAAGACCCTTCAAATGCCAAGTAAGAGTTAAAATGACTTATCCTTAGTGTAGCACTTAATGCACATTATCCAGAAAGTCTGAGCCAGTCAAATCTCACCATTCTTGAATAGGTGTAAAATCACTGACTTGAGTAAATGTGGTCCATTTGAATTCTGGTTTTATAAAATATAAATGACAGCTTCTGTTTCTATAAGACAAGATCATTGAAAAATGTAAGTGTTGTTTTTGTTAAATTATATTTCCCTTTCCTTGTGCAACAGCATTTTTGGTAAAAATTGTAGTTTTGTAAAAGTTGTTATATAATTAAAATGAATTTTGAAAAAGGTTTTAAATTGATTTCTGGACTGATGGTTAAGGGTGTTTTAACTGTAATAGGAGAAAATAAGAACTTTTCTTCCAAGTTTTATTATTGACTAGATTTTTATCTTCTGTTATCAAATTAGAACATTTTCTAGTTGGTTGAAAATCTATTCAGGTTAATGATTTTTTTCTTTTTCTCTTCTTTTCTTTTTTTTTTGGGGGGGGCAGGTACTGGGAATTGAACTCAGGGACACTCGACCCCTGAGCCACATCCCCAGCCCTATTTTGTATTTTATTTAAAGACAAGGTCTTACTGAGTTGTTTAGTGCCTCAATTTTGCTAAGGCTGGCTTTGAACTTGGGATCCTCCTGTATCAGCCTCCTTAACCACGGGGATTATAGGTGTGCACCACTGCACCTGGCAAGGTTAACGATTTTATTTGATATGTTATGATAATGAAAAGGTTAAGAACTTTGTTAAATTAAATGACTATTTTAAGCATCACTAATCCAAACAAATCCTAGTTTGTTGTTAGAAATCCTATAGTCCTCCTTTCAGTTATGTTTGTTAATGATTGATTTTTAAAGTAAATGATTTGAATTCTAAGAAAAATCTGGTTGGAGGAAGGAAGCTTGTGTTATTGAGTACTTGCTATGTGTGCCAGGCTTTTAATCCTCTAATAATTTTTGTAATAGGTATTATTATTCCCATCTACAGATGAAGAAACATTCAGATAGGTTAACTAATTGTTCAACATTACAGTGGTTAGTGAATGGTGAAGCTCAGTTTAAATCCAGGTTTAACTGACTCTGGTTCTCACATCTTTTCACTACTCTGTATTGATATATATTTTCTTCCCCCAAAATGGAAGACTCTAAAATTCACCAGGTGTTTTAGTATGATTATGATTCTGAGTAACACATGCAATTAAAATTCAACTAATTCAGTCAGCTTGCTGACATGGGTAGAGTAACGCATAGAATATAACGTACTTTAAAATGAGTAGAACAGGATAGTCTATATTTAAAAAAAGTTTTCCTCCCTCATGCAGACATGCACTGCTGCCTTTGCCACCAAAGACAGACTACGGACACACATGGTGCGCCATGAAGGCAAGGTATCATGTAACATCTGTGGGAAGCTCCTGAGTGCAGCATACATCACCAGCCACTTAAAGACGCATGGACAGAGCCAAAGTATCAACTGTAATACATGTAAACAGGGCATCAGTAAAAGTAGGTGTTGCTTCAGACCTTTGCATTTCAGAGTGATGAAATCTAGGTTTTTAAAAAATATATCAAAGGTATTTTCACTGTGTTCTCAGGACTATTAATGTTCATCTTACATGTTTCCTCCTATCACTAGAAGGTGCAAGCGTGCATCTTTGGAGAGAGTATGTTAGTGTGGGAACTGTGCCTTACGTGCATATATGCAAACAGCATTGATGAGCTCCCCATGCTTGTTCACATAACAACCATACCAGAAGAGCAAAATTCTCCACAACACTTTTTCAGTGTGTCCTTTTTTCTATGGAGTTTGAATAAAAAGCTCTAGTTTTTAGAATTGAAGCAGGAGAAACCACACTGGGAAGCTGTGTTGTATGCTAGGCAATTTTGTTTTTATTTATCATTAAGATTTTCGAGTATCAGCATCTCCTAATTCCAGATCATATTAATAAAATGTCCTTAATGATCACCTTAAAGGTGAAAACTATGTTAAGTTTGCTTTTCAAATCCACATTTGTAGAGAAATGGAAATACATATCCATTTGAAGGTTTAAATGCTTTGCTCATGTTAACTGCAGAATTGAAGATAGACTACTCCAGAAACATATGGATAAAATTTAATACTTGTATTTACCCAGACTTTTAAAAATGTTGTCCTAATCACTAGAAGAAAGTATTTTCCTAATTTTTCATTTTATTGTATATGTATTTTATGCAACAGAAATAGCAAATTCTCAACAACAAAAATAGGTAACCAAAGTGAATGGGAAAGAAAGCTTGTGTTTTAAATCTCATCCATCTTTGCTTATTTGTAAGTACATTGCATTTATTATCTAGCATCTTGTACTTTACAAAATTTACTTTTAGTGTATGTCAAGTAAGCAAATATATTGGATATTTTAATGAACAAATGTTGGTAAGTCTATGCTAATATTACCCAACCTCCATTTTTAAGACACTTGCTTTTTCTTAAACGACAGTTACTTTATTTACCATACTATATTTTGCTTGCTTCCTTTGTTTTTGAGGTACTGGGGATTGAACCCAGGGACCTCATGCTTGTGATGTAAGCACTCTTCCACTGAGCTACATCCCTAGCCCCCAGACACTTGCTTCTTAACATAGCAAAGAATTCTTTTCTCCTTTGTATAGGTTTTTCCTAGTTCTCTAGATGTTTTAATCAATTCGTTTATTTTGATCAATACAGAAACAAGCAGAAAAAAAGATGCACTATAGATAAATAGATGAGCTGTTAAATGATAGAGGTCACAGAGGCATAAGGAGTCAAAGTACTTTAGATTTTAGAAAAATGGTCACGTTTTTTCAAGGTAAATACAGTGTTTGGGCTTTGTCTTTGGAATAGCATGCATGAGTGAGGAGACCAGCAATCAGAAGCAGCAACAGCAGCAGCAGCAGCAGCAGCAGCAGCAGCAACAACAACAACATGTGACAAGCTGGCCAGGGAAGCAGGTAGAGACACTGAGACTGTGGGAAGAAGCTGTCAAAGCAAGGAAGAAAGGTAAGATGAGGCATCTAGTATTCTAAGTGTGGCTTGAGAAAGTAATTTAGTATGCTAAGTAATCAAAGGCGAGAAATCACAGTGTAAGAAACCTAACTTTATGGAAACACATGCTGAGAAATAGCTATAACTTCGTATTGTCAATAGAGTTTACAGACAAATGTTTATTACTAGAAAATAAAGTCTTAGTACTTCCTATCACATTCTTACTTTTGATTTGGTCCTTTGTACTCAGAGTTCTATTTTTAATGTTCATTTTGATGTCAACTTCCATGCATTATGGGCTCCTCCTCTTTTTTCTTTCTAAATATTCCCACTTTTAGAGGTGGATGAAACATCCTTTTGTGTGTATGGAAGTTCATTTTCTTGTAACTATGTTATTTTCTGCACTTTACTGTTCTTTCTCACTCGTATTCTTTGGTACATGATTCAGACTATTTAATGCTGATGTCTTTTCTCCATGTCTCACCCTTAATCTCCTTTCATCTATTACTGGGGACAGCCTTAGCTTAACTTGTTTGCATTTCCATAGAGACACTGCTGTAAATGTTAAAAAGTTGAGATTGATTCACTTTTCTCTATGTATATCTTTAACGAATCAGTCAGAGGATCCGTTTTCAATTTAATAGTTACAGCTTTGACTTCTGGACTATTGTATAGTCATTTCAAATAAATCATTTTGTCATCCCACTATGAGCTGTAGGCCATTCCTAAATTCCTTTTTCCTCCTCCACCCCTTCCATGTCTTAGTGCTTTAAGATCTAAGGAATCTTCTACATATAGGTTTGTCTGTATGTAATTCCTTTGTGGTATAGTTTTTTTTTTTTTCCCCACATTTTACTTTCATATATTTTAACTGTTCCCTTCATCAGATTCCTTCTAAACATATTGTACTTGAATAAAGATAAAAGGAATAGCATCCTTCTTCATTCATCTACTGTCATTGAAGGAGTGCATCTTGTTCCTATCTTCTAAATGAAGATTTGTCATTATTTTGAGAAAATGTTTTGTACTAGGAAAGGGGGTGGCAAATGGGGAGGAAGATAGGAACTGGCAGTGGGGAGCAAAAAAAATGTAATGCTATAATAATTATACAGTGGGTCAAAAGGATATTAGAGAAGGACTAGAAATGAGTGTTTTAAGTCTTAGTGAAAGGATAGTGTTAAGGCTGGAGGTGTAGGTCACTGGTTGAGCATTTGCAGGGCTGTGGATTTGATCCCAGCATAGATGGGGGAAGGGGAGATACTGTTAAATCAAAATGAAAGCACTGGAGGTGTGAGGGATGCCACACAAAGTGAAAATTCCTGCTTTGGAGGAAGCTATCCTTAGTAATGCTACCATTACCTCAAAAGTGAGTTAGCTTTCTCTCCCATTCTCTCTCTTTCTACACTCTTCTATTTGGTATTATATTTCAGTTTGCTTTTGCACAATAAGACTTGATTGTTTAGCTCATCTTCTGACCTCCATGAAACAAAATGCTATTGTGTTCCCATTTGTACCATGCATGTCTCTGGAAAAGACCACTGATGTTAGAAACCTCTGTATTCATGTTAGTAAATGTTGATTTTGGGGGGAGAGGAGATTCCTGAAATGAAAATATATATTTGAATCAGCAATGTCTTTTTATTAGACCTAAGTAAAATAATATAAGTTCCCAAACCTGAATGAAAATCAGATCATCACTGATGAACCTTCACAGATTTTTCAAGTTTTATCTCAATTTCACTATTGAACTTCCTGGGGATACTTTTTTTTTTTTTTTTTTTTTAAACTCTGGATAGATGACTGATCCTCAGCCAGGTTTAGGAATTGCTTGCATGGAGTGTGGAGACCCCAAAGTTATGTTGATCAAGGAAGGGCTGGAGAGGAGTTGGAGGGGGTGCACCTGAGGTGATTTGGCTTACAGGTCCACCGGGCGGATGAGGGGGGGGGGGCGTTGTCCAGGCAATAACAAGGACCAGGATCCCCCAACTCTGTATGGAAGAGCCTGGTTTTCCTTCTTGGTATGCTTGATGGTGTGTGTTATATGTGCAATTAAGATAACTGGGCATAAAGTATGTGATTTTGTCAACATCAGATAAAGAAGAGGAAGTGTGAGTGAGAAGGAGAACACAAACCTATTGAGTAGTTTTTTTTGAATTTTAATATAATTAAGAAACATCAGAAACTACAAGATTATTATTTTTTCTGTGACTCAGATAAACAGATGATAGTAAAATAGCTTGCTTCTCATTCCTCAGTTATACATTTTTAAAACTTAACAGAATGTAGCTTTACTCCTGAGAAGGCTTTATACCATCAAGTACACACACCTTTCTCTGCTAGTTACAGTGTGCCTTATGAGAAGATTTTTTGGATTATCTGTTATTGTGTAACTATTGGACCAGCTCTGTGTAAATAATCTCTTTTCATCTGGTCTGCTGGTGGTTGACTCAACCCAGGAAAGTTTTTAAAACTCAGAACTATATGAAATGGTAGTGCGAACACTTAGCCGTACTTGGTATCTTTGTCCCCCACCCCCCAGAATGCCTTACAGATTTTAAGTGATCCTCCCAACGTCACTGTGAGGTAGGTAAGTAAATCTGAACTTGAAAAACCCAAAGCTAAACAAGTTACCTAAGTCTTTACAGGAGGTTCAGCATCAGAGAAGAGATTTGTATACTGGAATCTCTAGCTCCCAGGCTTTTACTCAGAGGGAATCTCTCTTCCTGTTGAGCCTTGGCATAAAACTGTAATTTGATTTATTAAATGTTCATCCTTTTTAATTAAAAGAAGTGATTCAAACTGTGAATTTTGTTCACTTTTTTGAGAGTCTAAAGCCCCTTTTGTCTTCTCATTTTAGAAGCTGCTAACCTGTGCCAAACCTCCACGGCTGCTACGACACCTGTGACTCTTACTACTCCATTCAATATAACATCCTCTGTGTCATCTGGGACTATGTCAAACCCAGTCACAGTGGCAGCTGCAATGAGCATGAGAAGTCCAGTAAATGTTTCAAGTGCAGTTAACATAACCAGCCCAATGAACATAGGGCACCCTGTAACTATAACAAGTCCATTATCCATGACCTCTCCTTTAACACTCACTACCCCTGTAAACCTCCCCACCCCTGTCACTGCCCCAGTGAATATAGCACACCCTGTCACGATCACATCTCCAATGAACCTGCCCACACCTATGACATTAGCCGCCCCTCTCAATATAGCAATGAGGCCTGTAGAAAGCATGCCTTTCTTGCCCCAAGCTTTGCCTACTTCACCGCCTTGGTAAACAGTATTATAATATCAAAATATGGGTTAAAGTAAATATTTACCAGCAACTTACTCTTAGTTGATTAAAGCAAAAAGCAAACCATGAAATTGGGAAATTTTATTACATTAGTTAATAAGAGTGTAGTAGCATTTTCCTCCAATTTGGCTGGGATGGTTCAAAGTAGGGTGTATATGTAACTTATCACTGGACCACTTTAGTTTAATCAAAAATTCCTTTTAGCTGACATAATTGCTTAAACAGAATAGTATTTGGCAAGATAAAATGCCAGAATCAAAACCAATCATAAAAAAACAAAACCCATCAAAATTTAAAAAGCAAAATAAAAAAACAGCATTACTGTTTCTAATCCCAAGAAATCATTTTGTTCTAAACACTAGCAGAAACTTCTCCCTATACAAGGTGGATGGCTGATTTTAACCTGAAATTCTAAATCCACAGATTGAGAGCTAGTGTAGAATTGTCTGTTTATTGTTTTTATGAGTAAATACATGCATTATCATAATAAAATGCATTTCAGAGAATATGCATTTTACCTTTGGGAATATGTTAATTTCAGGCAGCATTCCCTATGGGAAAGGTGATACCAGCTCTGATATGCAAAGCATATGATAATTTATCATTCTAACTTCAACATATAATAGGGATTGTGACCTGATATTTGGAGATGTAAATATTGCTCAGCATATTAATCCTGATGGAATATAGCATTGTAGTTGACTTTTTAAAAAAAATTTTAAAAAATATATACAAATTGTGTTTTGGTAAGAAAGGCCACAATTGACAGGAGAAGTCAAGTGTATGGACCCAGGGGTCCTAACAAACAGGCCAGTGGGACTCCTGTTCAGGAGCCAAGGAGTACTTGGAACAGTTTAAATATATTGCTTTAAATTGGAAGACGCTGGAGGCACTGGGATGTAATATGCCCCTCTCTCTCCCAATCAGAGCCTGTTGATGTTACAACAGGGACAGATGTGTTAGATGCTCACTAGAGTTTATGTCTTATATTAAATTGTATACAGTTTTTATTCTAACCACTAACTAGGTAGTATGCCCCTTCAGAACAAGCAGAGTATATCTTTTTTTTCCTCCTTCCGTTTAATCAAGTATTGTGCAGATTTGTTCAACTTTGTAAATACGGACATCACTTTTTTTTTCTTTGATAAAACACTTGTATCAGCTTTTTGGTGTTTTCAGGGAGACAGTGGTCTGTACTCTCTGTAGAAACCCAGCAATGATTGTGCACGTTGAGACATGTGCTTTTTATTTTTTAGCAGGATATTTTATCTCTGTACATAAGGTAGAAACCAAAAGCTAGGGAAACAGATACTCTTTACACCATCATGCCACACATTAATGTTTGTAAAGCATTGTGTTTAAAAAAGAGTTAACTAAAACCAAGATGCTGTGATTTTTTTTTTAGTTGCAATGATTGTTTTTTTTCCATTTTTAATCTTGCAGTTAAGACAAATGGAAATTAGTTGTGTTAATCCTGCAGAATGTTTGCAGGACTGACTATCAAACTGGATGACTTCCGTTTATACCCCACTGTGTCAGTTCAAGCATAAAAATACCTTGCATCTGAGGCAGACTTCCTATATCAGGGATAGGTATCTGTGTGTCATTATACAAAACAGTTCTAGGGGGTTGAACTACATAGTAAAAAAATAAATAAATAGTACCTAGTGTAAAATAATTTTATAAATGATCTTTTGTACTTTAGGACATTAAATTGTACAACTTTTGTATATATAAGAGCTTAGAAACTTTCTGTTTAGCAGGAAGGCAACACATTCCTACACTTTTAATGTATATGTTTGTTATAATGTCCATGTAAACATGCCCTATGTTTGTGCCTTTTAATTAGTTTGTCTCAATAAACAAAATGTAGAGAAAAATATGTAGCTATGACTTTGTTACAATTGTTCTTATCCACAGTACAAAAATGGTTTGTTTTTAATATGTAGAGCATTATGTGTGGACTACTGGAAGGACTCATGTAGGGAAGGCCCAGGATTGGCCCTTCTGAGGCCTGGATTGGGAGGGCAGGGACCACATTTGGAGGAAGCCCACATTTTCCGGCATACAGACCACCCAAGACTGGGTTCTGGCTCTGCCTGCTGGGACCAGTCATTTCTTTCTGGTGGACTAGCAGTCATAATCCTCCATGATTTAGACAGCCCAGGCTTCCTCCGTAGTGGCCCAAGGATCAATTCTCAATGGGGGCAGATGTGATGGACCCTACCCCCAGGCCAGAGTGTGGTTGTCAGTCTCCTGAAAGTATTAGTTCTTAAAAAAAAAAAAAAAAAAAAAAAAAAAGATATATACTAGAAATTATTGTTTTATCAATTCATTGTATAATAAACAGGAGTGAGACTTCATTGTATGACTTCAGTTAAAATGCTATTTTGTATGCATTCTTTATTCACTTAAGAAGCTTGTCTGCAATAATAAAACCACGTCGTGTCTTCTTTTGGGAGGGAGCAAGTTGATGGCAGGATTGGGGTGAGGGTGGGCCACTGCAAAGGGGCCAAACAGGTTATATGGTGAAACTCTCCTATGTCTTGGAACTGGAATTGAGTTGCGATGCTGATGGAACTGATTCAGCCAGGTGTTGAAGGTACGACGGCCACCGCTCTTCAGAAAGGCAGAGTATGTTTTTCCCTTCTGGTTATAACCTGGTTGAGAGCTTCCCCTTTATCGGATTGGCAGCTAAATGGTTGTATTAGATAATCCTCAAATCTGACATCCAACCTGTTATGCTCTCAGGCTCACTGCTTGGCCTGCATTTGCCTTGTATTGTGTATCCATTTCCCTCCTAAGGTGTGCTCCTAAATGAAGGTTTCTATGTAAGCAGATGATGATTTTACCTGTCAATACCAGCACTGTATTACTAACATGCAAAATACTGCAGATTTATTTTGACAAATTAAAGTTAACCAGTCACAAATGTTATGATGGATTGCTTAATACCTCAGAAGCTTCATCAATTTGCGATGATAGAGAAATCTTTGAAGCACTACTTCTCCAGGTGTATACTTCTCAATATTGGACTGAAAGGGAGGGAGGGAGCATGTGGGCTGGTTGGTATCTCCATACCCCAGAAGACAAAGGGTGAAAAGGCACTAAAGTGACTGCAGAGGGGCAATACCCGTACCAAGCATCTCCATTGAAGACCAACAATGTGCTGGACGATGATGGGCAGTAAAGGACTTGTAAAAGTGATTAAGACATGGTTGCTGCTGCCAAAGAGGCTGTCAAGGGAGGTATGACATGTAAACAAATGACGATATCACTAGACAGCAAATCATGATGGATCTGACACTTCATTTATTGAAAAAGTTTTGCATACCTACATGTTTTATATAGAATTGAGGCGTTCCAAACTTACCTTGATAATTGCTTTAGTCTCTATTGACTCACTGAATATAGCTGGAGGGAAAGTGTTCTTTGTCCTGTTCTCTTGGGAATAGGAAGTTTATTTCACTGAATTGCAGTTAAACTTTCCAGTCCCAGGTGTCCAGGTGTCTGCTCTTCTCAGGGGGCCCTGTAGTTTGGTTCTCTCTGAAGAGACCTGGTTTGGAATGTAGAAAGGATAGTGGAAGTTTTCATTTCAGTATCCTCAAGAATCACTGAACAGAAAGTCCAATCTGTTTGTGGATTAGAAATCAATTTCCCCTCCTGCCTTAATACATCTAGTCCTTAATCTACTACCATCCTCTGCACTTCCTCTTTAAAGAGTCTTGTAGTCTGAAAGAGTTATCATTTGTTCTCATATGGATCTATACATCTCTTCACTGCTGGCCTATCCCTGGCAGGTAACTGAATCATCTCCCACTAAACCCATGGGGCAGGCTGGTCAGTGTACAATGATCCAGGACTGAATGCTAACTGAGTTTGTGTAGTAGTCCAGACTCTAGCTTCTCTTGGTGGCCACCTTTGGGCAATGTAAGGCCCATTTTGTTCCCAAGAAAGGGATGGAAGACCAAGGGCTTTACCTCAGATCTTTGTGTGAGCAAGTCTTCTCTCTGAACTTACCCACTAGGGGTTGGCTAGTTAAGTCTTCCTCTTCCAAAGACAAGCACTTGGCACAGATTTTGGCCTTGGACCATGAGAATTCATATATAGCACTTTATGAAAACTGTCCTCCCATGGTAAAGGAATGAATTCACATACTTCAGATCCTGTATCATCACCAACTTGCACCATAATTTCAGATATTTTCTTTGTCACTATGTTAAATTAACGTCCCGCCTCCCAAACCCTAAATATCCCTTGGAAAAGTATATAAAATAAGAACTTAAAACCACTACTTATTTTGGACTGAATCCTTTCTAGTGTATGTAACTTAGCCATGCAGGTAGAATAATGTGGGGTGTTTTGTAAATTCTTGTTTACCAAGTTTTCTCAAAGTGGGATCCACCTGCATTTTGACTGTGTCAACCCAGGTCAAAGATGGACATTTGAGGAAAACATTCTATTCTGTCAGGAAGCTATTCCTTTGGCATGACAGCTGGGGACTTTTGAAAAGACGAAAAGACGAAGGGGAATAGAAGGGATATACCCTTTCAGAAACGGGTCCTACAGTTCATGCTGGCAGTCAGTGTTCAGGTCCAAGACTGGGGCAGATTTGCCAGTTCTAGAGAATGCTCATGGAGAACAGAGCCAACCTCAAGAGACCAGGTTGGGAAGCTAGGCTTTTGTACATCTTAGAGGCAGTTAGGGCCCCCAGGGCCTTTTCTGCTCAGGGTTACTAGAGTCAACCAGATCTAAAGTTCTCACTTGGATCCCAAAGGCCCTTGCTCCAGAACCAAGAAATTCCTACCTTTGTTGGTGGTGGGAAAAGAGCCAGAGGGAAATCAGTCTTTTATACGTGGAGGAAGGGAACAAGGAAGTCTTGGACATTACAAAGAGTCTGAGGAAGAAGAGAGAGAGGGATTTTGAAGACAATGTCCTTGGGCTACCTGTGACATCACCCCTCCCCCACCTCTCTCCTTTCCCCATGCACCACCCCTGAGCTGGACCTGATTATTCAGAGGACTCAAGTCAGGCTGCTAGTCCCAACCAGCTGTGATAATTTCAGCTACTGTCAATAGGCAGAAAAGAAGATGTGCTTTCCTTGGCCGGATAAAAGATAAAACGAGTAGCTGAAGAAGCAAGCAAGATTCAAGTAATGAGGAGGGATTTCAGGAGTTGGGAACCAGTAAGGTACTTCCTGCTGGAGGAGGTGACAGACCCATTCCTTCCTGGAAACTCAGTTTCATCCCAAGAGCACAGGCCCTGATTCCAGGGGAGTCTTCTCCAACACAAGGGAGTTCTGTCCACCCCAGAGGCTTTGTCATCAGGGATCTCAAAGGGAGAAGAATGGGGTGGGGTCTTTGGGAACAGAAGGAGAAAAGAGGCAAAACAACAGCTTATACTGTCCCATGGGCCTAGAATACCTTCCCCACAATCAACCCTCCAACCTACTTTCTCCACTGTGAACCCCTTGACATCTAGAAAAGCCATTTAAATGTCACTCCCTCTGAAACTTAAGGCATTAGCTTGTTCCACCTTGTATAATAGGAGGTTGGAAGATATTAAAATAAAGGTGGGTGTAGTCCAGTACCTCAAGAAATGAAGATAGGCCCTACATTGGACTGTAGGTTCCAAAAATTGTGCCAATCTTAAATCTCCCATTCCAAATTAGTGGGGGCACAGCAGGCTGTGATTTTTGCTGATTTTGCCCTTCGTGGATGAGTCCCAATGTCTAGGAGATCTGAAATGCAACAAGGAGTCAAACACCAAGGCCAGAAACAGGAGCAATTGGCAAAGTAAATGAGGAGACCCTCCAGAAAATCCAGAGCAGAGGGTGATTTAGCGTAAGGGATGGAATGAAGGGGTGGTGGAATCACAATAAAGGGTTGCGATCAAGAGCAGAGGCTTGGAATCTGATAGGCCCACTTGGAGCTGTGTGACCTTGGCATAGTATATAACCTTTCTGGTCTCTTTCCTCAGCTGTAAAATAAGGATAGTAATAACTACAATCTAGTACAGTTTTGATCTAACTCATATAAAATTTCTAACACAGAGCCTGGTATAGAATATGAACTCTCAAATCTAATGCATCCCCTCTTCACCTGGTCTTCCTGTTTCCTATCTCAGTCATGGCAACATTGGTTCGCTCAAAAGCATCCCTTGAAGACCTGCAAATGAGCTGAATTCATCCTGCATGGCTTCCTCACCTCAGACTGGAGATTTGGGGTTTTGTCACCTGGTACGGAAACAAAAGCTTCATTACAGAAATGAGAAAATTCTATGGGAAACATCTGAGAAGCAGATAGTTGAAGGTTGGCTCTAGATGTGACAGGGAGGTTTTCTGATTAGACCCAGGGAAGAACTTCCAGGCTTGAAGATATGTGCCTATCTGGGGAGGGTGCATCCTGCTTGGAGAATTGTTCCATCTCACTTCACTTCCCCATATTAACTGCATCCAGAGAAGGCTCCTGTACAGCTGCCCTCCGTAATTTTTATCCTCCTGAAAATCAGGGAGTTAGTTCTTCTGAATAACTAGCTGCAAGCCTCCTCTTTCCCTTCCAAGAAGAAAGGGGAGGGAACCACCACCTACCCAGGTTGGTTGGAGAAAAGGCCAGACATCCTTCTAGCCCAGCTCGCTCCAGAGGCTGTCCTCACAGCTGCATCTCCTCTCACAGGGCGTCCTGGATTCAGGGTCTGAGAGAGGAGTCCCACAGAGCGCAAGACAAATGTGGGTGTTGCCATAGCCCAGGATCGGCCCAGGCCTAGCATTCGCTGTCCTCCACTTTTTGGTCTAACCTACTTTGCCAGCTTCTGGGCGTCCTCTCCGCCTCCTTCTCCCTAGGAGCTGGAGCCAGGGCTTGGGGGGCGGGGAGCCTGGGAGACAGGCGGACAAACAACTCTTGGGCGTGTTGGCCTCATGGCCCCGCCCCGACTGGAGCATCGCCGAGTTGGGATTGGTTGATATCTCCTGGGTTCTGATTGGCCGGGTGTCGGTCAGGCTGCTCATTCACAGCATTACTACGGTATCTACCGAGGCTTCGATTGCTGCACTCTGACAATAGTTGTACTCATCCTATGTAAAAAGATAAAATTCAGTTCCATTGTTTTCGCAGATGATGTGCCCTCAAATACAAAGTTGGTTCCCTCAAGGATGACTGAATCTCAGTTTATTGTATCCTATCTCCAAATCACACATGTGCAAGAGATCTGGAAGAGGCCTATGCGAAGCTGTGGAGGGCTGCGTTCTGCATACCCAGGCAGAACACGGCTTATCCTGGGAGGTCGGTGGTTTGGTGGGTTGACCCTTCTTTTGTCAACACCAGTCCTTTCTACCATCTATACTTAAGTCACCTTTTCTTGCCTTTGATCACACTGTTCCACGTGTTAGGAATGCTTTTTCTTATTCACCTATGTCTACTACCTTTTCCTTTTTTTTTAAGCTTGGAATTGAACCCAGGGCCACTTTGTCACTGAGCTACATCCCAGCCTTTTTTATTTTTTTAATTTTGAGACAGAGTCTACATAAAGTTGCTTAGGGCCTGGCTTTGCTGAGGCTGGCCTCGAACTTGGGATCCTCCTGCTTCAGGTTCCCAAATTGCTGGGGATTACAGGCGGGCAGCATCGGGTGACCTTCACTACTTTCAAAATGTGGTTAAATGCTCTTGTTCACTAGGATTTCCCTTAGAGAAAAAGCTGATGGCAGGGCTTAAGCAGAGAAAACACAAGGTGAACATTAGGGGAAAAAATGTTTTTATTTGGAAATGTTTCCAAACTTAAAAAAAGACCTGCAAAATTGAAAATACTACAGTCAACACATATGTACCCTTTTCCCAGAATCAATGTATCGACATTTTATCCCTTGCTTAATCACTTGTGGGCTCTATAGATCTAAATTTTTCAGGACTATTTCAGAGTTCCATACATATTGTCTTTACCCCTAAATACTTTCCTGTGTTTTTCCTAAAAATAGGGAAATACTCTTACATATTTTACTTATTAATTTTATATATTTAAATTTATTTCATTTAATCTACCATTCAAATTCCAATTTTATCAACATTTCTTTTCTAGTATAAGATCTAGTCTAGGGTCAGGTATATGTGTTGTTGTCACGTCTCTAGTCTTCTCAATTCTGGAACATTTATGTATCTGAAAAATTTAAGATACCCCTTAGGCTGGGGTTGTGGCTCAAGGATAGAGCTCTTGTCTAGCATGTATGAGGCACTGGGTTTGATCCTCAGCACCACATAAAAATAAATAAATAAAATAAAGGTATTGTGTCCATCTACAACTAAAAAATAATATTAAAGTTTTTTAAAAAAAATACCCCTGCCTTATTTTTTTACTAGAACATTCCTCATTTTCTGTTTGTCTGATATTCCCTCATGAAGTTATGCATTGTTAGCTGGAATACAGCATAGGCAATGTGTCCCCAGGATATCCCATTTGGTGTCCCTCTCTCCCTCATAGATGACATTAATTTGGACCATCCAAATCAAAGTGCTGTCTAATTTCCCCACCATATAAAAGCCTCCCCCTACACGTAACTAATCAGCAGTCTGAAGGGAGACTCAAGAGGCAGAGGCAGGACCAGGTTTATAACTTGCTCCATATTTATTGTGGGACCTTAGGCAACTTATATGACCTGTCTGTGGTTTAATTTCCACATCTTTAAAGCCTGGTGTTAGGGGTTTTCTGAAGATCAAATGAGAAAAGACATGCAAAAGTACTTAAAACAGGGCCAGACACATTGTAAATGTTCAAGGAAGTTTATCATCTACTATTATTATTTTTAATCTAGTGAGTGTCAAGGCAATATTCTCTTTGCCATTTTAGAGGTAAGGAAAACGAGACTCAGAGAAGTTAAGTAATGAGCCCACTGTCACCCAGCTAGGAAGTAGTGCAGCAGGGATTATTTGTACCCTGGTCTTAGTGGCTCTAAGTTCTGGGCACTTAGCTACTGCTTTATGCTTGGAGTTTCAGAGAGAGTTCAGGATGAAAGAGGCATCCGCAGCTGCCGGGGAGACCAAACCTTCTTCCTTGGACCAACAAACCTGCCTCCAGCCCCAGTGAAAGTTTTTGTAGTGAACATTTAACTCCAGACCGTCTTTCCCCACAACTACTCCAATGCTCTCATTGGGGTCCCTCACTGCTTCAGTTCTTGGTGTTGTCAGGGAAATTAAAGTATATTTGACTGTAAATTTGTGATTACTGTCCTTTAAAAGCCCTGGATGCCTCCCTCACCCACAGCAGATTCCTTCCTGCAGTGTTCCAAGCAGGTCACTGTCATGCCTCACTTACCCTTCCATACCTACCTTACTGCTGCCCACCACCCACCCTGCAATTGCCATCTACCCCTCCCCGACCACTTACTCCCTCCCCCACTCTGGCCATGGCCAATGGTCACTCACATTCCAAAGATGCTCCCAAATCCTCAACCCCTTGCCTTTGCTTAAGCTGTGCTGGGAAGGGGAATGCTCTTCCCTCCTTTGAATCACTGTTCAAGGCTCACTTCACATGCCATCTCTTTTAAGGTGCCCTCTTTGGCTCCTCCCCTACCAGAACTAACCCCTTCCTCGTTGTGGAACCCCAGGCTACACGGGTCTCATTTGAGCAAGTGTCACATTCTACCTTGTGTTATTTGCCAACCCGCCTCACATCTACTTTCCCCTTAGACGTGGTGGTAGTGTGTGTGTGGGGGTGCTGCCTATTTTTGTCTTTGGGATCTTAGTGTGAGCACAGGGAAGGTGAATAAAAATGGTCATAGAATCTGTGGCACAGCCAGTAGTCCCAGAGACTTTGGAGGCTGAGGCAGGAGGTTAGCAAGTTCCAGGCCAGCCTCAGGAATTTTGCAAGGCCCTGTATTGAAATAAAAATTAAAAGAGCTGGGGATGTAGTTTACTGGTAGAATGCTTGAGGGTTCAATCCCCAATATGAAAAAATTAAGTCATGGAACTGGATTGAAACAGCCTGTTAAACATAATTAAGGAAGAAACTTACTTATTTTTAATCTTCCTCCTTCGAATCATAATGATTTTGAAGACTGAATGTAGGTAACATACATGTGATTATAAAGAAATATGTGTCCAAGGTAGGAAATTTGTAAAATCTAGAAAAATATTAATAACAAAATAAAAGTTATATATAAAATCTTAATTCAATAATTGTTAACATTTTGGCATATCTTCTAGTCTTTTCTATGTTTATAACTAACTAAATAAAAACCAATATATAGGATCATATTTCATAGACTCTTTTGTAAGCTATCCTTTCCCATAACATTATATTGTGATTGTTTTTACAGACATTAAATATAATTTGAAACTGGTTTTTAAAATTTTTTTTAATTTTAATTTTTTATTTTTCTGTCGTACTTGGGATTGAACCCAGGGGTGCTTTACCACTGGTCACAAGCCCAGCCCTTTTTATTTTATACTTTGAGGCAGGGTCTTGCTAAGTTGCTGGAGCTGCCTTAAACTTGTGATCCTCCTGCTTCTGCCTCAGCCTCCTGAGTCACTGGGATCCCAGGTGTGCATCACAGTCATGAGACACTGTCCCCGGTCAAGTCAACTGTAATGGTTACATGGGATTCCATTTGTCTATGCAATCTCCATCCCTCCAATGCCTTGTAGAGAACAGGCTGGCAGCCTTGATGCAGGACGGCAGGAGACCCCCTCTGGTGGCCATGGACGGCCAACCCCAAGCATCCACCTAGTTATTATCCCAAAAAAGAACTGTTTACTCTCCCCCCCTACACACACACACACACACACACACACATACACACA
This sequence comes from Sciurus carolinensis, assembly GCF_902686445.1. Classification (NCBI taxonomy): domain Eukaryota; kingdom Metazoa; phylum Chordata; class Mammalia; order Rodentia; family Sciuridae; genus Sciurus; species Sciurus carolinensis. The sequence goes on along the minus strand of NC_062215.1, from coordinate 32,643,348 downwards.
CACACACACGAACTGCTTCCATGTTTCACCAGTGTGTTCTTTCAAATCCCCTAATAATGTTACTGATTCTTTAAAAGTTTCCTCAGAAGCTCCTTAAATCAGTCGATGTAGAAAGGGACAGGATTATCTACACGCTCTGGAGTTTACACTTTGCTTTTCTACCTTGGGCCTTGTTAAGCTGACTCAGGTGGTGTTAGGAGGAGTGGCTGTCGTAGTGGTGGGGACAATGTGGTTGGTTCCAAATCTGCACCACTCATGCCCTGGCATGTGCCTGGACCTGGGGAAATCTGGAAGGAAAATGTCCTGTCTTCCCTATGGTCCTGTTGCAGCCTACCCTTTCTATTCCTGAGCCGAACAGTTCCCCATGATGCTCATCTTCACAGTGGATAATGATGTACATTTCCATCTGACCTTAGCATAGGCCCAGACTCAGCAAAAGGTTCCCTTCATCTTCCTGTTTACACTATGGAAACCCACAAGTGTTCTAGAGCCTGGGTGTGTGGGCAGGATGAGGAAGGAAAGGAAAGGAGCTGGGAGTTAGTTTAAGGGCAGACTAGGAACGACCTCTGTAAGGAGTTTGTGCTAGCTTTCTGATACTGTAACAAACAACTGAGATAATCAACTAATAAAGGTTTATTTGGACTCATGTTTCAGAGATTCCAGTTCATGATCAGTTGGCCCCATTGCTTTTGAGCCTGTGGCAAGGCAACACATATGGCAGGGAGCACGTCACAGAGCAAAACTGGATGGAAGTGAAAGACAGGAAGAAAAAGGGACTGGGGATAGTGAGATCCCAGGCCCCTTTGAGGGCATGCTCCCAGTGACCTGAAGATCTCCCACTAGACCTCACTTCCTCAAGATCTCCATCACCTCCCAATAGCACCAAACCAGGGACCAAGCTTTTAACACATAGGCCTTTGGGGGACATTCCAGATCCAAACTACACAGTAGAGTTTAAATTTTATTCTCCAAGCAATAGGGAGTATACACACACACACACACACACACACACACACACGCATGCACACACACACTGGGGATTGAACCCAGGGAGGGGTACTTAATTACTGAGCCACATCCCCAACCCTTTATAGTTTTTACTTTGAGATGGAGACAGGGCCTCACTAAATTGCTGAAGCTGGCTTTGAACTTGTTATCCTCCTGCCTCAGCCTCCCAAGTTGCTGGAATTACAGGCATGAGCCACCACACCTGGCTAGAGAAACCACTACTAATACTGAAGAGGATGAGTTGACAGACAGGACTTGGTGGCAGGATCTGAAATAGGGCAGGATGTGGGAATGAATAGGGGGAAGGTTCCAGAAAAATTCAGAAATTAGACAGCCTTGCTTTTACATGGAGTTTGCATGTGGGAGATAGGGAAGGCAGCATGTAGGCCAGGAGCTCAGGTGAATGGCAAGTGTCCTCATCCAGGATGGAGATTCTAGCAAAGGAGGGTGTGGAGATGATAAATTCCAGTCAGGGGACTCAAGAGGGGGAATGGGGTGTGGAGAGAGGTCATCATTACATTCTACCTGAGGGCAGATGTATAATTAATAACAAAACCAGCAGTTATGTAACAAGACAGGTGCTGTTTTGTGCACTTCACATGTGTGGATTGTTTCATTCTTACCACAGTCCTTTGAGGTAAGTATTAGTATTAGCCCAAATACAGAAGAGAACACTGAGGTGTAGAGAGAGTTAAGCAAATGTCCTAACGTCATGCAGCATACAGGAAAAGCTGTCAGAGCTTGGTATTTGCTTCATGCTATTAACCTCTGTGAGCACAACCTGGGAAGAGGGTTATGTGAGACAGTTAGAGGACTGAGACCTGGAGAAGGCCCTGGAGAGTCAGAGCTAAAGAAATGAAGGCGTAAGAAGGAAAACCAAGAAACAAGGAGGCTGTGGGGGCTGGAGTAACTTCATAGAGGCATTAATAGGATCCGAGAACCAGGAAGGAGCCAAGGAGTGGGGCAAGCAGGAAGCCCATGGGTTCCAACAGTGAGCCTGCTAGTGCCTCCCATGGAGAGCTGCCCCTGGAATGATGGGGAAGGAGGCCCAAATGCAGGAAGCTGAGGAAACAGGGAGCGTATCTATGGCCGCATCTTAGAGGATCTATTGATGAACAAGGAAGACAGAAATAGAGCAATGGTTTGACAGCAAGGCATCCTGAAATGTTGGTCGGTTTGAAACAGGGAGAGCAAGAACTAAGAGTCTTCTGAGGCAGGCAGGAGGTTTGGCTAGAAAGAAATAGGGATATCTTACCCTCTGAGAAGAGCACAGATGGTAAGGGCCTGAACCAGGCAGAAGCTATGGGATGGAGGGAAGGTGAGGGAAAAGAGGGACAAATGAACAGGACTTGAAAACCAACCAAATGCCTGGGAAGGGGTGGAGTCAAGGCTTCTCACTTCTGAGCCAGAGTGGCATTGAGACAAGAAGGAGTCTGTGGACAGAACAGCTGTAAATGTGCTTTTAGCTTCTTTCAGTTCCTGGTGTCCAAAGGATTCTCAGGTGGAGAACCTGTGCCAGCTGGTGTGAGGGGCTGGAGTGCAGAACAGAGATCAGGCCTGGAACCCTGGGGGCTCAGAGGCAGCTGCTGGAGTGGGAGAGGTTACACAAGTGGTAATACACTTGTGGTAATTACAAGAGGTAATGCACATACACTTACACAAGCAAGAGCTTCTATCACAATGATCGTTTTTATTGATGACTATAATGATAACATATTTGAATGTTTTATGAGCAATTCAGTGGCAGGTGCAAACGGAAATCTCCAAGCTCACAGATGCATTTTTGCAGTACTGAAATACCGAAGTGACAGAGAAGAACCACAGGGGGATCTTGTCAGTAAGTAGAAAAATGGCAGATGAACTGCACTGTGGGTAAGTATAAGGTAACACATTGAATAACATCAGCTAGACTCTACTGCTAGAAACTTGATAAATTCAAGAACTTGGATAAATTCCAAGTTCTCAGTCACAACACAGGAGAGGAGCCAGGGGTCTGCATAGAGGCCTCTAGAATAAGAGCCCTCTAGAATAAGAATCTTTAATCTGGGCTCTAGGTATCATCTCTTGGAGTTTTGAGGGCTCCCAGAAACTGAGTATACAACCAAGTAAAGGAGCACGCATGGGCAGAGGAAGACAGGAGAGATTCTCAGAGGGGTATGGGAACCCAGTCCTGGAGTCCAGCTCAACATGCTAACCTAATGTTGGGTCTTTGAGGTTTCTCCGTTTCCCTAGGTTCCCAACTTGCTGAAATTTACCCTTGACATGCAAATGATGGCAACATTGGTGTCTGTGGCACTTTGGTTTGTGGTTTTTACCATCAGATGATTCTGTGGCTGAGCATGGTGATCCTTCTCAGGAAGGCTAGCAGGTTCTAAGTCTTTAGAGGAGAGGAGAGGGGGCTATCCTGCAGGGTCCCTGCCCAGAGGGGCAGTTGGGTCTGTAAGATAGGCTTTCCCAGAAGGGTCCTAATCCTTTGCAAACTGTTTGGGAACAGAGTTGGAACTGATCTGGCCTTCACCCTCCTCAGATTCCTAGGTAGCTTCTCTTTAAAGCAGGGTACTTGATAGTCACCGGCTGCCCCATCCTACCACTCCCAAATTAGAGTCGGAAATCAAAGCGCGTGGGAAAAGAATGGTCAAAGTAGTTTTTCCGTTTATTAAACAAATCTTTCTAGGGCTCAAAAGTCCCTGAAGTGAGGAGGTGGGTGCTGGAGAGGAGATGGGGAGATGGCAAGTGCTACCCGATAGTGTGATTGCGGAATAGCTTTGATTTCCTGCCACACCCCACTGTCTCCTCTGATCTCAGCATTTCATTTTGTTTTCCTTGCCAGAGCCCTAACTCCCAGGAGCCGCCCCTCCCCCACACTCCTCCTGTCCCAAGCCCCAGGTGTGCGTCCACAAGCTGCACCCTGACCGTGGGTTCCTGGTCTATGTCTCCAACCTCACGCGTCAGCCCTGCCCTTAGGCTCTCCGCATCCAAGTTTCCGAGATTATGGGTCTTCCCTCCCCACCATCTCCATGCGCTGCTCCCTTAGCCAAGAGGGGCAGGGCGCTCCGCACCCCGCTCTGCCCGGGAGACCGTGGCTCCCCGCAAGCCAGGGAGTCACTGCAGCTGGTGCGGGGTGGACACGGAGGGGATTGTCCTAATCTTCACCTGGTACTCCCAGCCCCCCGCAACCATGCTGGTTTTGGGACCCCCGTTTCTGCTTCCCTCTTCTCTGGAGAGGGGTCTGGTACTCGGGAGGGTCTGGGGGCACCTCAGCCTGGCTCCTGCCCCGCCTGCAGCCCCGCTCCTCCCTGCGCGGCCCCACTTGTGGCCCCGCCGGCAGCCGCGCAGGGACAGCTGCATTTCTCGCCGCCCGCCGCTAGGAAGCTGGCCTCGCCTCCCATTCTCCGCCTCCCCGCGCCCAGCCGCGCCGCGGAGCCCGGCCCGCCGCCGCCGCCGCCGCCGCCGCCGCGGGATCGCCGCCCCTCCCCCGCCCGCCGGTGCGCCCGGCCCCACCGGCCCGCGGGCAGCGGAGGCGCGCGGCGGCTGCTCGGTAAGACCCTCCTTCCCTCTCGCCGGCTTCCGCCCGGGCCTGGGCGCCGACTCCGCCCGGCACCCCGCGCAATCCCGGCCCCCGGCCCGGCGGCCCCACCTTCTCGGGACCCATCGCCTAGGCGCCGCCGCGAGGGCCCGGCCGTCGCGAGTTTGATTCCCCGTGCTGTCGCCGCGGCTTCCCCGGAGCCCGCGCCGCGCCAGTCGCGTGCGGCAGGTCCCCGCCCGCTTTTCCTCCGAGCCCCCACCTCATCCCGAGCCCTGGTCGCGGGGGGCGTGCGGGCACCTGGGACTGGGAGCTCGGCGCGCTATTAGAGGGGTGGTCGCCGGCCGGCGCGGTGGGGAAGGAAACGGAGGCCTCGGGGAGCCGGCGCCGCCTGAGTCCCCTCTCCCACCGCTCCCCCTTTTGTGTGGGCGCCCCTCCCCGCTTTGCCCCGGCCTGGGGGTGCAGGCAGGGCGGCAACCGTAGGCTGGGGCACCGGCTGGGAGCAGAGCTCCTTTTAGGGGGAGGGGAGACTCGCTTCCTGCTCCCGCCGATGTCACAGGTCGGCTCAGCCGTTTCTGGTCCCACCCCGTCCCTTGGGAGCTGCATCTCCCGGAGACTGGGCTAGGGAAAGTTCAGAACGCACTGTCCCCGCCCCCGCTGCCCCCACCCCGCCCCTCCGGCTCTAAGTGCCCGGGGCGCAAAGCTCCAGGGGGTTGGCGGTTTCCTTTATTCCTTCTGTCCCCTTGATTTTTTCTTGTGCATTGTTGCCATGCACCCAGCACTGGCTATCCATTTCATTTCCTCTTTTAAAAAGTTTTAACTCCGAGAAAGGAGCTAAATTCCAGGAAGGAATTTGTTTTAACGGGAGGAAGGTTTTAGGTTTTCCTTCCTTTGGTGGCAGTGGATGTTGAGGGGCTAACTGGGAGTTTAGAAATAAGACATCCTAAAGGTGATACTGGGTAGAGAACCACCCATCCCCCTCCCCACCTGCTCCTCAAGCAGCAACAGTCTGGAAAGAGGGGGAATAGCCTTTCCCTTGGTTATCTTGAAGCCCCCTGAGCTACCTGGCCCAGGAAAAAAGACTCAGGGGGATGATCTAGACCTCACACACCATTTCTTTATAGCTTGGTGGAGTTAGCCTGGCTGCCTGAAGGAGGTGAGTGACACTGGGAATTCTCTGATGGAGGAAGTCATCTCCCTGGTTTGGCCTCTGCTGGAACAAATGTGAAGTTGGGACCTCCCTTTGAATGGAGAGTGGCATCTCTGGTATGGAGAGGTGCTGATGGGAGCATCTCTCATCCAACAGGAAGTCTGTGGAGGGGTTGGGTTTGAAATCCTCTATCTACTTTCTGCCACTGGAAGGAGCAGGAGACAGGGGAACAAACCCTGGATAGCTGGGATAACCCAGATATGGTGATATGACTAAGGGGGAAGGAAGGAATTAAAGCCAGAGGTTAGGGTCATGAGCCCTGTTGAGAATATGGTGAATGTTCTCCCCTCTGACCCCCAGAACATGCACACATGCAGGGACACATTCAATATCAGAGGGCTAATATACCCCCTTGAACTAGACCTTTGCTCTAGTGTTTGTGGTGTAGCCTAGTCCATTTGAAACAGTTCCCTCCTTTGCTGCTGGTAGTGAATAATCCTAGGGTGCAAAAGTATACCTTTTGTGAGAGCTTTTCTCATGACCTTCCTATGCAACTTTGGGCTTTGGGCTGTGGAGACCTGGAGGTTCTGGTCTGGCTTTCAGCTCCCTACAGCTAGCTAGAGGATGGGGACAGGTGACCTTTCTCCAGGGGCTGAGTTTGCTGTCTTTGTGGTGTGGAGGCCCTGAGTTGGGGCAATTGGGCAAGTGAATTATAGGAAAATGAAGGGACTAGGGTGGGGTGGGTATACTAGGGTTTTCACTGGGTGTAGGAGCAAGGCCCTTTAGGAGCCCCTTCAATCTTGGAGAAATAGTGTTGAGGGGCCTTAGTAGAGAGTGCTACGTGTGAAAGACTGCTGGCATGGTGGTGGCGGTGCATGCCTATAATCCCAGCAGCTCAGGAGGCTGAGGCAGGAGGATTTCAAGTTCAAAGCCATCCCCAGCAACTTAGTGAGGCCCTGAGCAACTTATTGGAAACCCTGTCTCTAAATAAAATATTTTTTAAAAGACCTGGGAATGTGGTTCAATGGTTAAGTGCCCCTGGTACAAGGAAAAAAAGAAAAAGAAAGAAAAAAAAGAAGGAAAGACTTTCTTGAGGAGGCCTTGGGGGAGAATTGCCCAAGAACAGGATCTGGGTATTGTAGCTTCCTTCCATCCCTCAGGATTTTATAAGGCAAGTGGAAGCCAGAAGTAGTGCAGCCCCCAGGCCTAGCTGCAGCTCATGGGGCCTTAGGCTGCTGCACAGGTGTTTGTGGAGTCTGCACTTGCCAGGGATCTAGAAGAGCTTTTAGAAGAGTCTGCTATGTGACTTTTCTGCCTTGCTATTGAGAAGTCCTCCTTAGTCTCAAGTCCCTCCCATCCCCCAGACAACTGCAGCTCATGGGGACTTGTCTTTGTTGAACTTTTGAACACAGTGTTTGGCATATGGCACCACTCACTCCTGTTTCATCCTCTTGCCTTTTCTTCAGTTACTCCCTCTGGCACTAAACAACAGAGCTGTGTGTTTTCTAGAGCCCTTGGGCAGAGGAAGCTGGGCATCAGACAGGGATCACTTCTGACTATACAAAGGAACCTGAGGAAGGTGGTGCCTCTGGTCTCCTGGCTCCCACATTTATGGGAAGTAAGAGCCTTAAAACACCCTACAGATGGCATAGTGGCACATTCCTGTAATCCCAGCAACTTGGGAGGTTGAGGCAGGAGGATCACGAGTTTGAGACCAGCCTTGGTGACTTAGCAAGGCCCTAAGCAACTTAGCAAGACCCTGTCTTAAAATAAGAACCTAAAAAGGGCTGGGGATGTAGCTCAGTGGTGAAGTAACCATGGGTTTAAAAAAAAAAAGGACACTGACTGGCAAGGGCTGTCCAGTGGTCCCTGACTTTGGATTTGGACATCATCTTGGTAGCATGTAAGATGGTCATTACTGGGGATTCACCTTCCCTATTGTCTGTCTTCTGTGACTCTTGCTTTTGTGAGTTGGTGAACTCGGTGTTGACTCACTCTCTTCCCCTATCACCCCGCTTCCAACCTCCTTTGGATGTCCCAGAGCAATAGAATGGACTCCTAATGATGCCTTTAAAGTTCTTATCTTTAAAACAGGTCATAAACGATAAATGCAATAACAATGCTTATAAAAATAACTCCATTCTCATAAAATGTGATCGCTGCATTTCTGTTATGGCAGCACCAAATGTTTTCAAGGAGTTCTTGGTGGGATATGAAAGATCTAACTCCACTGGTCTAACCTGCACCCCAGGAAGCAATCCAGCCAATTTGTGCCCATTTTCATTAGGGCTTAGTGATTTTTTTGGTTTCCACTTATGCATGTGTGTGTATTAAGGATTGAACTCAGGGCCTTGTGTGTGCTGTACTACTGAGCTAATGCCAGCCCCACAGCTCAGTGGTTTAGAGCATAGGATCTGAAGTTAGACCTCCTCTGGTAGAATCCCAGCTCTTTGTCTTACTCTAAATCTTTGCAAGTGCCTCAGTAGTCGTGCTTAGAAGGAGTTGAAAGAGATTTGAAGAGTAAATTTTCATTTGTTAGAAGCTATTATGATCATTATTTTTGCACGTGGGTGCAAAAGTTCTGATATTTGTTATTAAGGAAAATCTTTGGTCAAAACCATAGAGGTGCAGTAGCATGAGACCCAATCTCAAAATAAAATAATAAAGCCAGGTGCAGTGCCCCACACCTGTTATCCCAGTTACTCAGGAAGCTGAGGCAGGAGGATCTCAAGTTCAAGGCCAGCTTGGGTAACTTAGTGAGACTATGTCTTGAAACAAAATATACAAAAGGCTGGGAATGTAGCTTAGTGGTAAAGTGCCCCTGGGTTCCATCCCCAGTACTGAAAACAAATAAATAATGAATAAAAATAAAAAGGGCTGGGGATGTAGCTCAGTAGTAGAGTACCCCTGGTTCAATCCTCAGTAGTCCCCCCACCACAAAACCAAACCAAAAACAAGTAAAATACTGTAGAAAATACTGTAGTAGCCGAGGCTGACTTTGGAGGAGTAGGAGTAGGTGGGGTGAAACTCTTGAACTGTGGTGGTGTATGCAGGGGGGCAGGCGTTGAAATGTTGGGGTTGACAGCTAACAATAGTTAGGAGTGCAATGACTCAGCATTTGTAACCCTCATCTCCCATTTCTTGGAGAGCTTGTCCTATTAGCTGGAGGCTAGGGTGCAGTGGAATAATGCTAACATTGGTCCAGAGGGACAGAGTGCCTAGTGAGGGGGTGGGGCAGGCCCCGCATGCTGTCTAGTGGAAGTGAGTGGTGAGAGGTTTCCATGAGAGAATAGGCTTGGGAAGCCTAATTCCAGTATTCATGGAGCGTCAGATCACTGCTGTAGGTGGGAACCTGTCTTTAGTGCTTCCGCAGATTAGCTCATTTAAGCCTCACAAGACCCTGTGAGATATATCCATTTGTCAGATGAAGAAATAGAGACATAAGACACATCAAAAGGTTAAATAACTTGCCCAAGATCATGTAGCTAGAAAGTAGCACTTGGAATTCAAGTGGCCTGGCTTCAGGCTCACACCCTTGGAGACATTCTTGAAGAGGCCTTTACCAGCTGTGGTGCCGCTGGAATGAGAGACTGCTCTGTTGAAGGGCAGCCAGCGGGGCAGTGTCCAGGTCCAGGAGCAGGACTAGGGGGTTCAGCTGAATGCAGTCTGCTGAGAACCACTGGCCAAGTGCTAGGCACTCTGCTGATGTCTGACCCAGGGCACAAAGGTCACCCTGAAGAGGCCTGCAGTTCAGTAGCAAGACAAACAGTTTAGCCTAGAGTTCCAGTCATCATGGCAAGTACTGTGACAAGATGAAGCATTGGTGCTGGAGATGTGATCCAGTAGTAGAGCCCTTGCCTAGCATGTGTGACATCCTGGGTTCAATCCCCAGTGCCACAAAAAGCAGAACATATAACAAAAAACAAAAAACCCCAGATAGAGCCCTGAAGAATGGGGTACTTTGCTAGCCAGAAGAGAAACGAGCAAGGAAGGCTCCTGGAGTAGGGGGCACTTGGGCTGAGTGAGGATTGAGGTGGCCACAGGAGGACATACTGCTCCTTGAACTCTGAGTAAAGCTGAGTGACTGGTGTGTGGGCCTCAGAGGAGGTCAGGTTTTCTTGATCCTACAACACCCTTCCCAGGGTGAGGCAGGAACTGGGCAGTGTGGTCAGCTTCCTCGATGCCTTTGTGGTTTTTAATAGCTGAGCAGCACTGTGGCCTTCTGTACTAAAGAAGAAACAGAAGTCTCCTAAGGGTTGCCACTCAGAAGGCAGTGATTCACTCTTGTCTTTCTGCGCCTAGAAGAACCTGAGGCAAATGAATTTAAACTGCGGGGGAAGAACTCAAATAAGATATGAGGGGGACGTTCCAGATAGGACGTAAGATGTGAGAGAGGTGACTCATAGGAGCAGAGGGGAATGGCCTCACCCCAGAGGTCTTTGGAAATGGGGATAAGTTTCGTTTATCATTGTAGCTTAAGAGGTTTCATCTGGAAACAGGAAGATGAAGTAGAGACCCCTAGAGTTGCATGTCAGCTCAGTGGTAGGAGGATAAAAGGACATGCATTTTTGAACTTGAAGGTTGCCTACATCGGGCCCAAGTCCTCATTTGACTATGAAGTGACCAAAGAATACACAGGAACATTGGTTGGCCCATTGTCTTCTCAGAACCTGGAACTCTGGCCCTGTGTGAATCCCAGTCAGTGGGGATACTCACAGGAGTGGCCCTTGGCCTTACAGGATGAGGTCCAAACCTTGGGAGAAGTGAGGCAGGAGAACTGGAAGTAGTTGAGCATTTCTCTGGGTATTGGCTACAGAAACCCTCAATTCCCACTCAGAGGATGTTTCTGTGAATGGTGTTCCCAGTTGGAGTAGCACCTTCTAGTCCAGCACCTAGAAGAGTTGGCAGATAGAAGGCCCTCAGTAAACTTTTTGAATGAATAAATAAAAAGTGGATAATCCAAGGTATTTCTCTTTGACCATATACCTGCTAGGCCAATGCACTCCCCTTCATGTTCTGTTTTGCTTAAACTAACAGTAGAATCATTTTGTAATACCTTCAGCAACAGGGAAAGGGGCTAACAGGTATGCAGAGGGGCAAGGGTAAGATTACCAAAACACATCTGAGAATCCCTCTCAAAATTTATAATTCTTTGAACAATCATCAAAAGCCGACATGTTCATTTATAGTGACATTTTTATTGTTGTTGTTGTTCCAAGCAAAAAGTAAAAGGCTTCAAAATTTAGGGGAAAAACGTAGAACAACCATCTCAACCGCATTCAATAAAATGACTCCAGAGATCTCAGAAGAGAGCAAGCTTGCACTCAGAAGGGACTCTGATTAAGATTGAATCAAATATGAACACATGCTGGACAAGGAATTTAAAATACCAGGTGGTGAACCCTAGCTCCCAGGATGAATTTAAATTGATGTGCAAATTAAAGAGAAGTAGCAGAAACCACCATGGCAAAAGCTCTTGCTTCCTCCTCTAGCCTCATGATACCCCATTCATTAAGGAAGCATTGGTTTTAGGAGGGAGCCTGCCAAGATTTGTATTTTTCCAAAGCTGGATTGGAGCTCTGTTGAGGTGAAGATGCTCTGTGGTCATGTAGGGTGATCAGGCTCAGGAAATTTATTTCACTTTGTTCAGGTCTGAGATTAGTTTCAGTTTCAGACTGTACCAGGAGCTGAGAGTTGGTGAGAGCCGGGGGAGGGATGAGCTGGGAGAGAGTTTCGCCACTGGCTGTGTCAGCAAGTGGCAAGGTCGGTGATCAGGGAACTCCTATGCCGAGCAGAGAGAGGAAGGAGGTGAATCCCAGATGCAGGTGGGGAAGGCAGTGATTGAGTGAGCCTCTGGAGGCGAGGCTGCATGGTGGAGGGATGAAGATATCAGGTGTGCACAGGGTAAAATCCTGCGTGATTACAGGACTACTGAGCCACGGGCAGCAGGTCACAGGAAAGTCTTAATACACAGATTACCTGGGAGAGGATGGATTTTCTACCCGCAGGCATAGACCCAAAAGGAAAGCAAACTCACCTTGGCACAAGACCAAATATATTTTTTGCTGGCAAACTTAAGACTGACCACTAAAATGTGCAGCAGTTTCTTGCATTTGACTTTCCTTCAAACAAAATAAAACAAAAGCAAACTGAAGTTTGATAACTGATAGTTGCAAACTTGCAGACCTTTGCATGTTGGTGCAGCCTCTAAGAACTTCAAGCTGTCATTTTTCCTGAGATGGTTGGGGCCAGTCTGGTTACTTCACAGGGCATCATTACCCCAGAAAATCAGTGGTTTTCCTCCCCTGACTGGTTCTGGGTGAGGCATACACAGATGTTTCATTCCATCTTAGCAGAACTAGAGCATCATTGCATTTGATTTTTTGAAGTCATAAATTTATTTTACTTCTAAATAAGAGGAGCCCTGAATTTTAAAGCCCGAAAGGATTTTGAAGATTACCCAGTCTGCTCCTAGAGGAATTTGTGGTCCTGGGTCATTAAGCACCTGGAAAAGACAGATGGTATGTGGTTAAGAACACGGAATCAGACTTCCTGTGTTTGAATTCAGTCTCTGCTAGTTGGTGCTGTGTTTTGGGGGCAAGTTACTCAACCTCTCTGAGTCTTAGCTTTCTAATTCATATAATGAGAGTAATAATATTATGAATGGTTGCTAATGAGAATCAAATAGTTATTAAGCCCTTAGCACAATGCTCTGTGTATATTGTAAGTTCTCAATAAATGTTAATTGTTGGGGCTGGGGAGATAGCTCAGTCATTAGAGTGCTTGCCTTGTAAGCACAAGGCCCTGGGTTCGATCCCCAGCACCCAAAAAAATAAAAAATAAATAAATAAATAAATAAATAAATGTTAATTGTTGTTATTATTACTTAATTTTTTTTTTCCCCATGAAATTGCATAGCTACTTAGTCGCAGAGCCAGGGTTGTAGTGCTAGATTCTTTTTATTTCTAGTTCTCTCATGCATGGTCGTAAGGTGATTTTACCTAGTTTTGAAATATATGAAGAGCTTTATGAAAGTGTGCAGAATACTATGAATGTTTATAATAGAACTAGAAGAAATGCACTTAAGCCTTTTTTTTAGATATATTTAGAGGCTTGGGGCTGGGGATGTAGCTCAGTTGATAGAGTGCTTGCCTTGCAAGCACAAGGCCCTGGGTTCAATCCCCAGCACCACAAAAACAAAAAACAAAACAAAACAAGTGTACCTAGACTCTGGACATGAGAGCATGTGTTTACCAAATAATTTGCTTCCAAGTGATATATCATTCACTAGCATTAAGAGGTCTTCTAAATGTCACACTAGTTGACTCTGCTGGAGAGTCTGGGTGTTTCTAGATGTTTTTGTTGAGTTCTTCTCAACTTGGAAACATCCATTTCCATGAGTAGTGATGGCAAAGCAGACTTTTGAGTGTAATGGAAATATTCCTGTAACTTGGCTGCAATGTATCAAGGGTGAAGACAGTGCAGATGTTTAAAAAAAATATATGGGCTTGGCAAAAGTCCACGTGTCTTAGACCATTCCTACCCAAATGTGTTCCCAAATGATTTGCACTGACCTTTTGCAAAATTGCTGACAGCCCAGGAGCCTCCCAAGGGAGCTGTTTTAGGCTGAAACAGTGTTGAAGCCAGTGTAATCCCTGGCCTTGAGCAGTCTTAGACACCTTTGATGGGGTGGCACCCTTCCCTGAGGATGCTTTGGAGTGTTTTCTTGGGAATGTGAAAAAGAATGGAAATTAATTTTGTCTGGCAAATCCTGCTTAACTCCCTTGAGATTCTGCCTCTCTCAGTGGGATATAGAATTGAAAGCTGTTTTTGATGCAGATTCATGGAACTTCTTAAGTTTCCATGCCTGAAGGAGGGAGTGTATTAAAGTGTGAAATTTGTGAGTGTGCAAATTAGAATCTATGACCAGAACTGTAGTCTCAGCTCTGTCATGTGTGGATAGTGGCATTCCTAGCAGGTCACTTAACTTTTTTAATTTGTACTTTTTTTGAGGCTAGTCTCTTTTACCCCATTACTGCAAGTGACTTGAACACACCTGATAAATAGAGCTGCTGCAAATCATGATCCTAACTGCACAGGATTGTTGTAACAGTCTAGTAATGATAGCTAATATTTATCACATGTTTCCTGCATGCCAGTCAGCTGTCTAAGCATGTAGGAATGTTAATGTATTTAATCAATTGTCTAGGAGATAGTATTGTCACCACTTTACATAGGAGGATACTGAGGCAGCAGAAGGTAAAGTGAACTTGCCTAAGGTCATACCACTAGTTAGCTGAGGAAGTGGGTCTCAACTCAAAAAGGCGGGCAACCAGGTCTGTGTATGTGTTCACCAGAGCGCTGCAACACTGCAGTCTTGTGATTCTTCTTTGACTGTTGCTCTTCTTATTCCACAAGCTGAGGGAGGGATAAACTGAGCCTGCAGGCAGATTAAGTGTACAGATCAGTGTTGGAACGAGGAGACAGAGCATCTGAGAGCTTATTTTGGAGTTGTAGGGAAACAGCTGTTTCTAAGTTTGGGCTAGAGCTGAGGAGATTCATCAGGGACAGAGAAGGACATTTTGTGGGTGGGTTTTTACTATCTGCTGGGAGGGATTGCATGCCTGTGGATTTCAGAGCTGCACGTCGCCTTCCCTCCTATCCCATTTTTATTTGGAAACCTATCTTTAAACCACGACTTGGCCCCAGTGGCAGCAGTCATGGGAACTTAGAAAATGGCCAAAGATAGTGAATGCTTGAGATGGGAAAGGAAAGGTGAAGGGTGGGATTCTAGTGGGGTTGCTGTTAAGTCCATGTGGGGAGTGAGCCATGAAGTGACTGTGTTCTATGGAGAGAGGGTTGGGAACTTGGGTGACTTCCCCTTTCTAAGGAGTTGATTTAATAAGAGAATGAATCATCCTATTAGTTTTCATCCTAGGGAAAAAGAGAGAGAGAGAGAGAGAGAGAGAGAGAGAGAGAGAGAGAGAGAGCGCAAGTGACATGGCATTTGACTAAAGCCAGAGTCTTCTATGCTGGCCTCTTAGGACAGGCACCAGGTTCCTGGTGGCTCGTGCCAAGGTCAAGGTTCCCTCCAGGGGCTTTTGGAAGGGCTCCCAGCTTCCCATCACCACCCTCAGCCCTCTTCATTCTGGTGAGGTTCTGGGACCTCAGGATGTGTCATTAAAAGTAGACTACTGGTGAAATTCATACTCAGCCACGGTCATTTTGAGGACATTGGCATAAAAATGTTTTCCATAAAACTAAACAATTGAAAATAGTTTTGGACCTTCTTGGATGTAAATGAGTACTCATGCCCTGCCTGTGAAGGTGGCATGGTCCTCTCTCTGACTGACCCCTTGGGACACCTGTGGGACATCTGGTTCTGTTCCATGCTCCAGCTGTGAGCCTTCCAGCCTGGCTGGCCCTTCTCTGGTTTGCTGCGAGGATGGGTAGCACATCCTTTGCCGAGCCACTCTTCATGACCTTTTTGTGGACCAGTGGACCAATGACCTTACCTTGGATTCTGAGCGGATGCTTGGGCTCCCCAAGGGAATGTGAGTACTGCCAAGAAGGGAGTGGGTGCATGGGAAATCTCAGACCCAACTGGACCCCAAGCTCAAATAGGAACAGTGATAGGGTGGTCCTTTTTTCAGAATCTGACTTGGGGTTACACATTTCCCAAGCTGCTTACTTTTCTTGACAGCGTCCGTCTCTCTTTGCCTGTTTCCTTCCTGCCCCAGCCTTCAGCAGCAGCTACTGTTAATAGCTCCCATTTGGAAGAGGACACATTCTGTATCAAGCATTTTATTTGTGTAATTTAATTTAGCCCATGCACCAGCTCTAACAGCTAGGGATTATTATCTTTTGGGATCTGGGAACTGAGCCTGAGTAACTTGTCCAAGTAACATATCCACTTACTGGATGGGATTTCTTGTTGTTGTTGTTGTTTTTAATCTTTTGTTGTGATAAATTTCAGACACAAGAGTAGAGTGTCTAATCTAGTAAATATCTATGTACCCATCACCAAGCTTCTTCACCCTTTATGGAGAAACCCGGGCAGACAAGTTGGGGTGAATTAGATGAAGGTCTTCCTCCAGGGTCCACAGCCTGGTAAGCAGTGTGTGGACTGGATTCCCACTCTGTTGGCTCCTTTGGAGGGGCACCTTGTGCAGTCAACAGCCTGCACGACTGTCTACAGGGACCCTGCCTGCGTAACTTTTCCTCTTCTCAACTAGCTTTTGGCATAAGAAAAGGAGGCTGAGTAGCTACACACTTGACAAAGCCACGACTTCTCTGGTCAGTCCTCAGCTGTGTGGGTTGAGGGGAGGAAAGCTCAGAAGTTGAGGACTTTTTCAGTTAAAATTAATCAGGAAGATGATTTACTTCTGCTGCAGAGGAGGGAGGAGGCAGGCGCGCTGTGTCTTTTGCTGCTCTGGTTTTCCACAGCCTCCTACTCCCTCGACAACTCCTCCCTGATGTCTCTCCCGCTCTGACCTGTGCCCAGGGCCAGGGAAGCACTTTGCAGCTGCAGCCACGAGGCTGGCAGAGGTGGAGTCCAGGGTGTGAAAGCCTGGTGTGAACTCGCTCTTGGCTGCCACCTTCCTGGAGTCCTTGGGACACACTGTCTTTGCCTCCTGGTGGCTTAGAGCATACCTCAGGACTCCATTAGCCAGGGGCCCTGTGGAAGATCTGCTTTTGCACCTCTCGAACTATTTTTTAGCCCAAAGTGGGGCCTATGGGTAAACAGAAAGGGAGCTCTTCAGGGTAGCTATTGGGGTGTTTTTTTTTTTTTTTTTCCTTTCCCTATTACTGTGCCTTTGACTGTAAAAATTGTGACATCTGGCACTGATGCTCCAGAAATACTTGCTGCACAGGTGAAGATTAGTCAATTAAGTGAAGCATCCAGGGAAATATGCTGAAGGGCCCAGGTGGGGGTAAGTTTTGTGTTTCAATCAAGGAGTGCTCAAAACCCTGACTTCCCGGGGACTTGACACAATCAAAGTTTGTTTTTGGCTCATGGAAGTTTCGATAGGCTGAGGCAGTTCTTCATCTGTGGCCACTCCATCTGGAATAAGGAGTCTTCAAGGTGACGGCAGGAGGGGAGAGCAGCATCCTGGATTCGAACTGCCTTGGTAGGGAACTCCCTGCCACTGCCCTTCTCATTGCATTGGCCAGAATTAGCCACGTGGCGTGGACAGACCTCACTGCAAGGGAGGCTGGGAAATGTAGAGGAGCAGAAGGCTATCTTCACTCTTCCAAAGGAGAGGATTTGGTAGTTTTTGTCCCTGGCCTTAGTGCACTGGAGCATCCCAGGCAGGAAGGGAATATCTGCCCCTTCTTGTAGCCTGAGGAAGGAGGCAAGAGATGGCCCTAAAGGACAGGCTTTATAACCACTCCATGATAGCATGTTGTCATGTGATATTCACTTACTCCCTTCATCTCTGTAGTCTCTTTCCTCCTTTGTACAAGGGGATAGTAAGACCAGCCATCTCCGCTCAGACTTTACTGGGTGTAAGGAACGGAAACCAGCTATTTGAAGTCATGGGGGAATTGAAGAATCAAGAACAGGAAATGCAACTGGCCTCCTGGGTGCTTGGGACAAAGACAGCTGCTCTCAGTGCCTCTGCCTGGTGCACCTGCAGGATGCCACTGCTTTCGTGGATATGTGTCAGATGTCGTGGTCCCTTGGCTCCCAAGTAGACCCATCCTTTTTCTAGTAACAGAGACAAAATAAGTATCTGAACCTTGATTTGAATTCCTGGGAGAGTATCTGATTGGCTAGTTTGGGTCAGCTTCTACTGCTGGTCCAGTTAGCTATGGCTAGGAGAATGTGGTCCCGTAGGACCACCATGGTACTGGGGGCCTTCCCCGTGAATGGGTTGGAGTCAGTCCTCATAGAAGGGATGTGAGCTGGGTACCTACCTCAGAACCATGTCCATGCTTACCTGGTCCAAGGGTTGTTGGGTTGGTTGGATAACATCTGTAAGAGAGTTTTGAACACTGTTAGGAGCTGCATACACGTGAACTGGGATGGTGGTGTGGGACACCTTGTTAGGAATTTTGGAGATTGTGCTGCCCTAAAAGGGCTTAGGAGGGATTATATAATGGTGTAAGCTAGAATTTAAAAATCTTGGTGGAGGTAGGGGAGCTGTTTGTTGGTAGGTCATGAAATAGGTATGGGAGGGAGTGGTCAGGCCAGCCCAGCTGTTGCCAAGGGTTAAGCTAGGTTTATGGGCCATTAGAGCATAACATTATAAAAGAGGGAGTGTGTGTCTCTCACCTGCATGAACACAGATGCTTCTATGGTTGAATCTGTGTGACGTGGAAAGGATGTTACCCCGGATTTAGCACTTCAGTCCTTGTCCCCAAACTGACCCAACTAACTGTGTACCTATGAGTAAGTCACCTCACCTCTCTGGGGCTTAGTTCTGCGTTTGAAGACTCTGTGTGTGCAGCATATATCCAAACAAATGGGGGTGAAGGCATGGAGCCTGGAGCGAGATAGCTGGGTTTGAATCCTCGTTCTTCATTCATCAGCTGTGTGACCTGGGCAGATTTCTTAACCTCCCTGAGTCTCAGTTTCCTTTCCGGCCCCAGATGGTATTGTGAGGATTACATCAATGAGTGCCCAGTAAAATATTAACTAATATTATTAATAGAAACTAAGACCAGGCCAACTCCAGGGCATAGGCAGGTAGTCAGCGCTCAGGCCCTTGACAAGTGAGAATGTACTTGGAGGTCTGTTTGGGGTTGGGGGTGCAAGAAGAAGCTCTGTGAGAGGCTAGAAAGCTGGAGGGGGAGTAGGGAGGAGTGGACAAACTGCCAATGGAGGATTTGGGCCTCATCTACATTGCTTCTCAGGTCTTCCTATTAATCCAGTTTTTTCAGAGCTGTCCACAACTCAGGTGGAGACACAGCCTCTGAGCCAGGAGCCAGCGCTGACCACTTCTCCCACTCCCCCATCTGCTTCCCTGCCCCTTCAATGGAGCCTTTAGGGATGACTCTGCAAAATCCTGGGTGCTGGCTCCCCAACCAGTCCTCAGGTGTGGGATTAGAGTGCTTCCGGTCCTGCAACTACAGAGCCCAGAGTTAAAAAATAAATGAAGAATCCCTTCTGACCACAGAGCAGTTGAGGGCTGAATTATTCAGAGCTTCTGCTCTCTGCCTCCTCTGCGGGGAGGGCCCAGGGAGGTCTGTGAGCCAAGGAAGGCCTCTGTTCAAGGACCTTCCTGGCTCAGGAGCTCAGCGGAGCCCACTGTCAGACCTCGGCTTCCCACCTTTGTCCTTGGGCAGCAAGGGTCCAGCAGTTTCCAGCAGCAGTGGCTGGGTTGCCTGGTTCAGGCTGAGGCTGGGAGGAGAGTCCCTCCCTTTCCTTCTTCAGCGGCTGAGGTCTTGCCTGTGCCAGATCCCTCTTGGCTCCAGGACACAGTGATAATGAATTACATAAATAAGTCATTCCCATTAGCAGCTGGGCCAGTGGCTGGCCCAGGAGGCAGGGTGGTTCCTGGGGAGGCATGTGTGGACCTGGCCAGCGTCTCCTCCCCAGCTAGGCTACTCCAGTTGCCTGGTCTTTCTCTCAGGGACCCCTGAGGAGGTGGCCCTTGAATTTGTCCAGCAGGCCTCTTTTATTCACCTGGGTTATGTTTTCAACCTGGGGAGATTTCCGCAGCTATTAGGGTCCAGGACAGGGGTGTTTGGGGGTCAATAGGGTCCACTAGAAGGGTTTCGAGGTGGGGTATCTGGGTGCTAAGACTGCTGTGGCCCAGTCTGCCTAGGCTTGGCTGGCAAAGGTGGACTGTGGCCATAGCAACCCCTGGCCGCAGGCAGCTGGGGTAAACACAGGCTTTCAAAGGGGGCCTTGTTCTCTGTGGGAGCCCTTCAATTCCAGCCTATTGGGGCTTTTCAAACCTGGGGAGTACAGAGAGGACAGGGAGGGCAGTGGGGATGGGGCTGGCTTGCCTGTGAGGAAATGTCACCCCTGCTTCCCCCTTCCCCCTGGCCCCAGGCATATTTCCTGGAGGCCCCTGTTTCCAGAGCTCCTGCTTCTGGAGACTGAAAAGAAGAGTAAGCACCAGGAATGCATCCCGTCTCTAGGCAACAGGCCGTGAGTGTGTGTGTAATTGAGGGGAGGGAAGAAAGATCATTGTCAACTCTGGCCACCGGGGAGTGGAAGGCCCTCTGCTCTGCATGGTTTCAGCAAGCTAGCCAGGGCCACCTGAAGCAGATCTTTAAGGACCGCTCATCCTGTTGGCACTGAATACCAAATAAGCAACATCCCAGAGAGAACACTAAGCCATTCATTAAGTGTAAGGTGACCACATTGGCGATTTGCATTCTTCTAGTGAGTCTCAGTGAGAAAGCTGGTGGTGGGGGCTTGATAGGCGTTTCTGCTTCAGGGAAGCTTGGTCCCTGGATTTCCCTGCTCATGTTTTGACTTTAAGGTGCCCGAGTGCGGCAGTCAGTAAGGAGGGCATGTCCTTTCTTTAAGCACCTAGATCACATGCGAGGTATTCTCTCTCTTGGTGAATGTGTGACTGGTGAATGCAGTGCTACTTCTCAGGGAAGAGCAGGGTCCACGTCCAGATACCCTGCTTTGACACTCCATTTCTCTTTAGTTTTATCTGAAGGGGTGGCGGGCGTGGGCAGCCTCCCATGCAGGGTGAATATGTATCTGAATACTGGACTGCCCTCTTGCTCAGGTCCCCAGTGCACCTGGGGATCCTTGAGAGAGCTGTGGGTAAAGAGCACAGGCCACAGGCAGGACCCAGAAAGGAGCTGATCAGGGCCTATGTTCATTTATTCTCGAGTCACTATCAGCCTGAGGAGCATAGCATCTGGTCTGCTAGATTGGAGTTCACTGCTGATGACCCCAGCCTCATGCCCTCCATTCTGGCCAGAAGGGTGGCATCTCATAAACATGAACATCCAGAGGCCAAGTATCCAGAGGTGGCAACTCTAGCCATGCCCACTCCAGAGAGGGCATGGCCGGTCTGTTTCAGGAGTTGGACACTTGGACCAAAAACAAGTGGCTGGGTTCTCCTGCATCATCTCTCCTGTCTCTTCCTTCCTTTGTAATTCTTCCTTGTAATATGCTGAATTTGAATGAGTTGGTGCTATTTAAAGTGGTTTATTCGTCTGAAGTTTGGGTGGAGGGCATTTATGAACTTTCTGAACTTTTTTTTTGATGTGCATAAAATAAGAGTCAGTATATTGGGTTTTGTGCAGAGGGCGGGGGAAGCAGATACAGTTCCTACATCTGGAGAGATATGGTCTAATAGAGAAGCCAACCAGCACATTAGAAGAGCATTAGAGCATCTAAAGGGACAGGCATTTCTGTTTACTTTTAGAAGCTTGGACCAGACAGAGGTCTAAAGTCTCCAGAGAATAGTTCCCTTCAGTGGTCTCGCCCTTGCTGCACATTAGAATAGCTGATTCTGCCTGAGTGGGGCGGGGCCAGGCATGAATGAGTTTATAAGCGCCCCCAGGTGCTTCTAATGTGCACCAGGGTGGAGAATCATCCCCTCTAGTGCTGTGGGTCACAAATGGGGACAGTCTTTCCTCCAAGGAGACATTGACAGTGTCTGGAGTCGGTTTTGGTTGTCACAGCTGGGGGTGGTGATACCACTGGCATTTGTGGGTAGAGGCCAGGGATGCTGTTCAGCATCTGCCAATGTACAGGACAGCGCCCCCCACCCCAACCCCCCAGAGGACTATCCAATTCAAAATATCAGTAGTGGCCAAGATGGAGAATCTCTGCTCTGGTGTTGGGACCAGACTCTCTGGGGATGTGTTTCCAGCAGAATTTGGAGATAGAGAAGGATGTGGTTGGGTGAAGTTGGGTGGAGAGGAATGGGGTGGGGGCATGGGATAGGAGTGCATTTTAACAAGGTGGTTCATGTGCACATTAGAGTTTGAGAAGGCTTTGGAAGCCAACAGCTCATCTGAGCATCTTACATGCCTCTGGCTTTACAGAGTACTTTAAGATAGTGCTTCTCAGACTGAGTTGAAAGATACCTTTTTTCCCCCCATTTGTTGAGGGACCAATGAGCACGAGCAGTCTGTGAGTCTGACGACATCTGAATTGGTCTATACCCAACCAGGAAGGCAAGTCTACGGGTCATGCGCTTGGATGTTGTGCTACAGCCAACTTGCTCGGAAGGTTTTTAAGTCCTTCCCTACTTTCTTTTCCTATACTAATCTTGCCAAGGACCCACAACTAGCCATTTGTGGGTGGTTTACAGATGCACTTTTAGTGGCTCTGGTGGAGAATACTATCTGTGGGGTCAAATAGATCCAGATTTGAATCCTGGCACTGTCGTGTACTTGTTGTGTGTACTTGGCAGCTGTTTAGCCTCTCTCATTTTTAATTTGGTCATTTTTAAATAGGAGATAATAAAGCCTCTGCCTCCTAGGGGTTGAGGTGAGGATGAAATGAAATAAAGAGTAAAACACTGGAGCCCAGCACACAGAACTTGTGCTTGATAATACTGGGCGTCAAATGTTGGCAGCATCATCATTGTTATTGTTTACTGTCTTGCAGCATCTGAAAATGAGGAAAGTAGCCTCAGTTAAAAGACACCCTTGTGAGCTTTAAAACTATAGCAAATTAGTTTAGAACAGAAACCTGCCCCTTCCTGCTAATGTCTGATAGTTGGGAGGCTACAGAATAAATTTTTCTCTAGTTAGATCTAACAAAAACCAGGATCGGAATTGGGACAGTGTTGGAACTTGTTTTTAAGTGTTGGAAAGAAGTAATAAACACTACGCAGGAAATCTTTAATTCCACAGGACCTGGCTGTTAACCCTTCCCCTCCTGCCACCCACCATATCTCCTGGATGCCTTCTCTCCAGGAGGCTGGGGTGGGTTTTCAAAGTCTATTGCCCAAAATTCTCAACAGCTGTAGTATGCCCTTCCTTTCTAGAGGAATTCAGACTGCCCTCTCCTCAGGATAGGAAGGACGTAAAGTGAGAAAGTAGAGGACTCAAGTCAGAAGATCTGTGTTCTGGAATCAAGTTAGCAATACCTTGGGGTTACCTATAAATTGATCCTTGATTCTGAACCCTTTTTCTGGTCCCAGACCCTCTTCGATAATCTAAAGAGAACTGTGAAGCCCCGCTCACCTTAATGCACACGCACATGAACATGTTAAATTGTGCATTCAGTTTCACAGTGGTGCTGCGGACCTCCCAGAAACCTCCCAGACCCTCAGCTAAGAACCTCATACCAGGCTGCAAGCTCCACAAAGCTAGTCTCTGTTGTCTGGTGGCTGCGAGGCCCTCAGGAGAAAACAGGGGTTAAGTGCACAAGTTTTGGAATCAGGTGCTGGCCTTTGTATCCTCCTCTGCTACTTGCTGGCTTGTTGACCTTGGGTATAGTAGATCATCCTCTCTAAGCCCCAGGTTCCCCATCTGTAAAGTGGGAGTAAGAACCGTACCTACCCCATAGGTTAGTTAGGAGGTTAGATGAGGTGATGTTTGTAAAATGCTCCTGTTGCATAAATTATTGCTGGTTAGCCTACAGAGCGTCCCTGTGCCATCTGGGGGAATTCTCCCTCGGTAGTGGGAACTCATTTGTTGCTGAGCAACAGGTAGCTGAACTGTAGGTAAATATGAGACTTTCCTTCAAATGTGTAGGGGGTAGACTCCTTGCCATACCTCTGGGAAATCTGGGGGACCAGGGAGCTTCAGAGCAAGGCTCCTAGAAGCCCTCTTGACCCCACTGCTTCTGTCTAGCAAGTCCATGTGGTGGTGTTTCTTTTAGCCCCAGACGTGGAGAACCTTGCCCTGGGAGCTTCTCTGAAACTAGATGCCCAAGCCAGAGGGTGTGGGAAGGAGGGAAGTTTCAAAGAAGAGCAGAGACACTTTTTTTTCTTCCTTTAATTAACTTTGGCCTTGCTCCCCGGGCTTTCGGGCTCTCTGCATCTTCAACAATTGGGGAGAATGTTAACCAGGTCTGTGGCAGTGGCAAGGCTTAGGCTGCGGGGCAGGGGCCTTGGGGACTGTGCAGAAGAGGAGAAAGTGCCTCTCGGGCATCCTGGGATGAGGGCTTGGGCTCCTGCTGCCCTGGCCCGCCTGCCCCTTGCTGCCCTCTTTTAGCTGAGCTGCCTGGAAACCCATTGCCACCTCCTTACAGCGCGGTGCTCTGCTCTCTCCGCTGTGCTGTGAGAATGGCGGAGTTAAAAGATTCCAAACATTGGCCCCCACAGGGCCCTTAATTACATTAACGCACAAAGCTCAGTGCCAGCGCCGGGGCATCGCGGGCCAACCATCACAGGAACAATTGCGGGTCTGTTCTCACAGCCGTTCCCCAGCTGTGCCTCCCTTTCATCCCAGCCTCATTCCCAGGACGTGGGGCTCTAACCTCCTTACTTCTTCCCTGTTTCACTGGTTTTGTGTCTTCCTTTGCCCTCCTCGGCCCGGGAGGCCCAGCGTGGCAGCAGCCTTAGAGCCCATTTCTTGGGTTCCCGAAGCAGCCCCATCAATCCTGTTTCAGGGCATTTTGGAAAAATAACAAATGTGCTCATCTGGTTTTGCTTCTGATTTGCATATTGTCCTAAGAGGAAACAAAACTTCCCCAATTTATCATGATACCCAGGAATCATCCTGACACATTCCATTTATTTTTAGAATCGATCGGTTTTTCAAAATGCCATCCCATACAGAGCCATACATGGATCTATGAGCAGGTTGGTGCCGCAGTGAGTACTGAGTCGCTAACCCTGTTCCAGGGGAGAAGGGGCTTGAGCAGCATAGGACCCAGCAGTTCTGCCTCCCAGGCTGGTGCTTTACTGCGCTTGTCTCCTTAGCATTGTCAGGGTAGTCTTGTGTCTCCGCCAAAATGCCACCACAAGAGGCCATCCAGGAGGGACACCTTCGTGATGCTGTGAGGGAGGCTAGAGAACGGCCTTTCTCACCTCGCCGCTTCTCCAGCTTCCAGGGACTGGGACCTCATTTTTTCCTATTCCAGGGTTGAGCTATTCCAGATGCTTAGGTCTTTAATCTCTCCAGAGAAGGAAATTCTCCAGTTATCCCCCTGTTCCGGGAGCTCCCAGCCCTGGCCCCCAGAACAGGCCTTCTAACCCTATGATGAGGGCAGGAAGCTGGACCTGGGGCTTCCCTGCCCACGTGGGGGAGCACGGGGGCCCTGAGGCCCAGCCAGGCCTCCTGCCACCCCAGCGTCAGCTGCAGGCAGCCAAGCACAGGTGGCCTACGAGTGCCTAGAGCTCTGAGGCCCCTGCTTGCAATCCCAGGCCTCCCTCAGGCAGCACAGCCCCGGTAATTAGTGTTCTTTGGAGACAGCTGCTGCAGCTCCTGTCTTAACCCCCTTCCTTCCTCACATGTGCACGTGGCTTAGGGACCTGCCATTCTCCCTCATGCTGTTGTCCCCAGGAGGCTCCTGAGCCCCATATGGTGAAGCTGGTCTCTTTTATGGCCCTGCACTGGGGGGATGGCAATGCAGGCAGGAATCCTCACGTACTAGGGGTCTCTGAGGGACGTTGGACCCTCCAGGGCAGCTGTTTTCTGCCTCTGCCTTGGGCAGAGCACCTGACTGCACTGTTTCACTTTGGTGTCTTGCCAAACTTTTAGAGCACTTGAAAGGCAAATGGGCTTTTCCTTTTGTTCCCTGGAGAATTTGGGCCCCTTGGGAAGGTACCCCGGGGGCTAGCTTGTGACCACAACAGGCTCAAGAACCTTCTGACTGCAGCTGTGCCTGCACCAGCTCTGGGCTTCCTGTGGGTTTGTACCACCTCAACAGGTGACTTCCTCAAATCTGGGCCAGGATATGTTCTTACCCCTGGGTAGTTTACATGTTCATTAAAGAAGAACTGGAAAATGCTTCATTCCCAATAAAAATTGATCATTCTGATCATTAAAATATTGCCATTGGTAACATTTAGTTGTATTTCCCTTCATTTTTTTTTTCCTTCAAATATACATAGATTTCAAAAACTAGTTGTGAGTTGGGTGTGAGACCACACATTTGTAATCCTAGCCACTTGTGAGACTGAGACAGGAGGATCACAAATTCAAGGCCAGCCTCACTTAGCAGGACCCTGTCTAAAAATTAAAAAATTAAGGGCTCAGTGGTAGAATACCCCTGGGTTCAATCCCCAGCACTGCCAAAAAGAAAGAAAGAGAGAGAGAAGGAAAGAAACCAGTTGTGATATTACTGATTACATACTTCAAACCTAGCCTTTTTTCATGTAATAGTACATGAGCATTCAAAATCAAATAGCTTTTTAAAAATTATGCTAAATGTAAAAAGCATTTCCTCCATTGTTTACTGTTGTCTCCCCCCACACCCTTATATACACACACTTCTTCATTTTATGCCTCAGAACTTGATGGAGCATGAAAGTCAGGAGCCATTTGTTGGGTTCCTTAGGTGTAATATTAATCCAGGACTAGGGCCTCAACCAAGACCCCTTCTTGCCAAGGTGCTAGGAGGAAGGACCAGGCTATGGTACAGATCCGGGACCGTCATGGGACAGAGGTTCTGAGCATAGCCTCTTTGCCCCCAGCTCTGTAGTCCTTAGAGTGAACACTCATTTGAGTGCCCTCTGACTGCTTCAGGAAGCTTCCTGTGGCTTTTGCAGCGGTGGAGTAATGGAACACAGGCTGAGATTGGGTCTTAGGGCCCAGCAGCACATATGATTGAGTCGCATTTCTAGCCTTGCACCTAGGTGGTGGATCCGGTGCCAGGAGCATGCTGCCCTGACTCACGCCACCTCCTTCCTTAAGCTGTTGGGTTGCTTGGCTCCTGCTTACTCCCTTAGCCAGGCTTTTCTCCCAAAGGCTGGTTTTCACCCCGGAGGCTTCAGGTACTGCCTAGCTTTCCAGAGGCACTGGTCTGCTGCAAATGGCCTGGGACCAGGGTCTTTCTTAGCCACCCTAAACCCAGGATAGACACCTACCTTTTCTCTCAACATCTCTTAATTACACTAGATGATGACAATGATTGACAATAATTATGATAAGCATTATTCTTTGTTTTTGGAGACCCAAAGCCACTTCCAGTTCTGTTGATTTTTACACTTTTCCCTCTTCTTTATCCCAGTGAAAGGGTAAATCAAGTCACTGAGTGATTTAAGAATTTTGAGCAGCAAGAATTGAACAGGCTTAGAATGCAATCCTGGCTCTGACCTGTGTGTGTTCCCTTGTCATGTACATGTTGAATCTCAAGTCTCCTCAGTAGGTGTCATACAACCAGTTTCACTCAGTTCTCAGTGTGCAATGAAAACAGCAATACCTGACTTGCAAAGTTGATGTGAAGATCAAATGAATGCCTTTCTTTCTTTTCTTTTTGGTATGGGATTGAACTTAAGGCCTTGTGCATGCTAAGCAATTGCTCTACCACTGAGGTATGACCTCAGCCCTTTTTATTTTTTTAATCTTGAGATAGGGTCTTGCTAAATTGCCCAGACTGGCCTCAAAGTTGCAATTCTCTTGCCTCAGCTTTCCAAGTAGCTGGGGTTACAGGTGTGCAGCACCATGCTCAGCAGATGAAATTATTTCTTTAACTACCTGGCACACAGTAGGTGCCCAGTCAGTGTCACAAAATGCACCAACATCAAAGGCACGGCCCCTCCAGATCCCTCCCTGTTCATGTTTCCTGAGAGTTCCTTCGACTGTACCTTTACCAAGCCAGGTCCAGGCAGGAAGTGTTCCGCTTGGCTGATTAGAGGAGTCTGGCTGGCCAGAGTTGCTGTTGTTCCAACTCCTTCTGGCTGGGACATCCTGCCAAGTCAGGCCATGATCTCCTACACCCTACTCAAGAGAGTGGAAGTAACGAGGGCCCTTTCCACTGACTTCTCCCTTGGATATCTTCAGAAGGCAACTTGCATGAATGCAGGCTATGGAGTCAACATTAATTTGCTAATGTGATTTTGTGACTACATTTGTGACCGAAAAGCCAACAGGAAACTGAAGAGAGTCATCTGGGGACAGGCTTTGGTTCTGGAGTTTTGTGCCCCAGTCTGAGGTCATAGAGTTGACTGCTTGCAGGCACTGCAGTCTGGCTTGACAGAACTGGCCTTCGAGACTGTACAGGAAGAAGAATCTTGTAACCTTTCCAGCCATCCTCCCATAACCTGGAGTTTTGGGTGCCATTCTTCCTGAGGCCTAGGACCAGTGTCATAGACATCACCTGGGTGCTAGTTAGAAATGCTAACTCTCAGGGCCTCACACCAAACCTACTGAGCCAGGAACTGCATACTGGGATGTTCCCTAGAAAATTTGTGTGCATGTTAAAGGGTGAGGGGTGCTTATTTAGACCATAGTTTTCAGCTGCAGGTGTACATTAGAATTACCTGGAGAATTTCTTAAAAACATACTGTTTCTACCAGGTGTGGTGGCGCCCACCTGTACTCCCTGTGACTTGGGAGGCTGAGGTAAGAGGATTATGAGTTTGAGGCCAGCCTCAGCAACTTGGTGAGGCTCTAAACACCTTAGCAAGACTCTGTCTCAAATTAAAAAAATTTAAAAACCAGGGGATGTTGCTCAGTGGTTAAGTGCTCCTAGGTTTAAGCCCTAGTACCATAAATAAATAAATAAATACTGGTTCCTTAGGACCCACCTTCAGACCAATGAATCAGAATCAGTGGATAAGATCTGGTTTTGGCATTGAAAAGAGGGGGAAAAAAAGTTCCCTAGGTGATTCTAATGTGCAGCCTGACTGGAGAACTGATTTAGACCCTTGTATTGGGATAGACGGTTCAAATGTGGGTGATCATAATGGAAGTAATTGCTCTTTATTGAGCCCCTACTGTACACACAGAACTTTATCCTAGTCTGTCGTCTGCATTCCAAACATGGAAGTTACTGGCGCTCTCCCTGTCTTTGCATGAGAAAACTGGTCTAGGGGGTGAACTGAGTTGTCTAAGGTGACATAAGTCGTGGGGCTGGAACTGTCTACCCCAAGGCTTCATTTGGCATTACTTTACTATAACCATGCTCATGATGGTTGAGATGGGTCTGGTTCTCCTTGGAAAATCTGGCTGGGAATTCTTTCCTGAATTAGTTGCCATGATACCTCCAGACAATATAGTCTTAGATTGTTCAGTCTGAGGAAGAGTCCAGCCATATTTAGTCCTCAGCGAAGGGGTGAGATCAGTGACAGACAAGTTGCAGGTGAATGACAGCAGTCTGAAGGAAAGGAGGTATTTCCAAAGGCTATACAGAGACATGGACTTTGGAGCCAGAGAACCCGACCCAATTCTGTTTAAGTTAACTCTGCGGGTTCAAGCAAATCTCTGTCCCTCTGTACTCACCCCCAGATGAACAAATCCGTGTTCTAAGATAAAAAATAGGAATTGAGGCATTGCCAGAAGTGAACTGACCTAGAGGCAACTGGGAGGCAGTGCTGGAGATGGTGACCCATCAGTGCAGCAGGAGGTACCCAGAACCCTCAAACAGAACTCCTGAGGACCTGTGAGCCTGCAGAAAGACCAGGCGAGAAGCACAAGAAAACAGGCCAGACATTGAGAAATGGCCCTTTCTTTTCATGTTTTGAACTATTTCCAAACCGAACTTCTAAGTTGGAATAAGGATTTGGAAATCAGCCTGAGGCTCCCACGGAATCTAAATCCAGGTTACTCTGTATAGCTTCCTTATAAAGTCATGGAATATCAGTGTTTAGGGAATGGAATGAGTGAGGGTAAATGTTTCACTGCTTTTTCTCATCTCTTCTGTTCATGAAAACACTTGGCATTGTATAGCACCTTGCAGTTCACAAGGGCCTTTTATGTACTTCACTGTGTAGTTCACTCCTGTGCCC
Source organism: Sciurus carolinensis (assembly GCF_902686445.1). Classification (NCBI taxonomy): domain Eukaryota; kingdom Metazoa; phylum Chordata; class Mammalia; order Rodentia; family Sciuridae; genus Sciurus; species Sciurus carolinensis. Next base: position 32,613,891 of record NC_062215.1, on the reverse strand, counting down.
ACGCTGTGGGGCCGAGGGTGGTGTGGGGTTACCCCTCTCCTACAGCAGAGGAAACACAGGCTCATGGAGAGAGCCTTGAGGTTCCACAGCAAATTAGAGGCAGAGCCTGATCTTGAATGTGGGGCTTCCAGCTCCAAGCACAGCTCTGCTTTTGTTTTACTAACACCTCCCTCCTGACTACTTTGGCCTTCTAGGGACTAAGGCTAGAAACTGGCAATAGCCTTGAGTAGACTGAACTCATAAAATACAATCAATTTCCAGTGATCTGCACTTGTGTTTAAAAACATGCTTTTGCACTTGCCTGTAATCCCAGCAGATCAGGAGGCTACAGCAGGAGGATCGCAAGTTCAAAGCCAGCTTTAGCAATTTAGCAATTCCCTAAGTAACGTAGTGAGACCCTGTCTCAAAATAAGAAAAAAAGATCTGGGGATGTGTTTCAGTGGTTGAGCACCCCTGGGTTCGATACCTGGTATCCAAAAATTAAAAAATAAAAAAAAAAAAAAAGTGAAAACACACTTTTCTTTTAAATTGTATCACCAATGTAAAACTACATCCTTTTATAAAATTTTCAAATAATATAAAGCTCCTTTTAACTCCCCTACCCCCCATTCCATATCACTCCTCAGAGAAACAGTTTAGTGTGAATCCTCCTAACCCTTTTATATATATATTATATATATATATATATATATTATATATTATATATATATATATATATATAAAACCTTAGACCTTTGTTTTTACTCATTTATTTATATGTGGTGCTGAGAATCAAACCCAGTGCCTCAACACATGCTAGGCAAGTGCTCTACCACTGAGCCACAACCTCAGCCCCACTCCTTACGCATTTTAAAAAATGCATTTGGTGTATGTTACTGATGGATTTTTATAATCCCTAACCATCTTGCTTGCCCTAATTGCCAGCTGTGTTTTTGTGCATGGAGAAAGCAAATATTCTAATGTTACCTTCAGCAAGATAAAACCAGTATGTTTAGCCAGTCAGACTGATGGCTTAGGGCAGTGAAGGTGGATGTGCATATGAATCCCTCATAGATTTTGCTAAAAGGCAGCTACTGATTCAGTATGTTTGGATGAGGTCCTGGGATCCTGCTTTGCTAATGAGTTGACGTGGGTGCTGCTGTTGAAGGCTGCACCATGAGTAGAGAGGGTTCTAGAGCTGGGGGTATGGAATCGAACAGACCCACCGGGCCCTTAGTTGCTAGCTTTCTGTGCTGGGGAATCAGGAATAAGAATGGCACCTGACTCAGGGTTGCTGGGGAAACAACCTGCTGAGGCCTGTGAGGCACTTAGTCCATGCCTGGCACATAGTGCACAATAAATATGGTTGTTAGCATCACCGAGTGACCAACAACATGAAGTGGCTCAAACCAGAGAACCCTTGCAGTGGGCTACCATTTGGGGCTGCTGTGCTGACGCACTCCTCTATCATTTGTTTAATGTCATTGACATCTTCAGGATGGGGCTTTGTTTGTTTGTTTGTTTTTCAGGACTGGGGATTGAACCCAGGGGTGCTCTACCACTGGGCTACATCCTCAGCCCTTTTTTATTTTTATTTTGAGATAAAGTCTTACTAGGTTATTCAGGCTGGCCTCAAACTTTGCAATCCTGCCTCAGCTCCAAAGTCACTGGGATCACAGGTGTGTATCACCGCACCTGACATCATCAGAATTTTAAACATGGCTTGTATTATACTCATGCGCTATGGGGAAGCTGAGGCTGAAGGAGGCTGGAGGACTCAGCCAGATCAGCACAGCTAAGAAGCAGGAGAAGCAAACTCACACCCAGGATCTAGGTCTAGTGCTTGTTATATGTTTTTTTTCTCTCTCTTTAGTTAAAAAATTTTAACCTAATTTCTATTGGTATATTATAATTATACATAAGAGTGAGATTTGTTGTGACATGTTCATACATGCATGTTACATAATTTGATCAATTTCATTCCCCCTGTACTTCCCATTCTCTCTTCCCTGCCCCTGGGTCCTCTTCCTCTCCTCTTCTGATCTTCATTCTATTTTTATGAGATTCCCCTGCTTTCTTTTCTCTTTTTCTCTCTAGCTCACATAGGACCCTTGACTTTCTGAATCTGCCTTATTTTGCCTAACATAATTCTCTCGAGTTACATCCATTTTCCTGCAAATGACATAATTTTGTTCTTCTTTATGACGGAATAAAACTCCATTTTGTGTGTGTGTCTATCACAAGTTTTTTAATCAGTTCATCTGTTGATGGACACCTAGGCTTGTTCCATAACTTGGCTACTGTGAATTTTGCTGCTATAAAAACAGGTATGCACGTATCACTGTAGTAACCTGACTTCATTTCTTTTTGATCAAGACCAAGGAGTGGTGTAACTGGGTCACATGGTTGGTTCCATTCCTAGTCTTTTGAGGAAACTCTGTGGTAGTCGTATCAATTCCCATAATGTTTCTACTAATTTACAACCCCACCAACAGTGTGAAAGTGTTCCTTTTTCCTACATCCTCACCAGCATTTATTATTATTTGTATTCTTTTTTTTTAAATATTTTTTTAGATGTTGATAGATCTTTATTTTGTTCTTTTATTTATATGTGGTGCTGAGAATCGAACCCAGGGCCTCACACATGCTAGGCAAGCACTCTACCACTGAACCACAACTCCAGCCCCTATTTGTATTCTTGATGATTACCATTCTAATTGGAGTGAGATGAAATTTTAGTGTAGTATTAATTTGCAGATCCCTGAGTACTAAAGGTGTTGAACAGTTTTTCACATATTTGTTGCCTGTTTGTATTTCTTCTTTTGAGAAATGTCTGGTGAGTTCATTTGCCCATTTATTGATTGGGGTTTTTGTTGTTGTTGTTGTTGTTTTGTTTTTTTGTGGGTTTTTTTTTTGTGTGTGTGTGTGTGCATGTGTGTGTGCTTCTGCCTTCTTTTGAGGATTTACTACAGCCATGGTTCAGTGGGTCTGTCAGTGAGGGAGTGAGGGCCTGTGAATGTGGCTCCATGGAAGTAAAACAATTGGCCTAAAAGTATTTCACTCACACAAAGAATTTTGAAAAATTGGATCTTCTCACACATTTTTAAATTGACATAGAATTTTTATCAGAATTTTAAGTAGACCATTTCCAGACTTTTTATGTGTCATATATTTGCCTCAGATATATTTTTGTTGAAGCCTTAGAGCTGCAAACTCAGCAGTGATGGAAAATGTCTGTCGTAATTCCTAATTGGCAAAACTGGATCTTGTTGTGAGACCAGGCAGCCGGTCATACTTTAGGTCAGAAAAAGTCTGACTTCATTTTTTTATTCAAGGAATTGTGTTGAACATGTGTCCTTGTTTCACTTTCTTGCTCCCTAAAATAAGCATATGACACCGTGAGTTGAAGGTAAAAATAAAGCCAGCCCCCTCTTCAGCATGCAGTTTTTTTATGTTTTTTTTTTTGGCGGGGGGCCGGGGGTAGGTAGCAGGGATTGAACTTGGGCACTCTACCCCAGCCACATCCCCAGCCCTGTTTTGTATTTTATTTAGAGACAGGGTCTCACTGAGTTGCTTAGCACCTTGCTTTTGCTGAGGCTGGCTCTGAACTGGCTTTGATCCTCCTGCCTCAGCCTCCCTAGCTGCACATGCGTGCACCACTGCCTAGCGGTATACATTTTTTTTTTTTTTTTTTTTCCAGTACTGGGAACTGAATCCAGGACCTCACACATGTTAGGAAAGTGCATAGCACCAAATTAAATTCCCAGCCTTTTTTAGTTTTTATTCGGGGACAGGGTCTTACTAAGTTTCCCAGGCTGGCCTCAAACTTGCGATCCTCCTGACTCAGCCCCAGTGCCCTACCATACCAGGCTTGTCTTCCTCAGTGTCTTAAGGAATCTCTCTGTTTCCCTGGAATTCCCCCAAGGAGGATGGCATTCTTTGGTGGCTTTTACACCTCAGGGCAGGGAACCAGTGTTAAGTGGCTGGAGTAGGCTTTTCTTTTGGGAATTGGTTAGGAGGGCTGCTGTGAAGAGAGAACTGGCAGATCCAGACAGTTCTCAGAAGATCAGTTTTACGAAGGAGTACAGGTGCAAATTGATTCCCTGGAAGCCATCCATAGTGGAACACCCTTGGAAGTCCCTGGGTTCCCCAAATGTACCCTGGTGGGAAGTCCATCAAAACAGAGGCCTGGAGAGGCTGCGCAGGGTTTTGCTCTGTAAACATTACATTGCTCATTTCAGAACCTGTGGATCTTTGGGAATATTTGCTGCAGCCAGGACTGAGCCTTCTCCTTCCACTGGCTCCCTGGTGACATCTTGGATGCGTGTTCCTCTTCTCAATGAGAAGTTGGTGGTAGGGCGCTCAACCTGCAGTGATGGCTTCTTGTGGCAGAGGGGTAAACTGACGCCCAGAACAGGGGAGAGACTTCATGACCACAGAGCTGGTCGTGTATTCTACCAAGAAAGCGAGCTGGCCTTCCTGGGGGAGGCCTTATAAGACAGAATGCCTTGGTGTAGGTTAGGAAACCTGGTTTTCAGAGTCCATCTCTGCCCCAGAGTCTCCCTGTGCCTCAGTGCATGTCACTAGTATTCTCTCATCCTCCATGTCTGTTCAATGGGACTGATGTGGCTGGTGTTCTGCCTGGTGTTCACGGGGGCTCTGCAGGGGGACAGAGCTGTATTTGAATCCAGGCTTTGCCACTCACCACTTGCATGACCTCGACTGAGTTACTTAGTTCCCTGTGCCTCTCTCTCCATCAGTAAATGGGGCACGAGTAGTTTCTCCCTCCTGGGGTGATTGAGGGGATGAAGAGGACACAATGGTCACTTAGTGCCTGGCCAACATAGCATGCTCTGTAAATATTCTGCTGTTATCCATGTTTCCCACCTCGTTCCCTGTAGGAATTATAGTGAGGGAAAGACCCAGTAGAGTGAAGTCCTGGTGAGATTCTCCAAGGGCAGGGTATGTGGGCGTGTGGCCTTGTCCCCTTTTCAAGGATGGCAACATGTGCGGAGAAGTGCTTAATACATGTCACCTGATGAACAGCGAGAGCAGGCCAAGAGGTTCTTGTGACTGCCCTTGAGCCCCTGCCATCTGCTGAGCATACTGTTGGCATCTTCTTCTGGCCTCCACCCCTGGGACATTTCAAGCCTCTCTTCTTTTTGTGGTCCCTGGGGAGATGTGGGATACTACCCACATTTCCTCTCAGCTCAATGGCTTAGAGAGTGTCCATGCACCCTGCTAAGACTGGCCACCTGAGGGCCCTTGTTGGACACCTGTTGCCGCCCAACTTCCTCTACTCTTTCTTTTTGTTCCTGGGTCCTTCCTGTCAAATGACCTGGGGCATTCTGCTCACTCTCCTCTCTGTTTCAAAGCTGCCACTCTCAGTTTCCTTGTGGGCCTCTCCCAGCAGGTGCTTTTTAAGCAGAGACCTGTCCTCACCCTTCCATCCCTTCCCCTTAGGTGTTTTGTCAACTTTTCTTACAAACTTCCCACTGGAAGTTATTTCCTCCCTCACCACCTGCAGTCTGCTCCTCAGCCTCAGCCTCAGAGAAGTAGTAATGAAACAAAACAAAGCCTTCCGTCCACCCTTTGGAGGAATCCCTTTGTCAAGCAAAGAATTCTTTTGTGAAGTGAATCTCTCCCTTTGGATTTCTGTTCAGGATTTTTTGTCCAGGGTCTTTCTCAAGAGTGGGGCCCAGGCAGGCGAGTTAGTGGGCCTGGGAGTGGGGAGGCCTCTGCCTCCCTCTCTATCAACTGAAAGGGCTCCTGGTGTGGCTTCCAAGATCTGCTGATTACCTTTCATCCTTCCTGTCAGGGCTCTGGCCCGCCAACATCGATCATGCTGGCCCGGAAGGTGGTGACGGGCTTGTGTTTCTTGCTCTGTTTTGTTCCTTTGCTTAGCCAATCGTGTCTCCATGGAAACAGGTGCAGCCTTTGTGTTGCCTTTGCTTTGGGCAAATGGATGCTAGTGGGGACTTTTTTTTTTTTTTTGCTTCCCACCCCTCCTGTCTTTGGGATCAAAGCGGGGGTGTGCATTGCAGGGACTGACAGCAGGAGGCCTTGTGGTAGCCTGGGTCTGTACTCCAGCTGGGCATCCCTGCAGCATGGCTCCTGACCTGGCCTGCCCTGCACGGTCTGTCCTCTGCATCATGAGGCCATGGAGATGGAGTGGGGTGTGCAGTGATTTATAAATTCCCTCAGCCCCTCTCAGCCCACTGTATTCTTAGAGGCAGCTGCTGGCCACCTGGGGCGGGTTGCTAGGTAGGGGGTCAGTGAGCTGGCACCAGTTCTGCTTCTTTGGCGTGACCTTGAGGGCAAGGCCTGTGACCTTTCCAGGCCCAGGCTTCTCCTAAGAGGCTTAGAAGACAGGGCTTTGGTGGTGGAAATTCTTTTGCCTTAGGGAAATCTACATCTGCAGTTTTTGTCATATGACTATCCTATGATCAATAGTAAATTCTGTGTTTAATTCAGAAAGTTGTGGGTTGGGTGAAACATTCAGGAGAGCATCTTGCTTGTAAGATGGCCCTCTCCTTACTGCTCAGGATGTTCACCCTTCCTGGGATAATGATAACCTACCAGGGAGCCTTCTGTTCCGGGCCAAACACAAGGGTTGGTCTGGGCAGTCTGGGGCAGCAGCAGATCTGCTTTGTGTCCTTGGGGCCCTCCAGCGTTTCAGGAGTGGGAAGGGCAGCCAGGCAGCAAGGGGCTTCCTAAGGTGGGGTGGCAGTTTCCTGCCTGAGCTGCTTTGCCTGCCTAGATATCTGTCACTGCTGCTCTGATGAACTACATCATCCAACAGGTGAAACTGTGGCTTTTAGCAAAAATGCATACTAACTTTATTGCATTCACATTAACCTCATTGATTAAATCAGCAACCTCCAAACTCTGCCCATTTGTTAAAAATAAAGACTTTATTTTTAATATCTGAATCCTCAGCCCACCTGCTTGTTAAATTTAGCAAAGGATGTGTGTGACCTTGGATTTTGCACTGTATCCAAAAACCTCACTTGAGACTGGAGGTGGAGCCAAGTTGCCTCAAGAGACCTCTGATGCTCCTGTGGTGGTAAAAACCAAGTTGTCCAGTCTCCTGCCCATAGAATGAGCACTTGATACAGCTGCAACTTGCCAGATCTTTCCTGGGAAGTGAACTAAAATACCTTTTTATAGTCAAGAAGTTTTTCTGGAATCTAACCTAAGTCCCATTTTATTTTGTTCTGTCTTTAAGGAAGATAGCCAATAAAGAACAAGTATCCTTAATGCTTTAGTCAAAGATATTTAAACCTCTCCCTTAGCCCTTGGCCAAACACACCCAATGTTTGAGGGCTGCCTCCTCGGCTTCTCTCCTTCCAGTAGAACAATGCCTGAGTTCCCTGTTGGTAAAACAAGGAGAATAGTAGCTGCCTCATTGGGTTGGTGTGAAAATCAAATAAAGACTGTGGGGCTGCACCTTGCCAAGTGCCTGGCATATGGTTCATTTTCAATTACTCTGGTTGAGTCTGAATACATTTTATTTCCTGCCCACTTTTATGCCATTCATCACTACTGCTTCTCTTTGCAGCCTCTCCTGAGAAAAGCACCCTGGACTGGTGGGACATCATCCTCACTAGCCTGTTCCTGGGCCCAGGTGGGCAAGTGTCCTCAAACCTGTGGCTAGGAGACTTGGACTCTTCTCCCTTCCCTGGGAGTGTTGGGCATAGGAGAGAAAGCCCTCACCTACCAAGGCCCTGCATAACATTATCCCTATTCCTGGGTTTAGATTGACTTCCCAGAGCTCCCAGTTGGGAATGCTGACTCCTGGGCCTCCCAAATGCATGCAATAGTTTCCCAGCAATCTCAGGGAGAGGGGCCTTGAGAAGAGAGAGAGATTGTTCCTGCTCTGATAGACAGCAACCTGAATCTGTGTTTCATCCAAAGGGTGAAGTTATGGGGTCACTGTGACCCCTAAGCCACAGGGAGTAAGGACTTCAGAAGCAGCTATTTTACCCCAGGTTTTACTCTTTCTCCTTTTGAACCAGAGATAGCATGTGGCACATTTACCTCCTGTGTCTCAGCCTTCTCTCTGGCACATAGGAAGTGCTAATAAAAGTATCTGTTAGAATTCCCCTAGAGTTTTGAACAATGTGCCTTGTGGAACTGCTTGACTTTAAATTTCCTCCCCTCCATTTCTTCTGATCAACATAAATACACATATTGCTTGTCTGTTCCATGCTGGGCACTGAACTGGGTGTTGGGGACAGGGAACTGAATGAGACCAAAGAAATCCCATTTTCCAGGTGGGCACTGCCTGTCCTTAGGGCAATTATAAGATCATGTGATCAGTGCTGCCATGTGGCTGGTGGAGGAGAAGAGAGGGTCTGACAGGCCAAAGCCATGTAGGAATGAGCAGGAGGTGAACAGTGTAATCCCAGCAACTTGGGAGGTTGAGGCAGAAGGAGCTCAAGTTCAAGGCCAATTTCTACAACTTAATGAGACCCTGTCTCACAATTAAAAATAAAAAGGACTGGGATGTTACTCAGTGGTAGAGTGCTCCTGGGTTCCATCCCCAGTACCTCCCCACACACATACAAAAAGGAAAACAATACATGTGGGAAGACTTCTTGGAAGAAGAAGACAATAATGTGAATCCTGAAATAGAGCTGCAGTTGGTTACCGTGAGGCTGCTGGGACCTGGGAATTAGGGCTCAGAAGCAGGGAAATGTGCTGCGATGGGGCAGTGGCCAGTGGTGGACAAAAGGAGGAGTGGTTCAGGACTCAACCATGCATTGGCCAAAGCAGCTGGTCCTTGGAGGACTGGTTTTCTTGTGTGCGAGGACGATGCTATTTCCTGTCTGGAAACATCTTTGGAATGGGAGCCAGAGATAGGCAGTATCTCAGTGTTAACATTGCTACTCTTCCCAACTGGCCTCTGCAACCCCTGCAACCCCTGCCCCTTCTTAGATGAGGATCTGCTCCTAACAGACCTGACCTCTGGGGTAGTGTCTCTGAACTAGGAGTGGCCTGCAATACCTTGGAGCCTCTGACTTGCTTGGGACTTGGGGGACAGGGATTGAGAACACCTCAGAGGATTCTGATGGAGGGAGGCTCCCAAAGATCCTGATGCACCCCTCCAGTCGAGAATCACTGTACCAGGGAGGACTATGTGTGGAGGGTTTCCCCTTGGAGATATTGATGGAACTTCTCCACCCAGTCTCTTTGTAATTTCTTTGTTTTAATTTTAAACAGTGGCATTATTGCTGTTTTGTTTTTTTTTTTTTAATCTCTCCTTTTATTCTTCCAGATTGGATCTTTATCATCTCATGTTTTCGTTTCACTACTTTTTTGGGGGGGGCGGGGGCAGGGGGAGTAGTGAGCCTTGGTAGATAGTGAGACTCTGGAATAAAAGTGAAAGCTGACCAAAGTCAAGGAGAAGCCAACATCCACCTTCCAGGATCCAGAATCTCTTTAGCCTGCTCAGAATGTCTTGTTGGGCAGAGGCCTAAGTGTCCAGACTCCCAGATGTGTGAATAAACGGGGCCCAGGTCTGCTTGTTACCATCTTGTCATTAGGAGCCAGTGTCACCTTGCCTCCTTCTGGTGGGTTCCAGGTCTGCACGGTCACAGCATCTGCCGGGACATCTGTTCTCCTAACAATGTCTGCCATAAACCCTGCCCGCCAGTCCAGAGTAGCTTAGCTGGGGGAACAATGGAGCCTACAGCCAGCAGACAAACCCTCACCATGGTTACGAGAGGGTGTGACTGCTACTGTGTGTGCTTGTTGGTGGACACAAGCACCTGCATCTCGGGCCAAGTTGTGAGTCTGTGGCAGTATGGTGGAGAGGGAGGGACCATGGCTTTCAGTAGTAGGTTTCTCTCGTAACTCATGTTCTGTAATTCTACAGCTCTGTGAAGAAAAGAGGTTTTATTTGTTTGTTCGTTTGTTTTTGTGATACTGAGGATTGAATATGGGACCTCAAGTGTGCTAGGCAAGTGCTCTATTACTGAACTATACCCTCAACCCTTTTCCTTTTATGTTGAGAGAGGGTCACAATAAGTTTCCCAGAATGGCCTTGAATTTGCCCGCTTCCTACCTCAGCCTCCCATCATACCCAGCTGAAAAGAGGTGTTTTTAATGCATTTTTAATTTTATTTATTACCATTTTAACTTCCTTCCTTTCTTTCTTTTTTTCTTTTTTTTTTTTTTTTCATGGTGTTAAGGATGGAACCTAGGGCCCTGAAAATACTAGGCAAGCACTCTACCACTGAGCTACACCCCCAGCCTGAAAAGAGAATTTTATCTTATGCATTCTGACATACAGTCAGAGCTCAGTAAGTGTAATGATTAGAACTCTGTGTGCGATGTCATGGGAGAGCCTGTGAATGAGATAGGTTTACTTCACTCGGGACATGAGCAATACCTCCTGAATAGTATGGGATACTGAAGTGTCTCCCCCAGTCTCTGCCCTTGGGAGCTATATGATGGAGGGGAGCTGACCCCATAAGACATGAGATGATAAAATGCTACATTGCACATCAATGCCACTAAGTACCTTCTCCCTCCAGCAGACCACCTTTCAGTGCTAGGGGTGGAGGAAAGGCAAAAAGAGATCAGTCAGCCCAGGTTTTCAGGGACTGCCTCATGGAGAAGGGAAACCTGAGCTAGGATAGGCAGAGCTGCTTTAGGAATACAGAGGAGAAGTGAAAATCAGGTGCACACTTCTCAGTGTGGTCCCTGGACCAGAGGCAGCAGCAGCCCCAGAAACAGATATGCACATTCTTGGACCCCACTCCAGACCTGGGGAACCAGGAGCTCTGAGGGTAGAGCCCACCAATGCATGTTTAGTAGGTACTGCAGGTGCCAGGTGACCAGATGACAGCTGGCTGAAAGGAAGGGATACTGGGAAGTGATCTGGTACAGAGAGAAGATGGGTGGAAGACGGTAGATCAGCTAGAAGGCATCAAGGGAAGTTGGCTTGGGATGCCAATGGTCTTGACTAGATTCTTGGTGGCTGTGGGAACCTAGCACAGAGCTGGTGGGAGAATGGGCAAGGCTGGAGACAGATTCCCTCTGGTGCCATGCTTTTAAGAGCACTCTTATTTTAAAAATGCTTAGAAACAACTGGGCCACTCATAATCACATTATGATATTCTAATTGTGGAAAAACATAAGAAAGGGAAACGGGGATACAGAATTCCACCATCCAGAACAAGTTTTGATATGTTGGCACATTTTCTTCTAGTCTCCTTTCCTAGTATTTTTATATAGATATATTTGTATATATACTTAAATCTGTGTATACATACACATGCACTTGTGTATATTTATGTTTATTTTTCAATTTGCATCCTGCATTCTTTGTTTAACAAAATATCATAAACATTTCCCTACGTGCTTTCAGGCTGTCTCTGTTTTCAAAGAAGTTCCATGGGCTGGCAGGGCAGGTAACAAGTTTGGAGAGAAGAGGAAGATTGGTTCATGGAGTCTGACTGGGGGACAGCTACAGTGAGCAGCCTGGGCTCTTCAACACATAGATTATGAAGGAAAAAAAGGATGGAAGGGAAATTGTAGATTTAAGAAAAAAATAGTGGGCAAGATAAAGTACAGTGTGTTCAGGGATGTACATTTGAGTGATAAAGAAACACAAGGAAGTGATTTCTGCAAAAGTCAGCTTGTGGTGTGTGGAGGGGGTTTTGGAGTGACTGGCAAAGTTTTGTTTCTTTTCTTTTCTTTTTTTTTTTTTTTTTTTTTTTTTTTTGCAGTTCTGGGAATTGAACCAGGGGCTCTTTACCATTGAGCTACATCCCCAGCCCTTCTTTCATTTTTAATTTTGAGACAGGGTTTTGCTAAGTTGTTGAAGCTGGCCTTGAACTTGAGATCCTCCTGTCTCAGCCTCTTGAGGGAATTACAGTTGTACACCAGCCATGCCTGTCAAAGTCTTGTTGCTTGACCTGGGTAGTTAGAAGGTGTTTGCCTAATAATTTATTAAGCTTATGTGTGTTTTATGCACGTAATTTTTAATTTAGAAAAATACTGACATTTAAAAGGAACCGGTCCAGGATCCTGTAGGTTCACAGGTCTCTCCTCAAAGTCTTCAAGGAAGACCTTGTGCCCAAACTTGGTGTGTTGTCTGCTTAACCAGCAACCTCCAATGTGTTTTTGTGAGAAAAATAGATTTACAGGTCATTTTGATTAACTTTTGGGGAGAGATGGTGATGCTGCTTTGATTCAAATGGAGACATTCTTTTCTTTTCTTTTTTTTTTTTTTTTTTTTTTTGGAGCTGGGGATCGAACCCAAGGCCTTGTGCTTACAAGGCAAGCACTCTACCGACTGAGCTGTCTCCCCAGCCCAAATGGAGACATTCTTAAGAAAACCTGCGAAGTTAGGGGTGATGGTATCTAAGTCTGGTGTCATGGTATGTGTTGATGGGTGGGAGGGGCTTCTGTCTATCTCTGTTTCTGGTTAGTTTAGGGAGACAGGACAAAACACCCAGTCATGGTCTGCATGGTTAGAACCTCTTCAGGTTCACTTCCTTGGCCTGACCCTGGGTTTCTTTTAACAGTGTTTTTATTTTTAGTAAAAACTTGTCCACCCCATCTCCTCTGGGCCCTGTTCGCCTGAATCCTTCCCATTCATTGCACTGAAGAAGCCCCAAGTGGGCAGTGTCAGGTGTGCCCTGGAGAGGGGACAGTGGAGGAACCTCGGGATGCTGAGAACACCCTCCCCACAAAGCAATCTGGGAGACCCTTTCTGAAATCAGGACTCCCAGCTAGACCTTGGCTCCCCTCTGCCCCGGGTGTCGAGTTTGCAAGAAACAGGCCAAAGCTTTGATCTTGGGTGAGGCTGAGGTCAGGAGTGGTGAAAGGCATGGAGCTCACTCCAGCTCTGTCTGCCAGGAGCCTGGGAGGGTCCTAACTGGGGTTTGCTGTCCACTGTCCTCGGTCTTGCCCCTTGCAGGTACAGAAAATCAAGGGCCTGTTTTACTAAGGAGAAGGGCTCTCCTCTGGGTTCTAGAACGATGCTGACAGAACTTCCTGCAATGTTGGAATGTTCTGAAGTATGCATTGTTCATCGTGATGGCCATCAGCCACTGGAACTGTTGCGCATTTAAAATGTGGTGATGTGACCAAGGAACTGCATTTTTAATCTTGTTTAATTTTAATTAAAAATTTAATTTTTATTGCTACACATAACTAGTGGCTACCTTTTTGGACAGTGAAGTTCTAGAAGTGGATCTCTAAGAAGGTAATAGTGTCATATCAAGATCTTTCAGAACTGCACGTTGTTTTCTTTCTTATGTGTGTGTGAGTGCATGCACACACGCGGGCACACACACACACACACCCACACACACAGGCACAAATAATATCTGGCATGTTTGAGGAAGTCCCTAGATACAGTGTCCTTTTATAAAAAGTCCACTGTTGAAATATTCTTATCTCGAGTGAGGCAGAGCTGCCACTGACCACAAACATGCTCCCCGCCCCACAGCTCTTCTTTGTTTTTGTATGATGGAGATAGCAGAATAAAACCCCAGGAAACTGTGCTCCGGAGGTCTGCCATGGGTAGTCCCAGGCCTCAGTCTGGCATCCCACTGGGGTGTGCCTTGGCTCCCCTGTGCTTATTCCTCCTAGAAAGGAAGGATCAGTGTTCCGTGACGCCTGGGACTGACTGATGGGCACGATCCGTGTAAGCCCAGCCACGAGGGTGCTCAACCCACACTGGCAGTTTGATCTTATTTTGGATCTAATTGTCTCTTTGTTCTTGCATAATGGAGATAAGCAGGGTAAAACCTCAGGAAGAGTTTTTCCCAAGTCACAGGGATTTTGGCCTTCTGCAAGAATGTGGGGTTGGGGGGGTGGGCCAGGCCTGGTGGCGCATGCTTGTAGCCTCAATGACTCAGGGGACTGAGGCAAGAGGATCACAAGTTTGAGGCCAGCCTCAGCAACTTAGCCAGACCCTATCTCAAAACGAAAAATAAAAAAGGCCGAGACTGTAGCTCAGTGGTAGAGTGCTGGTGGGTTCTATCCCCAGTCCTGCAGAAGAGAAAAAAAAAGTAGAAGAAGAATGTGTGTGGGGGGGGGACAGGCACCTTTTTCTTTCTTGTCTTGTATAGTTATGTACTTTTGAGCAAGGCAGGTGGCAGGACTGAAGATGCACTAAGGACAGATGGTCCCTGATTTTTCAACTTAGGATTTTTCAAGTTCGTGTTGCTGTGAAAGCATACCTGTTCTGTTTTCCCCCTTCAATACAGTGTTCAATCAGTTACATGAGATGCGCAACACTTTAGCACAAAGCATACTTTGTGTTGATGATTTTGCCCACCGTGGGCTGATGCAAGTATACTGAGCACATTTCAAGTAGATTAGGCCAAGCTCTGAGGTTTGTAGGTTACATGTATTAAATGCATTTTTGACTTATAATATTTTCAGTTTACATGGGGTTTATCAGGATGGGACCCCATGAAAAGTTGAGGACCCTTTGTATCACCTGCTGGGTACATCCCCTCATCCCCGGTCGCACCTCCCCACTGCCTGGGGCCGGGAGTGCTCTGCAGTATCTGCTGGATGAATGATTTTATCTGCCCGTGCCCTCTGGTCACACTGGGCTTATCCTCTTGCCTTGACTCCTGCCCTTTCTCCCCAGGACAGCAACCTCCTCCCCTTCCCTCTGTGCGAGCACTCAGCTGCAGGCCTCTTGTTCCAGCACACTGACCTTTCTAATGGCTGTTTCCTAATGTATCATAACCCAGTCATTCCAAGTGTCCAGAAAGTATGCCTGCATTGCCATCTTCCCCAGCCCCGTGGCGTGTGTGACTCTGCAGGCCATGTGAACAGTCCTCGTCAACAGGGGAACCATTGTGTGTCGGCCCACTCCATGCAGATGGGGACAGAGCCCCTCTGTGTGTGCCAGGATTTCCTGTGTGCCACTCTGAATTTCCCAAGCCGTGCTCCCCATGATTCAGTGTCTTCTGCAACCAGTGGCTCATCCTCCCTCAATCCCTCTCTTTCTTCCTTCCTATTCCTTCCTTTCTTTCTTATGGTAAAATTTACCTTTTTAACCATTTTTTGGGGGAGAGGATACTGGGGACTGAACTCGGGCACACTCAACCACTGAGCCACATCCCCAGCCCTATTTTATATTTTATTTTAGAGACAGGATCTCACTGAGTTGCTTAGTGCCTCGCTTTTGCTGAGACCGGCTTTGAATTCTCAATTTCCTGGCCTCAACCTCCCAAGCCACTGGGATTACAGGCGTGGGTCACTGCGCCTGACCATTTTAACCATTTTTAAGTGTATGGCTCAGTGACTCTTAGTGCATTCACATTGCAGTACAGCCATCACCACTATCTATTTCCAGAACTTGGCCATCATCCCAGAGAGAAACTCTGTGTTCCTTAAGCAATAATTCCCCATTCCCTGCCCCCTTGTCCCTGGAAACCTCTATTCCACTTTTCTTCTTTATGAATTTGCCTATTTAGGTATCTTTTATAAGTGGAATCATATAATATTTGTCCTCTTAAGTCTGACTTATTTTACTCAGCATGTTTTCAGGGTTCACCCCCATTATAGCATATATCAGAATTCTACTGCTTCTGGTGACTAAGTAATATTCCATTATTCTGACTATACATTTTACCACTCATCTGTTGATAGACACTTGGGTTGTTTCTACCTGTGGCCTATTGTGAACAATGTTGCTATGAACACCTGTGCATTTTGTTGCTGTGAATACCTGCTTTCAACTCTTTGGGTATGTATCCATGATTGGAATTACCCAACCACATGGGAATTCTGTGTTCAACTTTTTGAGGAAACACCAACCTTTTTCACTATTACTATGCCATTTTACATTCCTTTTTGGGGGGATGTTGTGGGCAATGAGAATTGAACCCAGCTAAGCAATATCCCCAATTCTTTCTTCTTCTTTTTTTTTTTTTTTTTTTTTGAAGCAGGGTCTCACTAAGTTGTTGAGGCTGGCCTTGAACTTGTGATCCATCTGCCTCAAACTTCTCAGTCGCTGGGACTACAGACTTGTGCCTCCATTCTGGGCCTATTTTATATTCCTACTAGCAATGTGCTTTTTTTTTTTTTTTTCCTTAAGTTCTTAAACTACAAAAATAAAGCAAATGTGTTGTAAAATCATTAAGGATGCAGAGGTGCAGGAAGTAAGCAGCAAGTCCTCTCCCCCTGCAACCCTCCCTCGAAGTACCTGCTGCTCAGCAGTTGGTGCATATCCACCCAGACATCCTCTGTGTCCACCCAGACCCACACATAGACACGCAGACATCTTAACAACGGTGGTGTAGTATACTCCTGGCACTGCCTCTTGGTGTTTTTGTGCGAGTCTGTGTCAGTGCCTGAAGGTCCCTGCTGCACGTGGTGATACCCTGTGTTATTTATTAGTTACTGGTATTGAGAGATAACTGGGTGATTTCCCCTTTTTTGATTTCCCAGACCACTCTGTATTTATGACTTTGCACACGTGGGGTTACCTACTGTTTTGCAGGGTCACAGTCCGCTTGGGGAATGCAGGACCCGCTTAGCCTTGCATGGGGAAGGTCAGAACCACCTTCCCACGATCTCAGCTTTGCCCGGGTCCCTTTCCACTCCCCATGCAGCCGAACTAGGCTGAGTACTGAACTCCCTTGTGAAGGAGGGCCACCCACCTGGCCTTACCAAAGTGAAAGCCACAGCCAGGCACACCCTCCCCTCTGGGAATACAGGGAGTCTTCCTCCACCCAGGAACTTAGAGCAGAGCTGAGAGCCAGCCACAGGCCAGGGTGTGAGGAGCTTTAACCCGTAGCAGACTGGGCTCCAGTAGTGTTGCAGGCAGGATGTTGCTCATGGGCCCTCAAAAGCACACAGTCCTCTCACACACTCAGGAAGACCCAGTGAAGCCTGGCAAAAGGCCACCTGTGAAGCCAGGGACAGCCGGTCTTTGGCTAGTACCTTTTTCTGCAGAGCCGCGGGCAGCTGGTGGGAGGACACAGAGGCCTGGAAAATCCACCAACTGCATAATCAGCTCCTGCATCTTGGCCGCTTGACTCTGTTTATTGCTTCCTGTCCCCGAAAGCCCTTTACAAACAGAGCGGCTTTGAAGGGGGTGAGTTAGACCTGGTGGGTGGCCTGCTCCTGCCAGGCGTCCCACACAGCACCGAGGAACAGCTTCCCTAAACAGGCCCGTTCCTTGTTCCTTGCTACCTCTTTGCTGCCACCCAGCAGAGTCCAGGGAATGGGGTGGGGGGTGCAAATCCAGAGGGGTATCTGAGAGTGTGAGAAGACTGCCCCCTCATAGGAAGGCAGTCCCCCAGAGAGCTGTTTACTCTGTATTTGGCAAAGGGCAAGGGTCCTGTTTCTCTTATTTTCTTTGAGGGCCCCAGGGTTTAAGCTCTAAAGAGACACAGGAGGGAAGCAGAGTAAAATCTTAGCCTCCTGTGTACCCCTGTGACATGGGTAGGCAGTGGAGAAAGGGTTGACCTTATCCTGGGACCTAAAGATAGTCCTGGTCCAAGCGCTTATGGGGCTTGCTCGAAGTCCATTTTCATTATTGTTTGTATTACATATTTAGAAACAGATTTTTCCTTGCAGATTGACTTTTCTGCCCTGGTAACCATATTCCTTCCCTCCCTCCCCCAGAATGAACTAATTCACTTCACAGCCTTTTGGGCCAAGATGTGACTCTTCCAGGGAACAGCTGCAGCCCTGGCAAGTTGCCCTAACTATAGGATTTCGGGGCTGCTGGGGTGCCCAGGAGGACTGTTACCAGTGTTTCTCACCTGGGACACAGGATGGGTGTGCATGACACCTGCATGGTTACAAGAGGGATGCTGTCTTTTGGGAGCAGGGTACAGGAAGGCAGTCTTTCAGAGCAGGGGGATGAGGGGATGTTGTGCATCTCTCTTAGACTCAAGAGTTTCCACAGGGTCTGCTGGCCTGGTCCCTTTCTTCTGCTGCTGCCACTTTTGACTTGGCTGACATGACCACAAAGCTCAAATTTTATACCCTTTTGGAAGCCCTCTCTGGTTTAAAAATCAGTGGAGCCAGGCATGGTGGTGCACTCCTATACCAGCAATTCAGGAGGCTGAGGCAGGAAGATCACAAGTTCAAGGCCAGTCTTAGCAATTTAGCAAAGACCCTAAGCAACTTAGTGACACCGTCTCAAAATTTTAAAATTATAAAAAAAAAAAAAAGCAGGAGGTGGGGGCTGGGTGCAGCTCAGTGATAGAGCACTCCTGGGCACCCCTCCCAAAAAAATAAATAATAAAATAAAAAGCAGTGGAGAAGGGTTGCCCATGCTCTCTCTAGACCTGCTGGGTGGGAGGGGCCATGGTTTACCTGTGCTTTTTCTGCAGGTGGCCTGAACATGGGACCGGTGTGTGTCTGAGCCTGTGCTTTGGTTGTGTAATTCTGAGCCTGCCCCACCCTCCCAGGTCCTTCCTGAAAGTGAAATGCTGTAGTCCTTGCTCAAGAACAAAGGCCCCAAGCTCAGCCCTGCATGTTAATGATTGTTGAGTATGGCCATTTCCTCTTGCCTGGCCTGACTCACCCTAGCTGTTGCCCTATGTGGCTGCGCTGGAAATACAACATGGAACGCCCAGACCAGGACAAGGAGGTCCTACTGCGGGTAGCCATGGAGACTGGCAAGGTGCCCTCGGGACCTGGGACCACTCTGGCAAAGGAGATGTAAGACATGACTGGCCTGCTTGGTTCTGAGCTGGGTGCCCTGGACTGCTCTTTCATCTCCCTGCTCAGGGCTAGAGGGCAGACTTTTGCCAGGCTCACCCCATATGCCTAACCCTTCCGAGCACATTTTCTTCTTTGCCCCTTGCAGAAGTACAGAGGTTCATTACTGTAAGTGGGGTTAAGAGTGTGGGATTGGGGTCACTTCCTGGCTGTGAGACCTTGGGCAAGTTAGTGAACTCCTCTGTTCTTTGATTTCCCCATCTGCAAACTAGCAATTCTACCTCAGAGGACTGTTGTGAGGATTCCATGTAGCTCAAGTGCCTCGCCTGGAGCCTGTCTGATAGAAAGAGCTCATGGACTCTCGCCCAGCATTGTAAACTTTTAAGTGCTGTGCAATCATGTTGAGCAGTCAGCGTGGTCAAAGTGAGAGGATGATCTGTTTTCTTTTTCTTAAACAACAAGGATCAGCAGATCCTGGCCATGATTCACAGATGGGTTTTCATTCTTGCCTTTCCTGTCTGCCCTTCCCCTTTAGTTATTTTGCACACACAGGTTCACCATAGGTGACGGCCAGCATCCGTGTTGTGTGTCTGATAATCCCTACAACTTCACCGTCAAGGATTCACAGCCCTGAAGGAACCAGTCAGTCTTACATTTGTCACCAGCAAGTGATGTTTAAGTACTAGCTGAATATATCATGCTTTAATGGTGATCGTTACAGGAACCATGGACTAAGTAGATTCCTGAAAGCAGCTGCCAGCTGCTTCTCATACTGTCTTTTCACATCCCTTCATTCTGGATAAGCACACAATCCTTTTGTAGGTTTGGGCCATTCTATCCAGCCCAGTCCCTCATGCTCATCCTGTGCTGGGAGGACAGGAACTCACCATCCACACATCCCAAACTGGCTGCTTCCCATGAGAGATGGAGCTGGTGCAAGTTTGGGCATGTGAGGTGATTTGGCAGTGCCTTTGTTTGATGACTGTTGACTAAGCCCAGGTGTGCAGACCCAATGTTTACAGAATCCTGGTTGGTTTAGGGCTGTGACTGGAATGAAGAAAATAGAAGTTCAGGGAGGAGGAAGGGAGCAAAAATAACCCCAAAGCCATTTGTTTGGGTCCTGGAGCTAAAGTATTTTTGCAGAGTTCCCTAAATCAACCCCAGACAAGAGGTTTTTTTTTTTTTTCCCCGGTTCTGGGAATTGAATCCAGGATCTTGTGCATGGTAGGTAAGTGCTTTGTCATTGAATTACATTCCCAGTCCTTTTTATTGCATTTCGAGACAAGGTCTCAATGTTGCCCAGGCTCACCTCAAAATTTCCATCCTCCTGCCTCAGCCTCCTGGGTAGCTGTGATTACAGGTATGTGCTGCTGCACCTGGTTCAGACAGGAACTCTTTGTAATGAGCGCCTACAGTGTATGTTGACCTCATTTCCTACATGTATGGACCATTTGGGGATTCAGAGCAGACACAGAGATGTCAGGGGTGGAATGAATGTTGAAGTTCATCTAGACCTCCCTGCCCTGGAAATCTGAAAGTCCAAGACGTAAATGGACTTGCCTAAGGTCATTTGGCTAGTTAGTGATGGAGCTAAAATCAGTGTCCCAGACTCCAAACTGTATTAGTGATCCCCATAATTTACTATGCACCAGAATAACCTGGCCGCACCCCCAGAAATTCTGATTTAATGGTGGGGTGGAGAGTATACATTCCTAGCAAGCCCCTCAGGGGAGTCTGATGACAGCAGTCTTTACCACCCTCTTATATGCTACTAGAGTGCAAAGAGCATTTGCTTCTTAGACCCATAGGAAAGCATATTTGCATTTCCTGAAGCCTCATATGCAGCAGTGAGGGAAACAGGCAGATATGAAGACAGTTCAGGAGATAAGAGCAGGAGGATATAAACTCAGGCTTTAAAATCTCAGCAACTCTGGAGGCTGAGGCAGGAGGATTGCAAGTCTGAGACCAACCTCAACAACTTGTCGAGGCCCTAAGCAACTTAGCAAGACCCTATCTCTAAATAAAATATAAAAAGGGCTGGGGATGTGGCTCAGTGCTTAAGCACCCCTGGATTCAATCCCTGGCACCCAAACCAAATCAAACTAAATACAAAACAACAACAACAAAAAACCCTGTTGCACATGACTCTAGTGTGTTGAGACTTAACACATTTTTCTCTGCCCTGTAAGGCTGTGCAGGTTGGATGTGGTGGGGTCCTGAACAATCTCTACATCATACATGTCTCAGTGTTCCTATCTGTAAAATGATGTGGATAATTGTACAAAGTAATAATCTACAGAATTACACTGTTATCAGGATTTAAATGACATGAGAACACTGCTTAGCCCCTGGTAAATGGCAGGTTTTCAATTATGCATAATTGCTGGGGGTGGGCAAGGGCAGCTTTCTGCTTAATGTCTTTTAATAATGGACTTCTGTGGGTTTCACTTGAGGGAATGGGTTTGGTTCTGTAGCTAAAGGAAGTATACAGGACCTTCTAGCCCTGAGGGACTGGAATGCGGTTACCTTCTGCAGAGGTGTCATTGTGGCTTGTGCCTAGTACAGTGGTATCTTTCTCTGGCCCTGATCCACTTCCCCAGCACCCCACCTCCACCCCTATATCCATGCATTCCCAGAGAATTCATTGGTCAGACTGAACAAGGACTGTTGATATCCATTTGCTAGAAGTAGAGACAGAGGCTCCTGGGAGGTGAAGGAGGCTGATTATGGGACCCCTGAAAGCTCCTGTCCCTTCCCCCTGACTGTCACATTGGAGGGCCAAGGCTTCAGTCCAGCTGGCCTGAGGCTCCCTGCACTGTCTCTCTGTGGGAGCCGGGCTTGCAGGCAGCCAGGAAGCTAGGCCTTGGCTCTGTGGGCCACTGCCTGGTTCTGGCCTGTTTTGCTGCAAGTCAGGTCAGCCTGACCTCAGTGCTGTATAAACCATTACAGGCACAGATGGGGAAGAGAAAGGGAGGAAGGGAGGGATCCTGGCCTCATCTGGCCCTGCCATCAACCTGATGAAGGGCGTGTGTGTGTGTGTGTGTGTATGTGTGTGTGTGTGTGTGGACAGTGACAGCTTTAGGGTTGGGTTGAGAGGAAGGGACTGATTGCCTGAGCTGAATGGCGGGTGCATGAAGAGTGTGTCAGGGTCAGTGGCCGTGAGGCTCTGGCGGGCATGCAGCACAGTGCCAGTAAGCTGGTGTGTGTGGCAGTGAGCAGGAGCCCGATGGGCATGTGAGCTGTGTGTAGGACCATGCTGCTGTGTGTCCCCCCCACAAGGAGGGTGCCTGGGCCTGAGTCTCCTGATCTGCGTTCAAATCACAGCATGGCAGCCACTGAGCTTTGTGACCCTTGGCCACCTGCACCCTCTGGAAGTGAGAACCTGAGGTTTCTCCCGCCTTCCTAACCGCAGGACTTCAGAGTGCATGTGTGGCATGTGGGGGTGTGAGTGAGGGAAGGCGGAGAGGTCCCCGGGTGCTGGCCTCTGGTGTCCCTGGCTGTGAGGAGCTCTGCTGCTGCTTGGACCAGCAGGAGTGGAGGGGACAGCCTGTGGCTGGGGGAGTAGCTGGCCCTAGGGAAGTGACTCTGAAAAGTCCCATCTGCTGTCTGGACTGGCCCTTCTCACTCTGGGTGGGATTTCTGATGGTGTCCCGGCTGCCTGAGGGGATGGCCCTCCCAGCCACAGCTGCTGCTTGCTCCTTTGAAGCTTAGCCATGGGCCTGCCACCCCCTCCTAGTCAGCTCCCCAGCCTTGGGCCTGCATTCCTGGGCTGCCAGAGGCCAGATTTCTGAGAGGGCCACTCTGCCTGTGCTCCTGCTGCCTGGGGCCTGGGAACCCCTCCCCAAGTGGGCAGGCCGTCTCCCCAGTAGGAGTGGGAGGAGGGCAACCCACGCCCTGGTAAGATTCCAATCACTTCTCCCCTTGGAAACTTTGCTGAGAGCAGGGTATGGGCAGAAAAGGGCAGAGGGGCTGTTGGCGCTGGTCCTTGCTCCTCCCTTACCCCCGCCCCTCTGCCTAGACTGAGGGCCTTGTGCTGTCCACTTTCCCCCTGCAGGGCTGGATTCAAGATCACAACCCCTGGTCCCACTGGACTTGTAGGTCAGGTTCTAGACTTAACTCCTGAGAACTGTGTGGCCTTAGGGCTTGAAAGGCACATGCCAGTCTAACCAACCGCTGCCCCCAATTGTGGGGAGCCATATGTATTCACCACAGTGCATCCCCTCACTGTGCCCATTGGAGAGGATTTAGGTATCCCTGTTTATTTTTTTGAGATAGCGCCTCCCTAAGTTGCTGGGGCTGACTTTGAACTTGTGATCCTCTTGCTTCAGCCTCCTGAGTTGCTGGGATTACAGGTGTATGCCACCACACCTGGCTAGGTGTCCCTGTTTTTCAGATAAGACAACTTGCTGAGAAAGACTCCAGTCACCTAGTTAGCTACAAAATCAGGATTTCTGAGCTATCAGGTTACCTGCCTGAGCTAGAGCCCTGCTCTTCGCCATTCTGCTCTGCTGCCTCTGATCCCAGGCACTCTGCACAAGTAGACACCAACTCGTGGTGATGTCTGCCTCTGGCCATGTTCCGCCTCTGAAAAGCTATGACCTGGGCCATGCCTTGTCCCCTGGGCCTTTATTCCTCCCCTGTATCCCCACAAGGAGCAAGCTGGTCCCTGGCCAGAATGGAAGATGCAGAGTGCAGGGACCAACTTGGTTCCCACTGAGGCAGGACTGGAGAAAGTCTGCCTAAAGAATCACGGCAGCAAAGCCTGGGCTGGGAGTCTAAGGGTGGCCATGGTGGTAACCCCTGCAGGCTCTGTGGCTTGCTTCCTTAAGGTTTCTTTTTTCTATCTTTATTGTTTTTCTTTTGTTGTTGTTTTGTTTTAGTTGGAGAGACAGTGTAAGGTGGATGTTAAGGAAAACATGGGCTCTGGGGCCAGACTGTTTAGATTCATCTTCTAGTTCTGCTAACTGTGTGATCTTATGTAAGTCATTTAACCTGAGTCTTAGTGTCCTTATCTGTAAATTGGGTGAAATAATTGCTTCACTGTGGGAATTTGGTGGGATAATGCATGCCAAGTGCTTAGAAAGTACATTGCACAAACAAATACTCATGGATATTTGCTATAATTATTATTAAAAAATAACTCAGGGGGCTGGAGGTATAGCTTAATGGTAGAATGCAGGTTTATTAACTGTGAGGCCCTGGAATCAATCCCCAGCACCAAAAAAGAAAAGAAAAGAAAAAAAAAAAAAGTAACTCCTATCCATTGTAGATAATAGACATACACAAATGCAAAAAGAACATAAAGATCACTGGCAGTGCTATTACTTTAATGTTCTTTAGGTTATTTGCATATTTTATTCTAAAATTATTAAATGGATATGAACCAAAATTGAAAAGTTATAAAAAATTTACAGGGAAATTTTCCCTGATCTGTTTTTATGGCTCAGTTCTCCCCAGAGGAAACTTATACTACCCATTTCTTTTGAATTCTTTTCAAATGTTCTTTCTCCCTACACACACACACACACACACACACACACACACACACAAATGCACTATAGTGTAGTAAATATACTCACTGTGCCTTGCATTGTTCCCTTAGGTCTTGACCAAAAGGAGATGTATTGAAATGCCTCATTTTTGTTCACTGTTGAATAATATTCCCTTATATATATGGGGATGATAATGTACCATAATTTCACCAGCCTCCTGTTGGTGGGCATTTAGAATGTAACTAAACTTCCGCTGTTACAGCTCACAAGGCACTTCTTTATGCACATATGAGGCACACGCGCAAATAGACCTATAGGTAAACTCCACAGAAATGGAATTCAGGAGTCAGTGGGTAGATAGGTGCAGCGTGTGTTAGTGGGGGCGGGACCGGGCTTGGGACTTCTGTTCCTAAGACCCTCCTCTGCCCATCCTGAACACCCCTCCTAAACTTAGGTTCCTTGGCCTAGATTTCCCAGGCAGGCTTAGATTCTAAATAGTGGGACATTTAGAATCTCAATGACTGCCCACCTATCCAAGTGGCCCAGAGATGTTGCCTGCTCCTGTCCAGATTTGAGAGGTCAGGTGCAGACCCTGCAGGTCCAGCCTGTGGAAGTGCCTCCGTCTGCCCGCCTGTAGGAGAGACGCAGGGAGGAGTAGCTGGCCCCTCTTTCTTCAGAAGCTGGGCCTAGGCCAGCATGAGCTCACACCTGGAGCTGGCCCAGCTTCCTGGCCCTGCACCAGAGCTGCCAGTGGCCCCTTCTTCCAGTCTGGGCCATTGCACTTGGTCCCAAGTATGTATGTGTTCCTGTTAGTCCATTGGGACTCCCCAGAGCTGCAGCACCTGAGTGGAGAGGGCGGTGGAGTAACACCCCTCCATCCGCGGAGGTTCTGTCTCCTCCCAGGCGCCTGGGTTGAAGTCTTGGCTGAGCTGCTGGTGTTTGCTGATGGAGAAAGGAATTATCATGGAAATAGTCCCCAACCGTTGGCCCAGGTTGTGGTGCTAAACAGTTTGTTGCTCAGGCAACCTGACAACTTTGGTGGGGTGGAGAAAAGGTTTCTTGTAAGGAAATTGGTTTTAGCAAGGCTTCTCTTTTTTTCTTGTAGGTAAGGTTTTACCCTCAGGCTCTTCCTTTCTTGCTTCCTGAACATGAGTGCCACATGGCCCTTAAACTCTGGAGGTACTCAGGCCTCCCCTCTCTTCCCTCCCAGTTCCCCGGCATCTCCAGGGATGATTCAGACCCTTTAGGACTCAGTGCAGCACAGTCTTGCTGTGCGCCTGGCTCTGTGCTCGGCTCCAGGGAACAGAGTGCTGCCCAAGCTTGCTGGATGGAGAGTGTCGAATCTGGAATCGGAATGCCTGGGTTCATATTTCAGCTTGCTCACTTGGCTGTGTGGCTTTGAACAAGTTGCTCCACTCTCTGTGCCTCATTTTTGTATCTATACAGTGTAAAGGGCAGGAGTGACATGTACCTCGCAGGACTATGGAGACGATGGAGACAGCAGGCATGGGGCACTTGGAACAGTGGCACCTAAGGACGCAGGCAGTGTTAACTGCTGTCATTATTCCTATCCTTGCCATATCTTTCGATGATGAAACAAACAACTGACACTGTTTTTATATCTGATGAGTTTTATCTTGGATCTTTTCAACCAGAAAGCAGAGTTGGCCTCTTCTCTTTTGGGCCTGGGGACTGAGCTACCACTTTACCACTTTACCACTGAACTACATCCCAGTCATTTTTATTATAAATTTTGAGACAGGGTCTCACTGAGTTGCCCAGGCTGGCCTCAAACTCGTGGTCCTCCCCTTCAGCCTCTGGAGTCACTGGAATTGCGGGCATGCACTACTACGGCCAGTGCAGACTTGGCTTCTTGTTTTTTTTTTTTTTTTTTTTTTTGGGGGGGGGTGCTGGGGATTGAACCCAGGTCCTTGTGCTTGACAGGCTTCTTGATGTCATCTTTTATGGCAGCCAACTGCCATATTTGGGTGTCAGGAACAGAGATGAATGATGGTGTCCTTAGGACCGAGGACCCAGATGGGCGCAGTGGTACACATCTGTCACCCAGCTACTCAGGAGGCTGGAGTTGGAAGACTACAAGTTTGAGGGCAGCCTGGGCAACTTAGTGAAGCCCTGCCTCAAAACTGGAAAAAAAAAAAAAATGCCCCTGGGTTCAATCCCTAGTAAGATGTGCACGCACACACACACACACACACACACACACACACACACACACACACAGATGAGGATCCAGGGCCAGTCTGCCCGTGCAAGAGGGGCATTAACCTCCTTTGACTCCTTTTGCTTAGTCCCTGCCCCACTTCTCTCAATAGTGACTGACCTGGCCACAAACATTGATGCAGGACAGAGAAAAATGAGCAAAATTTCCTTTTTCTCTCTCTTTTTGCTTCTTCAGATTTTGTAAAGATTTTTTTAAAAAAAGAAAAACAATTGGATGCCCTAGCCTTATAGGTCTGTCTAAATGCTGGGGTGGGCGTGTCCACATGTCCCAACACTGGTACAGGTGGCAGCCCTGGGAAGGCAGGCACTGCTCCCAGACTCTCACCCGTGCAGGTTGTGCCACTGCTGCTTGCATGGAAGCCATATGTCCTCCTTTTTTGTATCCCTCTTCTTCCTAGCCCAGAGAGGTAAGGGGCCAATCCAAGGTCACACAGCAAGGTGTGGCAGAACTGTGTCTCTCCTCCTGTTTTTCTTCCTCTTCCTTCTCTGGGGTCAGGCCCATCCTCTTTCTCCACTGGCTGTGTTGGGAGTCCTCTCTGCCCTTACTGGCCACTCCTGGGTGGGCACAGGTGTGGCTGCCCAGCAGCCCTGAGAGCCTCGGCAATGAGGCTGGCTTTGTTGCAGCCCCAGCAGCTGTGGCCATTTGGGCCGAGTTTCCATTAAGCCGTTTCCGCGCCTTGGGCAGGAGCAGGAGGCTCAGCATTTAAAGGTCACCCGGCTTTTGAAGCTGCAGCGACATTAATAGCTTGGGAAGAAAACAAGCCTGTGCAGGGGCAGGAGGACAAGGAAGCTCTGTCAGGGCTGTCCCTTTCTGCTCCCCCTGGTTGTGCATGCGCGCACACGCGTACACACACACACACACACACACGCATGCACGCACCACAGAGGCATCCTGAGAGCCCCTCTCTGTCCTTTGCTCTTCCCTCCTTCCTTTCTCCCCCTTTTGGAGCCTCTTTAGCTCAGAAGCCAAGAAACTCGGCAGACTGCCCCGCGCCCCACCCCCATCGCGTTGGAGGTGACAATTGGTGGAGGATGCAGCTGTCTGGACCCAGCAGCCTCTCCCTTCACACTGCCATTACCCACTTGAGGTTCCCCAGAACTTAACCATGGTTACACAAGCCTCCCAGGGGTCATATGACCTCATTCTGGCCCCTGCTGGCTTTTGCAGCCTGGACTCCTGATGAGACAAAGTAAGCCTGGGCCCAGGCTTCCCGGATGGGGAGCGACGGGGCTGGCAGCTGCTGCATCTCACATACCAGTTCTAGTCACCAGCCAGTGGCTCACCTAGAGTGCCCTGTGCACAGGGTCCGGAGGCTGGGGTGGGGGTGGGGTGGGAGGTCTGCAGGACACTACCTGGATGGATTAGCATGTCTGCCAAGGACAAGGGGTCAAAAGTGGTGGCAGAATGCTACATGTTCCCCACCTTAGAAGCCTCGGGTTTCTAAGATTCCTGGGGCGACTGGCTGAGTTTTTTTCTCCTTGGGGTGTCCCAGGGTGGGGGCAGGGTGCACCCCTGGGTTCTGGGAGAGAAGCTGCCGTTTGCCCTTTCCCTGGAGCAGCCAGGGCCAGCGCCCCAGACACCACCTAGTGGCCTGGCCTGGCGGTGCCACTGGGCTTGGCCCAGATCCTTGGCAAGAAAAATCCCGCTACAGGCAGGAACCTTAGCAATTAAAGACAGACCACAAGATCCAGGGGGCATTCTGGAGTGGTTTTCAGAAGGAGTCCGGGGTGCACAGAAATAGAGCTTGTCTGGGGCAATCCCACCCCTCCTTCCAGAAGGGTGATTCTGTGGGGGGCGGAAGGGGTGGAAAATGCTGGCCATTGGGACCTCTGGTTTCCCGACCCACACCTCCTCCTGAGGCCTCCTATTCTAACCCCACCTCTCAGGGTGACTCTCGTCCTCCTGGGGGCAGAATGGAAGTTGAGGTCAGCTCTGGGGTGGGGTGGCCTCCTACCCCCTGACTGACTCTGCTGTAGGCAGAGAGGGGACCAGCCTGCCATCAGCCTTGTGTGTCTGGAAGGAGGCCCTGAAGCCAGGCAGCAGAAAGCTCTGGCCTCAGTCACTTTGGGAAGTAGGATAATAACGCATGTTCCTACTTACCTTAGAGGTTTGTGGTAAGGAGCGAGAGTGTGCAGGAGAAAGGACTTCAGAAACTGAAAGGCCTGCCCGCCCACCATTGCCAGGGGAGGAAGGCAAGGGAAGAAAACCCATAGTGAGCTGCGTGTGGTGTGTACACCTGTAATCCCAGTCACTTGGGTAGCTGAGACAAGAGGATCAAAAGTTCAAGATTAGCCTGGGTAACTTAGTGAGACTTGTCTCACTAAGGTGTGTATTTGCACCTGTGCACGTTTGACGTAATTCAGTGGTAGAGTGCTTCTGGGTTCAATTCTCAGCACCAGAAAAAAAAAAAGAGAGAGAACCCATAGTCGTTGCATGCCTCCAGCTTCGCTTACCCACTTAACGCACATCTGTTGAGCATTCTGGGCACTGTTCTGGGATCTGGGGATCCCACAGTGAATACAGCACACACCCTGCCCTCGTGGAGCTTGAGACTAGTGGAGGAGGTGGTCAGAGACACACGTGCCTTCGAGATGGTCTGGTACAGAGGACAAAGGAGCGCAAAGGTTGGGGGATGGGTGGAGCTGCCTCCCTGATAATGTGACAGCAACCAAAAGGAAGGGAGGGAGGGGGCCCTGTGGATTTGTGAGAGAAGGACACGGCAGATGCTGGAAAGAGTGTAGTCAGAGAGCCTGGACGGGCGTGTGCTTGGCTTGCTGGTGATCTAGCAAGGATGCAGGGTAGCTGGACAGTCTGGAAGGTCAGTGTGTGTCTGTGCATGTGTGTCTCTGTGTGTGCCTGTCTGTATTCACACATGTACACACTTGATGGCAAGGTCAAAGAAGTGGCAGGAGCAGGACCACGCAGGGTCCAGTCGGCCACATTAAAGCTCTGGTTTGTAATCGGAGGACATGAGAAACCCTGGGGCCTTTGGAACTGGGGAATGACATGGCCACGTAGTAAACAGTCTCTAGGGAGGAGGCAGGGAGATCGGCAGGAGGTAATAGCATGGAGGCGGTAAGGAGTGGAGCGGCCAGGTTCTGAAATCATTTTGAAGTCCGAGAAGACAGAATTTGCTGTGGATTGGGTGTAGGCTGTAAGAGAATGAGAGCCCTCAGAGATGACCGCACAGCTTTGGCCTGAGCCATTAGCAAAGATGGAGAAGGCAGGGAGGAGCAGGTTGGGGTCAGAGGGCGTCAGACCCATTTGTTGGACCTGCTTTTGAACATCCACGTGAAAGTAGCAGGCAGGAGTTGAGGGAGAGAGGTCAGAAAGCGCGAGAGAACGTGGGAGCCGGTGCACAGAGTGCAGATGGCACTTGAGGCCGTGGGGCTGGACGAGATCCCTAGGGAGTGGTGTGGCCTTGCAGACGGTCCAAGGCCTGTGCCTGGGCCCCACTAGCCTTCTCATTGGGTGCCTACTGAGCTCCAGGCACCATGTAAATTCTATTACAGCTCTCCTTCCAAGTAGGTTTTATCCCTGTTCCAGCCAACAAGGAAGCTAAGGTTCAGAGCAGTGAAATAATTTCCCATCACACAGCCTCGCCAGGGTCAGTTGTGAACCCAGGACTCTGATTCTCAAATCTGCTGTGCAGACCTGACCCTGATGTAAAGGCCTTTCTCAGGCCAGAGGCTGCCTGGGTTGACCTTGGACAAGGCCGGGTGAGCCTCACTGGGGCAGTCTGCCCACCTCTCTGGGCCAGGCTGGGAGTGACTCAGGTTTGGCTGATACCCACACTGGGAGTGGAGATTGGCTCTGTGCCGCCCCCTGCTAGGCCTGGATTCCTTCACAGGGAGGTGGAGACTGGCTCCCTGGGACCTGGAGGAGGACAGGTGTGATGTTTCTGCTTCCAGGTCCTCAGATCACCCACAACCACACATCCGTGTAGAGGTCTAACGGGCTCAGCCAGTTTGATTCATTTCCTTTGTCAGAAGCCAGTCAGGGGTTATCTTCCTATTTTCCTGCCAGCACTCAGCAGCTGGGGTTCAGAGAGGTGGTATGGTTTCCCCAAGGTCACAGAGCCAGGTCTGGGGCAGAGCCAGCAGACCTCCCCTGTGCTGTCTGTCCTTTGTTGGAATGTCCTAAGCCTGGGGCACACATGGCTGCATTTCTCAGGCTCCTTGGCTCCTAGCCCTTTCAGCCTTACTTGGCATTTTTGGCTCTTGGGAAGTAGGTTGTTAATTCTGGTCTCTCTACATACTTGCTGTGTGACTTTGGGCCAGTTATCTAACTTATCTGAACCAGTTTCCACAGCTATAAAGTAGAGACAATAGCATCTATCTCATGAAGTTGTAATAAAGATTAAATGTGCCGGCTGGGGATGGGGCTCAGTGGTGGAGTGCTTGCTTAGTGTGAGTGAAGCCCTAGTTGGAGCCCTTACACTACAAAAAAAAAAAAAAAAAAAAAAAAAAGAGAGACTGAAAGTGCCTTACAAGCTTATAAACCTAGATTATCTGCATGCCTTAATTTTTCCAAGTATTCAATTTTTTTTTTTTCTTTTTTGGGTACTAGGGATTTAACTCAGGGGCAATTTACTATTGAGGCACATCGCTAGCCCTTTTTATTTTGAGACAGAGTGTCACTAAGTTATTCAGGGCCTCACTAAGTTGCTGAGGCTGGCCTCAAGCTTGTGATCCTCCTGCCTTGGCCTCCTGAGTTGCTGGGATTACAGGTGAATGCCACCGTGCCGGCTTAAACTGCTTCTTATCTGAGCAGTGCTGGTTGCAAAGGCAGTCTAACACAGATGAGGCTGACCTTAAGGATGATCCTTCTTTCCTGGCAGCTAGACACACCTTAGCCCTCGCCTCCAACTCTGGCTCATTCTTAACCAGGGGGAGAGAGAATGGTCCTCTGGGAATTGGGGAGCCTCATAGCCCCACTCAGTACTACCTGTCGGCAGCCTGCTTTTGGGAGTCCCTGAGTGCTTGTAGAATCCTGTGAGATGGTATTTCTAAGAGTCAAACCCTGTTTCTCTGTGTTTGCCGTTGCTGTTTCTGAGCTTTCTCCTCATCCACACACCTGCCCTTTGATGGAAAGCTCTAGGCTTTGCCATCGGTTGCTGTGTCTTTGGGGCAGCTGTCTTCTAGTCGGAGGTCTCAGTCTCTTTATGGAAACCTGGAGAGGGTGTGTGAGGCTGGCTTACCACTGTCCACCATCCCCATGTCATGGCCCATACACAAAGTGATGTTTCTCAGGGCTTTGCACCTGGAGTAAATGGAAGTAGCTGCCTGAGCTGTGGTCTCTGTGGTACCCAGGTCAGCCAGGACTCCCCTTCACATTTCCTTCCAGAAGGCAGAAGGAATTCTGGGGGTTCACATCTAGATGGTGGGGGGAAATCCCCAAAAACTCCTCTCGCCGGCTCCCTGCACCTGGGGAGCAGCTTGGCCAGCACACCGACTGCCCCAGGCTTTTCGCCAGCCTGCTGGGGCAGAGAACAAGAATGCCTTGCCGTCTTCCATGCTGTGTGCTGGGGATCGTGTTGCACTGGTCACCTCAGGGTGCATTCAGACTTACATGAACCCTGCTGCTGGTGGCAGACCTGCATGAACTGTAGCCTGGGTCTGAACCAGTGCATGCTGATTGTTGATGGCAGAGTTCTAGAATGCCTCTCGGGGGCCAGAGCCCAAGGGACCTATCCAGGGGGCTGTTAATGGGGAAGGTGTAGGTCCCACCATTTTCTTTCTTCCTCTTCTGGGGATGGGCCAGGTCCTGGCCTCTTCCTTTCTGCTCTTAGCAAAGTGAGAGTCGGGTCTCCCAGCTTTCTTACTGAATTACTAGGGGGCAGGGAGATGGTGGCTTCACTGCAGAGGGCATTAACACAACGCTCTGACCCCTATGTGTGATGACCAGGGCATTCGCTTCTGGGGCCTCCTGACCCACAGAGGTCTTTGTTAGGGGCCTGAGGGCAAAGACGGCTGCTAGGAGGGCATTTTGGTAAAGCCAGAGCGGCATCCCCCGACCTTCTGATGTGTTGGGGTGGGTGGGAGATGTAGAGGCTGGGGTGTCTGAAGCTGGCAGGAGAAGCCACGTCATATTGGGCTGCCTTCCTGTGTAAATTCTTATAACTAAATGCTTAGACCACTCATCTGCACTTGCTCCTGTTTTTCCTTGTGAAATGGCGATGGCTCCCTGGGCTGTGACTGGCTCATCTGGGAAGAGGTGGGGTAGAGGGAGTTGGATAATAAATCATGCTTCACCCAGTTAACAGAACACCGCTCAAGCATTAAGCATGATGAAGTAGGTCTGTATCTTCTGACATGGGAAGATGGTCACAGCACACTATTAAGTAGAAAACACTAGCGGCATGGCAGGATTTATGGTTTGATCACATTTTAGTAAAATAAATTCATACACATGGTAATACATGCAAAGACAAATACCTACACATAGATACATTATTACACTAACAAGTCTCCTCCAGGTGGGAGAGGATTTCAGTTTTCTAACCTTGGTGTCCGTGCGCCTCTAGTTTTCTGTTCTCAAATACAACCCACCTCTTGGGACTAGAAGACACCAGAACAGGAGCCCTTGACAATTTCCACAGCCCTTCATGGAGGCAGAGGCGTTAAGCTTTTAAGAACCTCAGCATGGTGCACTTGAAGCCACCAGGGAAGTATGAGGCCCCAATGAACCTACAGGGACTGATCTAAAGGGACAGGGAATCTTCTGACTCTAGGACAGAGAGCACCCCTCACACCTTCAGCCATGTGACGTCGAGATAGTGGTAAGGAAGTTCCCTTTGATCTTGCACCTGTTTCATCAAATTTAAGAATAACCTTGAGCTGGGTGGTGGCACACGCCTGTAATCCCAGCAGCTCCCGAGGCTGAGGCAGGAGGATTGCAAGTTCAAAGCCAGTCTCAGCAATTTAGCAAGGCCCTAAGCAACTCAGCAAGACCCTGTCTCTAAATAAAGTATATAAAAAAAAAGGGCTGGGGATGTGGCTCAGTGGTTAAGTACCCCTGGGTTCAATCCCTGGTACCAAAAATAGAGAATATCCTTTGATGGAACAGTCCCTTAAAAGACACCGCCACTTTTCTACAATTAACAAAATTATTGTAGATCTTGGGGTAAAAAGGAGAAAGTAAGAACACTGATGTTTTTAGACTCATTCTGCTCTCCCTTGTCCACACTAACAGGGGTGTGACATTGGCCGTCATTTACCTGCCTGGTTCTAAGTGGGCTGGGTGGTATTTTGTTGCAGACTTAGGTTCTAATTGTGCTTGACTCTCAGTCACATCCATCTGTCCTCAGGTACACTCTCCTGGCACTGGGCACCAGGGGCCAGGTTGGCTGGGTCAGGTAACTGGGTTTCTTGGGTATAAGAACAGAACGTAGGGCATACCTATTCCTTAAGACAACTTTGAGAGGGTACTTCTAGAATTTTTGTTTCTTTTTCAATATACAGGGACACAGTGTTCCATAAAAAACAAATTTGTGTCTCTGATATAAATAAAAGGTATCAGTGTAACATTGGGGTAAGAAGAACGAGTCCAGGGGTTGATGCTGGCCTCGAGTCCCTATGCTTCCCTCTGTTGGGCTGGTGCTTCTCAGAGGCAAGGAATGAGTTTTAGGACCTGATGTGGTTCCTCTAAGAGTGGGACCTGGCTTCCCCTATCAGCCCCAGGGTCTTTAAGGATGAACATGACATTTCCTCTCTCAGGTTGGAAGCTCTTGGTGATGCTGGGGAGTCCTCAGGATTCTTTGGGGCTCTGTACAAGGGACACCCTGGTGGTGGGACCATGATGGTAGGGTGGTGATGTGGGAAGGTGAGGAAAGCAGCAGCTGGTTGGGAGTAGTAACTAGAGGGGTAAGGTCACTATACAAAGCCCCTCCTGGCCTAGTTGTGTCCTCAGGGGTCCTTGGCAGCATGTGTAGTGGTTGAGACTAGTGGCTTGGTGGGGGGAGGGGGGGTCATGAGTCCTGGGTTCAAATCCTGTCTTCTCTGCTTCGATCCTTTTAGTCAATGCCTCAGTGTTCCATCTGCAAAATGGGGATATTAGCGCCTACCTCACTACCTGAGTGTTGTCATGAGTTAGCCCACATAGAGCACTTTGTACCTGGCACAAAGGAAGTCCTGGCTAACCGAAGCTCTCCTGCGTTCCCTGGCTGTTAAGAATCTCCACTGGAGAGAAAACACAAAAGCTCGTCTCCCTCAGGCAGGGGAGAGGTTGTCCCAACTTGAGCCCAGATTGGTTTGCCCCTGACCCTGACTGTCTCCCTCGTTTCAGGTGGGACCCTCCGTGGAGCCGGCGGCAGGATGCCCCGATGGTGTGGATGACCAGTGGTCCAGCGCCAGCAACACCCAGGCCCGCATGCCGCCTCCCCGCGACAACCGCTCCCCGAGGGCCGCCTGGGGCCCGGAGCCGGTAGACTCCTGACCCGGAGCCCCGGCCGCCCATCCATCCCTCCTGGACGCCCGGGGGGCGGAGGAGGCGCAGGAGTGAGCTGCCCCCGACAGGAGCCAGCCAGCGACCGACGGCGGAGGGACCAGGACGAGGGGCTTCGCGGCCGGGCGGAAACATTCTCCCCAAGAGGCTCGGCAAGATGACCAGCCTGTTCCGCCGGAGCAGCAGCAGCGGCGGGGGCGGCGGCGGCGGCGGCGGCGCGGCGGGGGCGCGCGGGGCGGGGGCCGGGGGCGGCGCGGCCCCGCAGGAGCTCAACAACAGCCGGCCCGCCCGCCAGGTGCGCCGCCTCGAGTTCAACCAGGCCATGGACGACTTCAAGACCATGTTCCCCAACATGGACTACGACATCATCGAGTGCGTGCTGCGCGCCAACAGCGGCGCCGTGGACGCCACCATCGACCAGCTGCTGCAGATGAACCTGGAGGGCGGCGGCGGCAGCGCCTATGAGGACAGCTCGGACTCCGAGGACAGCATTCCCCCCGAGGTAGGGGCGCGGCCCCGTAATTCGCCTCTAGCTCAGACCACCTGGTTGAACCTCTTAAGAGGATCCGGCTTATTCCCCTGCCTGAGTTCTAACTCGCAAGCAGCTCTCCATCCCCGGGGAAACGTCTGGTCAGGCAGAGACCTGATTTTATGGGCAGAAATCCCGCAATCATTCAGCACTGAGCACCAGCTCGGTTGTGTGCCAGGCACAGTAGTAGACGCTGGGTCCTCGTCATCAGAATCCATGTGCTCGGTTTAAAAATGCAAACACGGCCAGGTGTGGTGGCTCACGCCCGTCATCCCAGAGACTCCGTGACTGAGACCAGGAAGATTGCAAGTTCGAGGCCAGCCTCAGCAACTCAGTGAGGCCCTAAGCAACTTACCAGACCCTGTCTCAAAAATAAAATAAAATAAAATAATACCAAGGGCTGGGGATGTAGCTCAGTGGTACATCAGTGGGTTTGATTCCCCTAACTTAATTAATTAATTAATTAAATAAAATGCCAGCGTAGCTCCAGTGCCCTGGGTCCCAATTCCAGGCCTCAAGTCCTCTAGTGTGTATTTTTCAAGAAGGTCTATGGAACCTCCTGGTACCCACCTTAGCCATATCAGAAGTTTCTGTCCTCCTGGAGCTCACAGTCCAGTGTGGCCTGGAGGCAAGAGTGGGGCACTGACTGCCCTGAGTGGTGCCGTGCTACAGGGGACAGAAGCAAGCACAGGCTGAGGGAAGGGCTGACACCCCTGCCCGGTACCCAAGGAAGAGCAAAGAGCCCGGAAAGGATGTGCAGGTAAAGGGAGCAGCTTCGCAGAGACTCAGGTGAAATAGTGCAGGACTGGTTAGGGAACTGGCCCCAGGTCCATCTCAGGATCCCAGACTGAGAGAGACCACGGAGGCCGCACGTCTTTGCTGCTGAGAGAGTGGGGCTGTATCTGAAGAGCACAGGGAGCCTGGAAGGAGAATGGCCTTCAGACCTGCCAGTTCAGTCCCTCTGACTGAGGTGTGATAGAGGTGGACATGGGAAGTTCTGCTCTTGGCTCTCCAGGGAAGTGGCTGGGGAGGGAGGACCGACACATTACATCAAAGCCCACCTGCTGGGAGCGTCAGGTGCTCTCCAGCCTCATCTGGAGTTCGGTGCAGGTCTATCTCCCCAGTCTCCAAAGGATCTGTAGTGCTCAGTGCAGAAGGGGCAAGGCATGCAGTCTGTCAGTGAAAGGGTCACTGCCTGCAGGGGCAGCTGGGACATGCAAGATGGACAAGGACCCAGCAGATGGGACTTAGCTCCACTCTTCATTGAATCCGAGTCCTGTGCCAGGCACCATCCTGGGTTCTTTGGTGGCATTTTCTCTTCTAATCCACACACATTTTGTGAGGAGCATTATTATTATCCTCATTTATAGTGAGACAACTTAGACTTGCATACGGCCTCAGGGTCCTCAAGAGTCCTGCAGGCAGCCACTCCCCATCAGACATGGTCATCCTGCAGGGGGAAGCCTCCTTGCTTCCCCTTTTCTTATTGGGTACCCCTGATATTTCTCTCTCTCCAGTGGAAGAGAAATTGTGTGGACAGTGAAGTCTGGCTTATCCCTGTGTCAGCTGCAACACCTAGGACAACCTGGGCACGTAACAGGCACACAGGGCACCTTTGTTGACTGAACAAACGATGCTGCGGTCTTTGCCGGGCTTTCTGGCATCTCTTTCCCTTCCCCGGGGAGACACTTCTTCCACCTGTCTTGATTAGCTGGAAAGGAAGGGTGTGAGTGTGTGTGTGTTTTCAGTGTGTACAGATACATTTTTTTCAGAATGAGCTGGAAAGTTTCCTGCAAACTCTGACCCTTTCTACAGGGCCATTTGTCCTGACAGTGAGGCGGATAGGACATTTCCTCCTTGTTCACAGTGCACAGCCCTTGTGAGCCTCTGCGTGGCTTCTCCAGCCCCTAAATTGCCTGTGCTTTGTGTTCGCTTGTTTTCTAAGACCCTTGCCCTCGGTTGAGCCCCTGCTCAGCACCCCTGCCCTTTCCTTGGCTCTTTCCCTACTCCCTACCTCTGGAGCGCTGCCTGAGCCCATCAGCAGGCGGCTCCTGAGCCAGCAGAAAGTGCTGCAGGAAATTTATGAGCAGCAGCTGGAATGACAATAACTGCTGACTGGAAAAAATCCCCTTTCGGGGGCTGATGGATGGTGGGCTGGCCCAAGGGGTATCCTTACCACAGAGAAATATCTCCTGTCAGATGAATGGCTCAGACCCTGCTCTCCAGAACACCTGGCAGGCATCCATCACCCACAGTGACTTAAGTCAGGAGGCCACAGAGGCTGAAAACCCAGCACCTTTAGAGCCAGAAGAACAAGCACCTGTGGCTATTGGGGTTGGAAGAGAGAGGCAGGGGAGGCCAGGAAGGCATGGGGTTCTCCATGGGGCTTGGGATCTGCTTTTCTGGAGCCTGCCTGGTCCACTGTCTCTGTCCTTGACATTTCCCCGTTCCTCTCCAGAAGCCTCTGCAAGGCTGGGCTTGCTGC
Organism: Sciurus carolinensis; assembly: GCF_902686445.1. Classification (NCBI taxonomy): domain Eukaryota; kingdom Metazoa; phylum Chordata; class Mammalia; order Rodentia; family Sciuridae; genus Sciurus; species Sciurus carolinensis. Next base: position 32,576,056 of record NC_062215.1, on the reverse strand, counting down.
CCCAGGAAGCTGCACTGTGGAGCTGGAGGGGCCCCGGGAGCCTGCTCTCCCTGAGTCTTGTGGGCTGACTGCTGCAGGTCACAGCCAAAGGAAACCCCAAGTGGCTTCTTCTGGGAAGAGTTCCCCTTGAGCCCTCCTCCTGTCCTATCTCATGAGACCAGTCTCAGCTAGGATCGTCCAGGCTAAGCCCCAGCCTGGAATCCTCAGAGCAAAGGAAATGGATGTGTGAGCCGTGTGTGGCAGCAGCAAGTCCTCTGGGTGCCCCAGGTTCTTGCTAAGCCATTCCCCTGTGCCAGGCATCAGAAATTTGTCAGTGAACAGGAACAGCCCTTATATTGTTTGTCCTCTGTCTCTCTTGAGCGCTGTCTTACTTCTTGTGAAAATCTGGGGTAAGCAAAGCAGTGGCCCACAAAACGACTACATTCTTCTTTTCCTGCAAAAGCATCTGTTTAAATACTTTCTGCCTCAAAGGAAGAAACACTAGCGCATTCCAGGGTGGAGGCCGCCTTGGGTCGGTCTGGCTGTGTGTGCGCGTGCTCACATGGGCATGCTCGCTGCCAGGGTGTCCCTGTGAGGCTCCGTGCAGGACATGGCTGGTCCAGAGCAGAGATGTGCCAGCCTGTGCAGCCCAGCCCAGACTTGCAGAGGCAGAAACAGAGGCCACTTTAGGGGTGACTTCTGCAAACTCAATTGGAGTGAAACCTGAGGCCTGGGGACTCTGGGCCAACTCATAGCCTCTGAGCCCTTCCAGTTTCCTTGGTCTAGGATGGAAAAAGTGCTATGGGGAGGAAGAGAGAGAAGCAGGAGGCTAAGGAGTAGCCAGTTGGGGTGTATGCTGAAGGATTTGCGCCAAATGCCTCTGTGGACCTCTGGAGAAGGGTCTAGGTCAGTCTGTGTGGCAGGAACCCAGCCTTTGCCCAGCCCAGGCCTCTCTCTGCCCTCTCTCACTCCTGGATGAAGAGAAGAGTTTAAAGGGAGAGCAGGCATCTAGAACCTGTCCACCCTGGGAATTCAACCTGGGCATTCAGATATTGGCCGTGAAGACCATGCTCCAAGTTGAAGACTTGATTCTAAAAACATTGGGTAGCTTTTGCTGTCATTTAGTCAACCTGGACCTCAGTTTCCTCATCTGTAAAATGGGTGTAATGCTCTACATCTTACCTCACCAGGCTGTTTGAGGTTAAGCTAACAGATGTGGAAGTACTTTGAGAAGGGTGTGAATGATGTTATCAAAGAACAGCACACGTACAAGAAGAAGTTACAGGGCTGGGGATATAGCTCTGGTGGTAAAGTGCTTGCCTTGCAAGCACAAGGCCCTGGGTTCAATCCCCAGCACCACACAAAAAAACAAAAAGAAGAAGTTACAAATCTCAAGCACCCAACTTGGTGAAGTCTAGATCAAGAAACATCATCAGTGTGGGGCAATGTGGTACAAGGCTGTAATCCCAGAGGCTGAGGCAGGAGGACCTTGAGTTCAAAGCCAGCCTCAGCAACTTAACAAGCTACTCAGCAGTACCTCATCTCAAAATAAAAAAAAATTAAAAACAGGTTGGGAATGTTGCTCAGTGGTTAAGCGCCCCTGGGTTCAATCTCTGGTACCAAAACAAACAAACAATGAAAAAGAAATCATCCAGAGAACCTGGAGTCCCCTGATGCCCCTCCCCCTCCTGACCCACCCCACAGAGTTCATGCTGCTCTAACTTCTATCCCTGTGAGTGTTTTTCCTATTCTTGAACCTTACTTGGATGACTAGTGTTGCCCTGAACCTTCCCTTTGGGTACATGTACTTTCATGTCTGCTGAGAGTCCTGGAATAGTAGGGGCAGAGGTAGCCATGTGTCCAGCTTTAGCAGATAAGGCCAGTTTTCCAAAGAAGTGGTTGTATCTATTTACACTCCCACCAGCAACACACAGAGTTCCTTACTACCGATCCTCGCCCACACTTGGTTTTGTCTGAATGCCATTTAAATTCAAGGAAGGATTATTAATATTTCTTTCTCTATTGTCTCTGATTTAGATCTTGGAAAGGACTTTGGAACCTGATAGCTCCGATGAAGAGCCCCCGCCTGTGTACTCCCCGCCGGCCTACCACATGCACATGTTCGACAGGCCTTACCCTCTAGCTCCCCCGACTCCACCTCCCCGGTGAGAATCCACCTTGCCTCCGAGTGCAGGGGAGCAGGGAAAGGAACAGGGCTGGGGCTGTGTACGAACACAGTGGGAAACTCCACTGGACCTCTCAGTGTATTAGTCCACCAAGAACAAGCTTCTACTGTGGCAAGAAACATTTTAGCTAGATACCAAGGAGAACTTTCCAAGGATAAGGATTGCATAAACAAACATTTACTAAATTCCTAGTCTACAGGTAGCATGTCCCATACTATTTGGGACGCAGTTAAGTATGGTTTAACCTCTGCTTTCTGAGATCTTATTCTCAAGGGACATGCAGAATAGGAAGGGAGAGTACATGAAACACATATTGACACTTCCCTTCTGAAGCCCTTGCAAATATTACTTTTTGTTTCAATACTGGGGATTGAATTAGGGCCTCATGTATGCTAGGCAAGCACTCTATCACCGAGCCACATCCCCAGCCCTTTTTAATTTAACTTGAGGCAGAGTCTTGCTAAGTTGCCCAAGCTGGCCTCAAACTGTTGCAATCCTCCTGCCTCAGCCTCCCCAGTAACTGAGGCATGTGCCACGACACCTGGCTCACAGAATCATTACTAATTAATCACAGTGCGCTTTCCTGCTGAGGCAAGACAGCACCTCAGAGTCCCCCTCAACACAGCACTCCCACCTAGTCATCAGTCCCTGATGGAATGGCTATTGGTTTGTCACCCCTGGGCTGTGGGTATTATGGGAATTTTTAAGCAATGGGAGCATGTCTTCTTTTCTGGGACAGTTTGATAACTGGAGGCAGGAGAGTAGTAGTCTGTGAGGTCCCTGAAAACTTCTTCCAGGTTAAAGACTGTAATTTGGAAGCTTATAATGAAGCACACCACCAACAGGATCCCATGGGTCTAGGACGCTGTTTTCCTGGGCTCCGTGTTTGTGGTGGACTTGTGGAGCCCAGATCTGTCTGACCTCAAGCTGCTTTTCCTTAGAATGATGCAGGCAGGGTGGGGAGGAAAACAGGGAACTTGCCACCTGGATCTTCCCTTCTGGGGATCTTGGAAGCCTGAGACCAGTGGTGGAGAACTTGTGTTATTGTATAGGTATAGCTAGTAGGAACACTGTCATTACCCCCTTTTTACAGAGAAGGAAACTGAGCCTCAGAGAGACTTAATAAGCTTCCCCAAGACTAAGGGTTGAGATTCAAATTATTTTATTTTGAGGCAGAGTCTTGCTAAGTCTCCCAGGCTGGCCTTGAGTTTGCCTTCCGCCTGCCTCAGCCTCCCCAGTAGCTGGGATTGCCGACCTGGGCTGCTGGGCCCTGAACATTTCTTTCTAACTTCAAAGCTACTTACTCTTTACTGCTGTGTTCTCTCGCCTCCCTAATGGGAAATCTCTGACTGTAGCTTAGGGAGCTGATAGAGTGGCAGAAATTTACGGGCTGGGGAGTAGCCAGCGTTACTACCCCTGAGTTAGGGGTGGGAGCAGAGCTGTGGTCTATCTCAAGTGATACCCAGGAACTGCAGGCTCTGCTGGGGTGAGAGGTGAGGAGTCAGTGGATGGATCTGGGTGGGTCTGCCCCTTCGCCCCCAGAGGAGATCCTAAAGGAACTGCAATTCAAGCTATGACCCAAGGCCACACGCTATGGTACTAGCCTGACGAAGCAGTAAACAGCACAGGCTGAGCCAAGGAAGAGGGTCTAGGGAACTCCTGGAGCGACACATGGCTGGATGGGCCCGCAGAGGCCAGCAGATCTCAGGGGCCTCCTAACCTTCCAAGGAGCTTCCATCTTACCTGCAGCCGTGGGGAGCCCCAGAAAGGGTTTCAGCTGGAGAGTGGTGTGTGGTCCCGTTTTATGTTTTAGGAACCTCCCCCTGGCTGCTGAAGGGAGATGAGATTTTAAGGGGCAAATGGTCTGGTTCCCTTCTGCCACCTTGTTACTGGGCTCCTAAGAGCTGCAGATGGGGTGGAGTTTGGGAGCTTGAACATTGCTTTGCTGGACACAGAGAGGCAGGGTCATCCAGGGGAGCAAGCCTGGAATGCCCGAAGTCCTGCACCCTGTTTTGCCTGGATGACCTTTCTGCCCTGGCATCAGGAGGACCCTTATGCACCTCAGTGTCCAGCTTCATCCAAAATCCTGCCAGGGAGACCCATCTTGACAATCCTTCTCAGCCAGGTTTGACATTCTATGGGTAACCCAGGGGGCCTAAGTGGAGCTTGAAGTTTTAGTTTTGGGCACCAGAGATGCAGGGCCAGGAGATCCTCCCCAGCCTTCTGTCGCCTTCCCCTCCCCCAGCCTGTCCTTCCTTCCATCTGTCTAAAAGTCTCTGAAGCCCAAGGGACCCCTCCACACAGGCTGCTGCCTGTTGTTTTTCCACTGAAATTACAGCCTTGGAAATTTTTCATGTGCCTCTCAGCTCATTTCTGACATTCCTTTCTGACCACAATGGAGTTGCCTGGGCTGCCCATGCGTCCTCCCGTCCCCAACCCAGCAGTTATGGGCTGACCTCATCTCTGCCAGGGCCAGGGCCAGGAGGGGCCTGAGTCTGCCCTTCCTCCAGGACCGCCAGCAAGGAAGAAAACAGCAGGGGTCCTCCACCTTGACCCCTCCCATTTGGGTATCTTAGTAACAAAGGGCTAGGGTGTCCACATAGAACTCTGGGCTTTCCTTCTGCTTTTCCTGGGGCTTTGAGGTGGTTGAGCTGGGAGTGAGCACCTGTGTCCCAGATGAAGGTCCTGAGACCGGAGGAAGGGTAATGACCCTAGAGGAGATTTCTGTCCGCGGGGGCCGGAGGTGGTCTTCCACACCCTGAGAGATGGGGCATCCTCTCCCTGCCTCTCAGGCCTGGGGAGGGAAATGGAGCGTCTGCCAGGGGCAGAAGGTGGTAGGGTGATGTAGAAGGAATCCTGGCCCAGCAAGGGGAGTCCTGGTTATGATGCAGGTGCCTCCCTGCGGCTTCCCTCGCCGCAGAGCCAGCGAGAGGGTGGACCGTGCGCAGGGTTCCCCTGGCTCCAGGCTGAGCGCACTGAGCTCCCACCGAGCACTTAGCAGCTGGTTACCCGTCTGCTGCCGCCCCCGCCCTCCCCGCGCCCCCACCCGGCCACCCGCCCAAAATAGAAAAGGAAAGGAAGTTATTTCCACAGTCAGCTGCAGCCCGGAAAAGCTCCCCTCCAGTGAGGGGGCGGGCGGGATTCCTGGAGCTGGAGGCCAAATCAAAGCCAGGCCCCAGCACCCGCGAGTGAGCGAGAGCGGCCCCCACCGCCCCGGCCCGCTGCCTTCTCAGTGTGTCATTTCCCTGATTCAGCAGAACACGTGTCCTGCGGTTGCCACGCTGCAGGCTGCCTAGGAACTGTGGGGAGCTCCTGGACCGACTCCAGGCTGCCCTCAGGCATGGGAGTCAGAGCAGGAGGCTGGGGGTCAGGGAGGCTGCTGGCCTGGCTTCCTCTCCTGCCCGCTGCCTCTCCCTGCTGGCCTCTGCCCTGGCACAGACCTCCTGACACACACCTTGTTTAGGAATAGTGGCCCCTGAGGGTCCCTGGGAACAAGAATCTTCTGCTGGCCTCTCCGTATGCCTTCTCAGAAGGTTGTTCAAGACCCAGCTGGTGAGTCTTCAGAAGACCACCCCACTGGCTTGTGGCTGACCCAGAATAGGAGCTCAGATCTGCTTTCTTCTCTCTAGGGGTCCTGGAGTTCCTCTCCTCCCCAACAAACCAATGGGCAGGCAAGTCAGGCTGTTGGTGGCTTTTGCGTCTGTTCATTTGGACTGTACCTGTTACTCAGCAGCCACAAGTTGGGCACTGTGTTAGTGCAAGGGATATAAGCATAAAAGGACAGAACTACTACTGTCTCTAGGGGCCATTGACAAAGGCCTACTTATAAATCCACAACATCTACATTAGCACTGTGAGGACACTGAGTGATTGGAGAGCAATGACTGTCAGTCTGAGCCCAAGGCCAAGGCTGGGGAGTTGAGGCTGATTGAATGGAGTCCCTGCTGATGACAGAGAGAGTGCCAGCTTTGTTCTGGAGGCAATGGAAGCTGCTGGAACCCCTGAGTGAGATCCCACCTACTTGAGGATCTGGTATGGTGGGCCAGGGGCTCTGTCATTGGGCTCGACTGCTCCCTCCTGGTTATCGCCTCCCATTCCCCAGGATCGATGTGCTGTGCCCTGGACCCCCTGCAAGCCAGAGGCGCTATCGGAACTGGAACCCACCGTTGCTGGGCAACCTCCCTGATGACTTCCTCCGCATCTTGCCCCAGCAGCTGGACAGCATACAGGTAATGGGCTTTCCCCACCCTCCATGCCCCCTGCCTGTCCAGCATCTCTTTGCCCACACAATTTGTGCCAGCCAGTTTTGCTTCTTGGTTTTTAAGCCCAGGCTGAGCCATTTCTGTTGCCCTGGGTTTGTGGGGAAAGAATGCTGGACCAAAAGCTTCACTTCCTGTCTGGGCCAGGAGGTTTCCTGTTTAACCCAGGGAGGGAGACAGCCTGTAAGGCTTTCTGGCTATAGCCATTGGCAGTCAATGGCAGAGGGCCAGAGTACCTCCCTCCCCTTTCTTGGGAAAGGGCCAGGAGCAGCTTCTCCCCAGATGTTGGCATGTCCCAAAGTGCCCTGTGGTGTGCAGGTCTCACCCTGAGGCAGATGGTGCAGGAGAGTTTCGAGTTTGAGAGTTCCTGTGTGGGCTGTTGAGCAGATTTAGATCCTTTTCGGGACTACTCAGGTTGTGGATGAAGGAATGAAGAATGGCCCAAGGTCAGAGGGAAAAAGTTTTTAGACCCTTTCTGCTTCCTCAGCAGAGAGGGCTCTGACCTGTTCCTGTGACTTTAACTGACCATTAGGTGTGAGAAGGGGTGAGGCTGGAGGATCCTGGGAAAGGACATATGTGAGTGGGCACTCAGCGTATTCACCCCCTCCTCAGGGTAACACCGGGGGCTCCAAGCCTGTGAGTGGAGAGGGGGGCCCTCCCCCTGTGGCCGGGCCTGGGACCCAGGACAGCCGCTGGAAACAGTACCTGGAAGACGAGAGGATTGCGCTCTTCCTACAGAATGAGGAGTTCATGAAGGAACTGCAGCGCAACCGGGACTTCCTCCTCGCTCTGGAGAGAGGTGGGCACTGCCCAGGCACCGCAGACTTTAGCCTCGGGGCTCAGGGAGGGCTGTGATGGAGGCCAAGGGCCAGGTGCTTTCTGTGCTGCTGGGGCATGACCTTCATCATGTTATCCTGGGGGAGACCAGAATTCTGCCATCAGGGACCTGGGGAACCTTGGGACTCAGGGGAAAGGGGTGTGCCCACTTAGGCCTTCCCCGCCCCCTCTACCTCTGCTCTGTGCGCAGCCCTGGCCTTGGCATGGGCAGCGGGGATAAGAGCACCTCAGCACCTTCCCTCACCGATCCCTGGTCATAGGGCAGGCATGAGGTGTCTGGAGTCCCAGGAACTGAGTGACAAACTCTGTGGGTGCCAGAGAAGGCTTTCTGAGTGAAGGACATGAATTAGGACATTAGGGTATTTGGGTAGGCTTTAGGTGGGGTGCCCTGCTCCCTAGCTTGGCTGCCTCATCCCTTCAGGATAGCGTGGTGTTTAAGGTGACATTATAGAGGGCTGTGGAAGTAGTCTAGTGAGGGTCGTAGTGTAAGATTCTGCGTGTGTATGACTGACCCATGTCAGTGAAGGAGGAGCAAGTTGTGCAGTGAGAACACTGGTCCTGAGGGCTGGCCTGGCTCCTCGGCCAAGGTGTTGGAGGTCTCAGGGCCTTTTCTTTTAAATTAGGGGCATTGGACTCTACCATTTCAAGGACCTTTGAATTCTGACATTCTAACATTCCAGGTGGTTGTCTGACAGTTGCTGTTATCACTGGTCCTTCCTTCCTTCCTTCCTTCCTTCCTTCCTTCCTTCCTTCCTTCCTTCCTTCCTTCCTTCCTTCCTTCTTTTTTGTGGTACTGAGCTACACCCTCAGCCCTTTTATTTTGAGACAGGGTCTCACTGGCAACTTGCAGTCCTCCTGCTTCAGCCTCCCAGGTAGCTGGCATGACAGGCGTACCACCACACCTGGCTTATCACTGGCTCTTTAAGAGCTGGAACATGTTGTGTGCTTGCATATTTTGTGTTCTTGTGTGCACTTACGTGTGATTTGGGGGGTTCAGCCTCCAGCCACCTCCAGGATGCCTTGGGGAGCCCAGGAGTTAACTCCCCTAACAGGAGCATGGTCCTTTTCCAGATCGATTGAAATATGAGTCCCAGAAATCCAAATCCAGCAGTGTGGCTGTGGGAAACGACTTTGGCTTTCCTTCTTCAGTCCCAGGTAACCTTGGCTTCCTGAGGGAGAAACCTGGAGGGTGTGGGGGGGAGGGGGGCTCACACCCCAACTTTGCCTTGGATATTTGGAGTTTGGGGGTAGGAGGGGGAAAGAGACCCAGGGTAGGAGCCTGAGGCCCTTCAGCAGGCTAGAGGGGATAACTCTGGCTCTACCACCACATGGACCATGGAGTAAGATGTCCCCTTCACTGAGCAGCAAGGGGTCTTTGCTAACCCAGGGGCTGTGGGATTGACATGGGTTATCTGAACTCCCACCAATTCCTGGAGCATGTCTACAGAAGACATGCTACCCCACATAATGTCCCTTGATAGCAAGTGGGTGTGGCAAAGCTTCAGACTCACAAGGCTTGGTATCTGCCCTGGAGGAGCTTATGGTCTTGTAAGGAGGTGTGTCCAAGAGATAGGGAGAGCAAACCAGCGAAGCTGGGGACATGCTCGTTGATTATAGCAAATGCACAGTGAGAAGGAGGCAAGATTAACCTGGGGAGGGTTCATTCATTCATTCATTAAGTATCTGGGGAATAACTGCCACGGGCCAGGCTCTGCCTTCGGTGTAGAAGGAAGAAAAATTTGGAGCTTAGAGTTTAAGGCGGTAAGAAGTAGGAATTGCCTCAAAGAGGTTGAGGCCTACTGCTCAGGAGGCCTAATGCTGAGGGGGACCAGGGTGTGGACAGCAGTGCTGTTGGGATCCACAGACATGAGGGTTGTGCTGGAGACAGGAACGTGGGCTAAGGCCCAGCCAGAGGTCGTGCCTTCACACCCAGCAGCTAGATGCTGTGCCTGTAGACACGGTTGCACCTACTCAGTCACTACCCCCGTCCCACACACATCCACAAACTGCCTGCCTCACAGAAAGGCTCAGTAGCTTTTGCCTGAACAGACCTTCCATCGCACGGTAGAGTGGGGGTGCAGGCATGGGTGGGGGTGGGGAGCTCAGCTGATCCCAGCTTGGAGAGAGAAAATCCCACGGAACTGATTCATAAGCAACAGTCTAGGAGCTTAGGCCCCACCAGATGCGCATCTGGGAGTTTTCACGGAGCCTCTTGTCCTTGATCCCGAATTAACCAGAGACACCAGAGCTGCTGAGATGGATCAGAATGACTCAAAGGGGACTTAGCAGGCAAGGTGACTGGGGATTATCCAGGTTGCAGGATGGACGACAGTGGCTTTAGAAGGGCAGTGGGAGACCCAAGTGGTGCCCAAGTGAGTGGGCAGCTCGGGGTGGCAGCTGAGTTCCGACCTTGGCCCAGCCCTATACATGTTCTTGCTTAGTGTCGGGGAGGGAGTGATGGACAGACTGACCCTGGAAAGACAAAGGGACTCTTCCAGGCACTCTGGGCTGTGCTCTTCCTCCTTTGACTCATGCCCATGTCGGGATTCAGGCAGCCCCCCATTTAGCTGGTGAATGGGTGCACGGGAAGCCCAGTTTGCAGTGCCTGCTGACTCCCATGGTAGAAATACCCCACCAAAGCTCATTTCAAACTTCCAACATGACTTCACAGAATATGGAATTTGTCACGGAAGCGGATAGTCAGGACCCCATTTCATCTGGCTCTCCACACATTCAGCAGACGTCTATAAGAGCACCCCCATTTTCACAGGGGAGAAAAACACAGCTTACAAGGAAAAAGGAGTACCCAGAAAATCCTCCTTGCTTTAAACTCCTTCCCAGTTAAGAAAGAAGTCTGCATCCTTGCTAAAATGGAAGGATGGGGCTAAAACAGCCTCCATGGGGGACAGCCGTGACCTACCTCCCCAGGGCCTTGCTAGCCGCTTGCTCTCCCTCTCCAGCGGGACCTGAGAGAGCCAAGGGGGCCGATCCCTTAGCATGTCTCCTCCTTCCAGGAGCCAGTGATGCCAACCCCACCGTGTCTGAAGATGCCTTATTCAGGGACAAGTTGAAGCACATGGGAAAATGTGAGTCTTGCCCATGCCCCTCCCTGCCCCAGCTCTTTGGAGGCAGACCCTGTGGCCTAATGGGAGGGAAGGAACCCCCACCAGAATTTTGAGTGCTGCTAACTCTTGGTGAACTGAAGTGACATTTTAATCACAGGCTGGCTCTCTCAGGCTTCCTACCTCACTTCCCTCTACAGCTGAATCTAGAGACAAATTAAGTTTAAATCCTCTTGAGCCAGCTGTCTGCAGAAAAATAATGTGCTGCACATCCCCTCACCCCAGCGTCAGCGTTCACATTCTCTGCACCTTGCCGCCACTTGGCTGGGTCTGACTTGGGGGAAGCCCTTCCTAAGCCCACTTTCTGTGGCAGTGGGAGGCCTTCAGATTTGGGACCTTGTTCCACAAAGTCCTGCCAGTCTTGAATGCCCCCTTCCCGTCTCCCTTACCTCCCTATCGCACAGACCCACATCTAGTGTAAATCAAGATTCTTTCAGGCTGTATTTCAAGGAAAATCTCGGATTAGTCATGGAAATTCCAGTACTGACTCTGAAGATGGCTAGGGGAGGGGTGGGAAGGCAGGGGCCGAGGTCGGGAAAGAAAGCCAAGATGCATGGCTGTCTGTCACAGTCAGGGAAGGAATACCCGGATCTTGGGCTGCTGGCTGGCCTGGGCCTGGCTCTTGGTGGCCTGTGCTGCCCCTGCAGGCGGACCTGGGATGGCAGCCTTGCTCCTGAGGTGGCATTCTGGTCTGGGATTCCTGTCACCTCCCTCTCTCCAGCTCCCACCCCGGGAGTCCTGGTGCAGTCCTGGCCTCGCCTCCCCCAGGCCTATGGGGAGACCATATGGTGCTCTGGCTGCCAAGAGAATAAACAGCTCACAGGTCTCTCCGCCCCAGCCACCCGGAGGAAGCTGTTTGAACTGGCCCGGGCCTTCTCGGAGAAGACCAAAATGAGGAAGTCAAAGAGGAAGCACTTGCCGAAGCATCCATCGTATCCTTCCAGTCTGGCTCTGGGTGGGGTGGTGGATGCCAAGGGCCCTGATTAAGACCCCAGCTGGACTCCCCCAGGCTGTGCCCTCCCCAAGACTGGGCCCCGGCTTTGCAGCCTCACTTCTGTTCTGTGAGCTAGGCTGCCAGCTGGCTGCCCACCACTCAGAGCACCAGGGGCCAGACATGGAGAGTGGGGCAGTGGCTTTGGTCTTCCTTCTGTGGGAAGTTCTCCTTGGCAGAAAAATTGAAATCATTGAATTCATTTGAAATTAGCAAACCTTTTCCTAAGTTCTCTAGTTGAACTGGTCCATGGTCCTCCTGCCTCCTCATCTCAGTTTCCTTCTCACTTTTGGTTCCTTGAGTAGAAATTAAGTAATTCTAAGCCAGACACCATGGTGCATGCCTATAATCCCAATGATTTGGGAAGCTGAGTCAGGAAAGAAAAGAAGTTCAAGCCCAGCCTGGGCAACTTAGCATAGACCTTGTCTAAAAGGACTAGGGATGTAACACAGTGGTAAAGTGTCCCTGGGTTCAATCCCTTGTACCAGGAAAAAAAAAGTTTTTCCACATTTTTACCCAAACTCCCATCCTTTCTTGTTAATCAGGGCCCAGGATATTTAAAGCTAAACAACCAAAGGGGAGCAGGGAGAAAGTTGCTTTCCTGTCTCCAGCAATGGGAGCAAAGTGAGAGGGTTGGGACCCTAAGAAAGGAACTAGCAGTATTGGGGTGTTGTGGGGTAGGAGATGTAGGTAGAAGCCTCTGGAATTTGGAGGTGGGTTGGGTGGGAGTGAGTACTGGGTGGGCTGTGCCAGTACTTGACCATCTTTGGGACTGTGTTCCTGAACAGCTGGACAGGCTGGTGGCTGCTGCATCAACAGCCAATCTTCTGGAAGATGTGGAGGGTCACGCTTGTGGTGAGGCAGGGAGATCCTGTGATGGGTGATCCTGAAAGAGGAGGTCCTGGGTGTTTCCTGTCAGGGAGGGGGCACCCAACCAGGGGGACAGACACATCAAGGGTTGGTGGGCAGGTGACCCACAGAAGTGTGGTGCACAGTGCCTCCCCTCATACAGTCCCTGAAAGGGAGCCAACCCCACTTCTACCTCAATCTCTACCTGTGGCACAAAGCCCCAGGCACTGGAACATTCTGGGCAGTATTCACTGGGGTGTAAGGGAACAGAAAGGGCTGCCCACCTGACGAGCCAAACACTAGGTAGCTTCAGTCTGAGGGCCCAGAGACATTTCAACTTTTACTGAGTCCCTTCCAAACGCCACAGGGGCCAGAAGACGCTACCAGGCCACATATAGCTCAACCCCGATCCTCATGCCATTGGACCCTTCTACGGTCAGGAAAACTCCAAAAAGAAGGACTAGAGAACCTTGGAGGTTATCTGGATAGTCCAACTTCCCCATCCCATTTTATATATAAGGAAACTGAGGTCCAAGGAAGAGGGAAGAACTTGTCCAAAGTCTGAGCTCAGTGATGAGTCAGGCCAACACACAGGTGTCCTGTTGCCTCTTTCATCAGACCCAACCACTGCCCACCTGGGAATCAGCATGTGCCCCATCAGATGGAGGGGGCACTCTCTTGTGCATCCTGGGGACATGCCTGAGTGAGGACTGCAGGGTGGAGGATGAGGCAGTTCCCCTCTGCTTTTCAGATGAAGACTTCCGGGGAAAGCGGCAGGAGGTGCCCAAGGTGGAAGAAGCCCTAAGAGAAGGACAGTAAGAGGTAAGTCGTGGGCCACAGCTGCCTGGGACTGTCCAAGGGCAGAACCCACCTGACTCCACACCCCATGTCTTCCCAGGGGTCCAGAGGTGCTGGGCTCAAGCCGCTGGATAGTGCAGAGCCTGGATCTCTTCCCTTGTTGTGGCAGGAGACGTGGGCTTCTGCATGCAAACCAGTCTTTTGCATTTCTTTTATTTAGCTGTTTATTCATTTGAAAAAGATAAACACACCTGCCTTTGACAGATGCTAGAATAAGGAAAGCAAAATCAGCTTTTGACCTTGAGTAGTTTCTAGCCCAGTTGAAAAGACAGTCCAGGATACACATTGCACACTGAGAGGACAGTTGAAGAAAATTGAGGTGGCCCTGCACACACAGATCTGTGTCCAGTCCCCTGCTTGGGTTGGGTGGTCTGGGATCTGTGGTGGCTGCAGCCCCTGGTCGGCAGGAGGTGCAGACTGATTTTCCTTTCTGCCTCCCTGTGCACCCCTCTGGGAATGAACAGGGAATGCAGACCCCTCTTGCAGGACTTAAGCGCACCTGCCCTTCTTCCAGCCCCTCCCCTGCATCCATTTGCTGCCACCCCCCAAACCTTTTCCCCATCCTGTCCTGCATTCTTCTGGTGTGCCCATCCACAGGCGATGACCACAGTTCTTCCTGAAACCCTCCCTTGGCTTTGGAAACCCCGGGGAGCCCTGGCACTCTTTCCTCCCTCCTAAGCTTCTGTTGCTCCTCCCACTACCTAAATACCTATCTGTTGCTCTGCCCTTGACCCTCTTCAGCCTTCTCCCTCCCCACTCTCCAGCAGCACCACCGCCCTCTTTTACAGCATCAGCAATACTTGTGTGCAGTTGGCTTCAAAATCAGGGTCTCTTGCACGGTTTTACTCCTCCAGATCTGCTCTGTATCCCCAGCTACACCCATGATTGTCTCTCCAGCCCTGGATGTCAACTCTCTGAAAGCGGGAGTCTCCTCCTGACTTCCTCATTCCATTTCTCTTCCCTGTCTTCCCGTCACTTTCCTGCGAGACTCATCACCTCCTTAGCAGTCCTAGTCTCTCTGCTGCCCCACCTCTTTTCATCCTACCACCAAAAAACCCTAGTCCCACTTCTCCCTTGCTCTTTGAGTGGGTCTTCTAAGCAGAGTCTGTGACCTCCTCAGTTTGATGTCTAGGGCTCACCCAGAGGCCCTGGAGAAAGGAAGGAGCTGCTGTGTTTGGTTGTTTCTGCCCCCAACTCACTCTCCAGGAACCAGAGACCAAGAAAGATGAGGGGCCTTCCTTGAAAGAGACTTGACCCATCCTTTTTCCCTGCCAGATGCCAGCAGCTCCTCCTCGCCAGAGATGCTCTGACCCAGTGGGGGCAGCAAGAACAACACCGGCACCCAGCTGAAGGGCCCAGCTGCAGCCGGACAGTGGTGCTTGCATACCGAGGCCCAGTGGTTCTCCGGCCACAGTCCAGCCCAGCCACTGCCACTTTTCATGGGACTTAGAACTTCGGAGTTGCCATCTTGTTATTGGAGGAGGGACCCTCAAGCCAGCAGCTGGTCACAGCCCCTTTCGTGGCCAGGCTTTTCTATGGGCAATGGGAAATGCAGGAACCAACCCTTCCTTTAAAAAAAAAAAAAAAAAAAAAAAAAAAAAAAAAAAAAAAAATCCCAGCACGCGGCCTAGGTTGGAGTTTGGGAAAAGGCAAGATAATCCTGGCCTGCAGGTAGAGCTCCTGCCTCTCTCTTCCCCATCTCTCCTGCCAGGCCACAGGCTGCCTGGTTTATCCCCATCCCCTACTCCCTTTGGGCACCTCCTGCTCTTTCTTCCCAAGGTCTCCTGCATCCCATCCTTTTCTGGGGTTGCTGACCCCTCTGCACAGCCCCTGCACAAGAATTCAGTGTGGGAGAGCCCTGGGCACTCAATCGGGCACCCTCTGAAGAGTGCTAGGCCACCACCAGGAGCAATCTGCCACCTAGCCAGGCCTGGCTCATCAGGCTGCTTCTGTTAGGGGCTGGCAGGGTTCCCCAGCAGCCTTGTCTTCACCCAGCAGGGATGGGGAGGGTGGTTCCCCCCGGAGCTGGAGGACTCTGGGTGGGCAGGGTCTTTAGTTTGGCAGAAGACAAAAGCCAGTTCTGGAGTCACACCCTGAAGTAGTGGCTCCCAGGGGCCTTGCCTCCGCAGCTGGACTCTTAGGGTGGGCAGCAGTGGTGGGAGAGGGGTGGTTGGGAGTGAACCCCCTTAACAAAGTACAGGGCTGAAGAGCAAGGCAAAGAGGCTGTCAGCCTGGATGGGAGCTTGTAGGACAGAAGGGCTCGCGGGGTGCCCCTTGCTGAAGGCCAGAAGGTGACCTGAGAAGGAAACTCCGATTCTACGAATGCTTAACCGGCACCAACCACTGCCAAGGGGAAGGAGGCCGTGTGTCTCTTCGGCCCCTCCCTGGACATGGGAACGCGCTGACCTTTCCGGAGAGCCGGGAAGCCTGGGCAGGCACGAAGCTCCCGGAGTGCGGGACCAGCCCAGCCTCATCTAGCTCCCCGGCGCGGGTTTGGGGGTTTGGGAATGAGATCCAATCTCATCGGGTTGGGCTCTGGTGGCATCCAGGGACTGGGAGACCGTGAATGCGTGGCCAGGGCGAGAGTGAGGGCTTGATTGCACCTCATCCCTGCCTGCCCTCTACGCGACTCCTGGCGCTGAGGTTCCCTAGCTCCCGAGAGCGGCGGCGAGCGCGCTGCTGAGCTTGACCAAGTTTGGAAGCGCTCACCGTGCTGGGGGCGCTGGCAATGGGCCGCCCGCCCTCCCCTCGGTTGATCCCCGGCCACCGGCCTCAGGAGGGAGGGAGAGCAGCCCTCCTCCAGTCAGTGAGATGCCCAGACGGGTCTGACCCTGAGCGGCAGAGGAAGGGGTCTGGGCTGTGACCCTGACCCCTCCCCACGCAAGGGCCAAGTGCACGCGGGGAAGCCCCCACCCCATGTCTGTGTGTGTTGCTTTGTTGTTTTTTCCCCTCCTATGTGTGGGTTTTTTCTTGGAGCTGTTTCATAGGAATTCCTGTAATAAAGACTCGGTGTTCTCTTGGTACTCTGATGTGGCCAGTGGCGTG
Organism: Sciurus carolinensis; assembly: GCF_902686445.1. Taxonomy (NCBI): domain Eukaryota; kingdom Metazoa; phylum Chordata; class Mammalia; order Rodentia; family Sciuridae; genus Sciurus; species Sciurus carolinensis. Next base: position 32,559,930 of record NC_062215.1, on the reverse strand, counting down.
GGCTGGACCCTCCCTCTTACTCCCTCGGGACAGCCTCTAGAGATCTCTGTGGCATCTGTGGCCCACCTGCTTCGCGAAACCCCATTAACCTCATTATCTAGGGCCGGAAGGGCTCCAGCGCTGTCCCCACTGCACTTAGGAGGTGACACCTGCTGCCCGCTTTATCCAGCGTTTTAGCCTTCCGGTTTGCCCCAGGGAAAGTAGACCGCTTGCTGATAGGCGGAGGAAACACGGTTGGGAAAGCTAGTCTGTTGGGAAAGCTCCAGACGGTCACCTTCCTAAATAGAAAGTTTATGGATTAACAGGCCAGGTGCTGGAGTGCAGTCGCAGACTTCAAAAGGAAGGCAGGGTCCTTCCAGTTCATGTATCTCTGGCTTACCCCTTCTCCCCAGCCCTGCTGAACACCTCCCACACAGGGACAGGAAAACTGGCTGCCGAGAGGAAGCTGATGCCATTTTCAGACAGGACAGTTCTCAAGGTTAAAAATTCTTCCTTGCATTGAGCCAAAGGCTTCTTTGTAACTCCCAAGCACACATCTTGTTCCTGAGTTCTGGGTCACCTGTTCCAGGACAAACAACTTTTCCTCCTGCACTCCTGTTCCTCCTGCACTCCTACAAAGAAGTTCCTTCATGAGCATCTTTCTGTACCCCCATCAGACCCACTACAAAAGGTGGGCTTGTACAGTGGCATACCTGGGACAGCTGGTGATGCTGCCTGTGTTCTGTCCTAGGCAAATCAAGATTCTCTGCCAATCTGGTTTTGCACATTAATTTGCTGATCTCTGTGAATTAGTGTAATACCTGGAACATATCCTAGAACCACCTAGAAACTTGTTAGAAATGCCAATTCTCAGCCCTACTCCAGACCTTCTGAGTCAGAAGCCCTGGGTGTTGGAGCTCAGCAATGATCCTTCTGGACACCAAAGTAGACTAGGTGGCAGTATTAGGCCAGTTCCCAGTACTGGCCACACATAATGCTTTTTAAAAAATTCCAATGCTCCCCGGGTGCGGTGGTGCAGGCCTGTAATCCCAGCAGCTTGGGAAGCTGAGGTTGGAGGATTGAGAGTTCAAAGCTAGTCTCAGCAAAAGCGAGGTGCTGAGCAACTTAGTGAGACCCTGTCTCTAAAACACAAAATAGGACTGGGGATGTTGCTCAGTGGTCCAGTGCCCCTGAGTTCAATCCCCCGTACCACCCTGACCCCTGCAAAATTTCCAATGCTCAGTACTCCAGAGCAGTTAAATCAACAACTTGGGTTTATTTTAAAATTATTATTATTAGTAGTAGTAGTAGTAGTAGTAGTACCAGGGATTGAACTCAGGGGCACTTGACCACTGAGCCACATCCCCAGCCCTATTTTGTATTTAGAGGCAGGGGTCTCACTGGGTTGCTTAGTGCCTCACTTTTGCTGACACTGGCTTTGAACTCGAGATCCTCTTGCCTCAGCCTCCCAGGTCACTGGGATTATAGGCAGGGCCATGGCACTGGCTTAAACATATTTTTAAAAATAAATTCCACCCGGGAAATTCAAGTCTGAGGACTAAAAGACCAGCCCTTCTGTCAGGTGTTTCATATTAGCCCAATTGACCTTGCCCCAAACAGCTACAAATGGTGAAATAACAATTCAGATATCTTAAGTAACTCCTTCAAGATCACAGAGCTAGAACTGCATTAGACCAGAAAAGGAGACCCAGGGCTTGCCTGATTGATCCCAAGGCTGATGGTGTGTGTGTGTGTGTGTGTGTGTGTGTTTTGTGGTATTAGGGATTGAACCCAGTATTGCTTTACCGCTGAGTTATTCCCCCCGCCCTTTTAATTTGTAAAAATTAATTAATTAATTAATTGTTTTTGCCAGAGTGTGTGTGGCACCTTCTATTCCCCTGTTGCTCAAAGTGTAGCAATAGCACTGATTACGGTGGTGTGTGTCTGCAATCCCAATTACTCAGAAGGTTGAGGCAGAAGGATCACAAGTTCAAGGCCAGCCTCAGCTAATTTAGGGAGACCTTGTTTCAAAATGGGGTCAGGGGAAAAAAGGAAGAAAAAAGACCTGAGTGTGTAGTTCCAGTGGTAGAGCACTCCTGGGTTCAATCCCTAGCACCTCACCAAAAAAAAAAAAAAAAAAATGCTTATATCAGGCCCACTCCACATCTGCTGAACCTGCAACTTGGTGCAGTGTAACAAGCCTTCCTGATGATTCCGATACATGCTCAAATCTGAGAACTATAGTTCCACAACTTGGCTACTCATATTTGGTTTGTGGTCCAGCAGTAGCATTATTACCTGGAAGCTCATTAGAGACACAGAATCTCTGACTGTCCCAGACCTATTGAACCAGAATATGCATTTGAACAACTCTTCAGATGACTCGTATGCATTATTTTACCTAATCTCCACAATAATTATATGAAATCAGTATTACCTTTCACACATATGTCAGGCAACTAAGGCTCAGAGATGTTCAAGTCCTGTTCAAGCTCAATATTTATCCTCAGTAAGTGCTAGTACCTGGATTTGAACCCAGCAGCTGAATTCCTGTATTGATGCTCAAATACTAAGTTATATGTTGAGGGTAGGTGGGGAGCAGGTAATAAGACCCAGGAGCCCTGCATGGATTCATTTTGTGGAGCAGAAAAAGGATCTGCCTGCTTAAAAACAGCTCCACAGTGATCTGTGATCCAGCAGTGTGCCTGGAACTCCCCCATTAGCATTCTTTATCTGGTTTGAAAAACAATCTCTTAGCATTTCCATTAAATGGCAAATAAGCTTTTGAGAGAGAAGCACATGAACTCCTTATGCCCATTATCACAGCATAGATTAATTTGTTGGATTAGCCGGCTGGGCTAGCTGGGGGACGTTGGAAATTTCTGGAGCCGGTGGGGATTGAAAGTGACTGTGTAAATCTCCTGCCACCTGGTGTTCACTTTGCAGAAGTGGCAGTCACTGGCCAATGAAAGAAAATAATTTTTCCAGAAGGAAGATGTGAGCACTTGTTTGCCTTAGGCCAAACAGACAGAAGGAATTTGTTCACATGGTCATGTTTTGTGAAATTTGCAAAACAAAGATTTGTTTAAATTTAAGTAAGACTATATAAGACACAAAACAGTGTCTACCCTGGCAGGAAGTCTCAGGCCTGGAGTCAGGTATAATTTCTTGAGAGTAACGAGTCACTATTCTTTTTTAAAACTCCTTTCTATTTACCTTGTTTTCTTTAATGGTTCTGGGGACCAAACTCAGATCCTCAGGCATACCAGGCAAGTGCTGTACCATTGAGCTACACCCCAACCCTAAGAGTCACTATCATGGCAAGAGAATTATTCCAGGGAATCTGGAGTGAGCAGTTGTGAAGCTCACTATATAAACTCTGCATAAGTGACCTACCTAGTGTGGTCCAGATGCACAATTTTCTATGCTAAAGTGGAAAAAAGTTCAATAAAACTTTCATTGCAAACGTGGGTAAGTTGGTTACCCCTCCTGCAGACTACCAGCACTAGTGTCAACCTGGATGCTTGTTAGAAATGCAGAGTTGCAGGCCTCATGCTAGTCTGCTGAGTCAGGCTCTGTGTTTCTCAAGATCTCCAGGGGGCTCACATGCACTCTAAAGGTCTAACTTCTGCAGGAAGAGGAGAGTCCACAACTCTAAAATACCTGTGTTAGGGTTGGGGTTGTGGCTGGGTGGTGGAGTGCTTTCCTAGCACACATGAGGTACTGGGTTTGATCCTCAGCACCACATAAAAATAAATGAATAAAATAAAGGTATCATGTTCATCTACAGCTAAAAAATATTTTTGAAAAGAAGCATAGTAAAAACTTACTAATGCCGTTTATAAAATATATCTGTTTTAGAGGGATTTCATTCTTAGTGGGCGCAAAAGACCCCAGAGTGATTCTAATTGACTTTTAATTCTAACAGTAAAAGGCCAGATGGTTGCTCCAGGCCCAGCTGGCTCCTGTTTCCTTGGATATAGAAAGAAGCCAAGGTGATACAGACCTTACAGGACACATGTTGACCTAAAGTACTGATCTCTGTCTCAACTGGATTCTCCCTGGGGGCAAGCCCTTACGTGGTGAAGAAAAGAGTGCGCAGTCACGTGAAAATGCCTTGCAAATTGTTAGATGGGATTTAACTATAGGACACTGTTGCTCATAGTCAGAAATCGTTGTCATCACTTGTATTTATTGAACTGTTCTTAGATACCAGGCACTGTTTTAGGCACTGTGCTGGTGTTAACCCACTGACTTCTTGGAGCTATAATTCTCTCCATTTTACAGATGACAAGGCTGAGGCCCAGAGGATTATAAAAAAGATCTATTAGTGAGGCACAGAGGACAGTGAGAAGGGGAGAAGACCCAGACCCTGATATCCAATGCAAGGTGGGGTGGTGACTATTTCCACCCATCCACAGCTTTTTCCTATCAGCTTATCAGTGGAAGCCCTTAAAAGAAAGTTGGACGTAGGTGGGAGGGCCAGATGTGGGCAGGCACCAAGTCAGAGTTGGGATCATTGCATCCTCCTTGGTCCTAACTTGGCTTTATCCATCCCTGCTGTTCAAAGGGGAACTCAAGGAGCCGGCTCCAGGCCAAGCAGCAGGCTGGTAGGGCAGGCAGAGATCAAGGCCCTGGTTTCTGTTTTCAAAGAAACTCAGACAGCCTCAGACAAGAAACAGAGTGTGTGAGAGAATGAAGCGTAGGGAGGGAGGAGCAGGTTGGGGCACTCGCCCAGCTTGACTGAGTATGTAGGAGGCTGCAGAAGTGGGTGTCCCACCAAGAACGCTCAGCCAGGAGAGGGAGCAGAGCTCAACCCCTTGGAGAAAAGAGGAGGCACTTCTGCCTCCTTCACCCTCTTTGTCCTGGGACTCAGCAGACTTGCAATTCTTATGCTGTGTATTACATATATACTATTTCTTCCTCCCTTTCAAAGCAACCAGCTAATTGCTCCCAGATCCTAGCTGTCTACCATAGGTGAGTAGCAGCATCCATGGTTTCCTCAATATGCTGGAATTTTGACTTATTAAACCTGTTCCACTATTGGGGATATGCTCTTCTTTCTGTTTGACAAATTTATATGCACTACTTAAATAGGGTACCATTTACAAGGATGTGGGGAAGCCAGAAAGGATAGATGGCTGAGACCCCATGGCTAGTGATGGAGGGGCACAGTGTATGAGCTACACCTGGTGTCAGAGAGCTCTGTATAAAGAACTGCCCACAGGGGTGTGACCTTACATTCCTGGACAGTGCATGGTGGGAGCCAGGGAAATAAAGGCTGACTCCACCCTCCACCTACCTTCCAGCCCTCTGCCAGCACCTCCCACTGGCAGTACCAACTGGAATCCATCTGGAAGCAGAGAGCAAAGGGTTGGATCAGCACTTTTTCTTTTCTTTTTTTTGCAGTACTGAGGATTGAACCCAGGGCCTCATGTGTGCTAGGCAAGCACTGTTTCTGAGCTACATCCTCAGTCCAACAGCAAGGGGTTAGAGGATGCTATACATAGAAGTCAGCCTCCTGTGGTGAAAAGCAGGGCAAAGAATGGCAGAGGGTGGATGTGGATTTGAAGATGAATGTGAGGTATTCAGCACAAACACTTCCTAATTAATGTCACGGGTTAAACTATGTGCCCTCCAGTACCTCAGATTGTGACTGTATTTGGAAATATGGTCTTTAAAAAGGTAATTAAGTTGAAGAGGGATCATACTGGTGGACCTTAATCCAACATTTGGTTCCCCATGGGATAGATCTTAGCTCACAGAGGAAAGATCATGAGAAGACACAGGGAGATCTATAAGGCAAGGAGCGAGGCCTTGGTCTTGCAGACATCTTGATCTTGGATTTCTAGCCTCTGGAATTGTGAGAAAATACATGCATGTTGTGTTAGCCACCTGCTCTGTGTACTTTGTTATGGCAGCCCTAGGAAACCTAACGTAACCAACAAGCTATTCATCACATCACTTATCAATTATGTATTTGCCTATTCAACTCTATTAGTTGATACCTCTAGGACTCAGCACAACATCAGTTTAAGTGCTTAAATGCTTGTGGGAAGAATGGATCATTTCTCAAGAAAATTAAACAATCAGGCAACCTATGGAATATCAAATATCATCAGCCTGTTGCTCAGCAGCACGCATTATGTGCCCCAGCTCATTTCAGCCTTGAGAGACTAGGTCTCTACTCAAGAAGAAAGAAAGCCTCAAATGTCTTTTTTTTTTTTTTTTAAATTTTCTGTCCCCAGCTGCTTAACAGCTTCCCACTGCACTATGAATGAACACTTCTTGGGTGCACCTCCTGTTGTACGCGCAAAGGGCTTCCAATCAGTCATGTTGCCACAGCCCCCATGGTCCCCCCATTCTGCCCACCATTATTCTGCTCTCTCAGTTGCAGAAGCATTAAATGTGATGCTGGAATGGGAAACTTCAAAGACTCAAAAGAGGAAGGGACCACCCCAAGATAATTAAGAGAGGAAATTTCTGCCTTGTAATTTCTCCCTCATTGAGGGTTTGGGTCTTTGGCTCCCCTCCCCGAATTTGGAATAAACCCTTCTAATTCTTTAGCAGCAGAGACTCGCTAGCCTCCAGAGTCAGGCTCAGGTAGAGAAGGGAAGTGTGCCTGTAGTCCTGCCTGGCAGATACCTCTGACTTAGACAAAATTAGAAAGTTATGAAGCCTAGGAAAACTATATTTAGCTAGGGGCATGTTTGCTCTCCCGAGCAAAATATTCTAGACCTCTTAGAACAGAGCCTCCACAAGTGGCCAGAGGCCAGAGCTGTGCTTTTTCCACAGGTCATGAGGCAGCAGTGAAGCCCACTTCTTAGTTGGGACCTAGCCTCAAGTCACTGCACCCCCTGACTTTGGGGCCAGTTTTGTTCAACCCCGTCAGTCCTCCAGTCTCCAGCATTATGCTAGTTTAAGTAGCATTGTGGGGTCCTGGAATGGGGCCAGGCTGGCTGGATCCTGCCTCTATCATACAGGTTACCTAACCTCCTGCAGACGTGCTTCTCATCTATAATGAGGATGATAGTAGTTACCTTGTGAGAAGGCATGTGGATTCTGTGAGATAACACAAACAAGTAGTAACTGCTCATCAAAAATTCCCTGCTTCCCCATCAGGAGTCTCCTTTAGGGTGGCAGAACTTTGGAATGACTTATTGCTCTTTCCTGCTGACAAAGATAATGGACTCCCTAGAGACCTTGTGTGTGTGTGTGATTAAAAGTTTCACATATAAATACAAACTCTTTACAAGTCAAACTCTAAAACATTCATAAAGAAAAACGTCTCCATCCCCCCTTCCAATTTTGTTCCGAGACACCCAATGTCCACAGCCTGGTTGTGTCCTTTCACAGTTTCTATCCTCATATAAACACAGACACATAGAAGGATATTTTCTTTTTTCCTCTAACAGGCTGGAATCCCACTAAAGGTGATTCTGCATCTTCCTTTTTTATTTAACCATAAGCCACAGGAATTAAAATAAGTAAATACATATGGGTCCAGCTTTTTCATTTGAATAGCTGCATAGGTGTCCATACAACGTATGAACCAAAGTTTTCCATCTACTTTCTATTTGAAGAATTTTTTTTGCCACTACAAATAATGCTGCAATGACGATTCTTATACAAATATTCAGATTAAATTATGCTTTGATTTCTATGGAATACTTTTGAAGTGTGATAACTGAGCTACACACCCAACCACGTATTTGTTAACAGTTAAGCATCGAGAAGTTAGTTTCCCCAGATTTCCGAGTTTCCTTCTCAGAATCTGTTCTTGACACTTTCACAAGTTCCGATGGAGAGCAAGCCAGTGACGCCTCCACCGGAGGACACAGCCCATGCAAGCAGCATCCCGGTGACTGCGGATGCGGGCGGCACTCCAGGGAAGGGCTTAGGTGGCGTGTGCTGCACAGCCGGAGGCGGAGGAATGAGAACTGGGTTCCAAGTAACCTGGGAAAGTGACTGCCGGTCCCTGACTCGGTTTCCTTCTGCGTAGCCTGTGCCTCTGACCAAGAGTGGGCTCAGTCCGGCCTCAGAGCTAGTGACTTCAGCTCTCCCCAGCTCTCCCCCACCATATTCCCTCTGTCCGGCCCCAACTTTTGGTCTGAAGACCAGAAAAGGTAAAGCAAACACCATACTTAATCCCTCCCCTGGATCGGTCATTTATTACTTCTGATCGCCTTTGGTTCGCTCCCTCTCTTTTGGCTCGGCTATCGAGTGCTCCTGCCTGAACCTGGTAAGCAGTCGGGAGCGCGCCGCTTTGGGCCTTCATTTGCTTCCGCCTGGCTCCGCCCCCCGGATGGGCTGTGGCGTATGCATTCGATCCTCGACTCGGCTAGCAACTTATGACCCCTTTACCTGCCGTCGCAGCCGCCGGCAACCGCTTCCGGTTCCGGTAGCGGCAGGTTGTATTCTTTCCCAGGCGCGGGTCATGGCGGGGAGCCGGCTGGAGACCGTGGGGAGTGTCTTTTCGCGGTGCGTGCTTGCACCCGGGTGTGGGCAGAGGGTGCGTACCCAAGGAGGAGTCTCAGTAAGCCATGCCCTTCCCTGGGTGGGATTGAGCAGTGCTAGGCTTCTGTTGGGTGCGTGCATCTTAAGTCAGGTGAAGCCCTAATGCTGTCTCCTGGTTCAGAGTATTTTTAACTGACTTTATCAATCGCGCGCCTTCCCAGTAGAAACCTCTAGGAAGAGGAAGGGAGGAAGATAGAGGCTGATGGGCCTGACTAGACTGTCCTTGCATTATCCGTAATGGGCCCGGGTGGGATGCGTGAAAGGGAGTTAACTCCTGGCTGTTGCTAGGTTGATGTGATATTGGCAGTATTTTCCCTGTAAGTGGGAAACACTCTGTTGGGTCCTTTTTCCGCCGTGATATGCTGTGGACTGCCTGGTACCTTTGATGTTCCAAGTGCTAGACTGATTAGGGTCTTTAGCAGGCTGTTGTCATCTACTGACCTTGATTCTCCTCCCTAAGGACTCGGGATCTGCTTCGGGCTGGGGTGTTGAAGGAGAAGCCCCTCTGGTATGACATATACGAGGCCTTCCCACCTTTGAGGGAGCCGGTCTTCCAAAGACCTCGCCTGCGGTATGGCAAAGCCAAAGCTCTCATCCAGGACATCTGGTACCACGAGGATCGAATAAGAGCGTGAGTGTGCAGCCTGTGTAGTGATCAGGACACAACAGAAGTTAAGAAGGGAGGATTTAAGTAGCAGTCTGGTAACATAAATAAGTTGAGTCAGGGACTTCCCCTGCGGAGGTAATCTTGTATATCAAAGTCAAATGAGGGCATCAACAGTCCTCCCTTCCCTATGGTGAGAAGAAACAGAAGTTCTGAGAAATGAAATCTGGAGCCTAGCAACTGACAGATCATTGCAGTTGTAACTGCCTGTTTTCTGCCAATCTGCTTTGTTCCAGACACTGCTAAACCATTTTCAGATAGTATCTTGTAGACCTTCCTCTAACCCCGTAAGGTAGGTATCCTTGTCTCCATTTTATCCAAGAGGACTATGAGACTGAAGGAAGTTAACTTCCTGTGGTTATAGAGGAGGGTAGCAACTTGGGGAATCTTATCTCTTACTCCAAGCTCGGGTTCCTCATTGTGCCTGCTTCTCCAGGAGTGGAGACAGGTATGTGGTCAAAGAAACTAGTAGTTGGGATCTTTGAAGCCACTCAGAAGGATGCTGAAAAGTCCAAGGGATTTAAAATAATCTCACTAATAATTTGAAGGAAAGTACTTACATCCTTATTTCCTTGGCATCTGTTTCCTTTTTTATTATAAAAGTAATAACATGCTTATTATAGAAAATTTAGAAACAAAGGAGAAGCATAAAGAAGAAAGCACAAATCACCTGTAATCCCACAGTTTAGAGAGAGTGGTTTGAGGGCAAGCCCTGTAACTTGACTTAGCCTGTGTCCTAGGGCAAATTATCCCTGTAAGCTTCAGTTTCCATACAGTAAAATATAATAATAGTACTTCTGGAGTTATAAAGGTGAAATAAGATAATGCATAAAATTTTTTTTAGTTCAGTGGTTGGCACAAAGTAAACCTTTAATAAATGTCAGCCATTATTGTTATTAACAACATTTGGGTCTTTCCTTCTGTTTTCTGTATGTATGTAGTGTGTATATATATTTAATCAGTAACATGATACAAATAATGTGTGTCTTTTTACTTTACATTGTGAGCAATTTCTCATGTTACACATTTTTAAAAATATAGTTGCTTATTGTGAATATTCTATAACCATTTCTTTAGAGTTGGATATTTGGTGTTTATATATTATTAGCTATAATAAATAGCAATATTTCTGAAAATATCTTTGTAACACTGATTGTTTCTTTAAGGTATATTTCTACTACTAGAGTTGATTATGTCAAAGAGTGTGAACGTTTTTTTTTAATTTTTTAAATTTTTATTTTATTTTTTATTTTTTTGGGTACTAGAGATTGAACTCAGGGGCACTTGACCACTGAGCCACATCCCTAGCCCTATTTTGTATTTTATTTAGAGATAGAGTATCACTGAGTTGCTTAGCACCTTGCTTTTGCTGAAGCTGGCTTTGAATTTACTATACCCGTTCCTCAGCCTCCTGAGCTGCTAGGATTATAGGTGGCTACCACCATGCCCTGCCAGCTTGAACATTTTTAAAGTTTTTGCCACTGTTACCCAGTTTGTTTCAAAAAAGTTGTCCTACTTTCACTCTGATTAGTAGTATCTGAGAATTCTTACTTGCCAGCACTGATAATTATTTAAAATTTTTTTCTGATCTAGTTTTAAAAATAGTGTCTAGAAATTTTGTTTCCTTGATTAGTAATTTTCTGCACTTTCTTGTTTATTGACCATTGAATTTTTGTTTGAAATATTTTATGTGTACCTGCTGTTTTAATTATTACTATTAGTCTGTTTATCTTCTTCTTTTGCTGAGGCTGACCTCAAACTTGTGATTTTTCTCTTTCAACTTCCTAAGTTGCTGGGATTAGTCATGTGCCACCATGTCCAGCAATAATTGTTACTACTTATCAATAAGAGTTTGTCATTTTTGTTTTGTTTTTGAGATGGGGTCTTGCTTTGTTGCTCAGGCTGACCTGAACTCCTAGGCTCAAGGTATCTGCCTGCCTCAGCCTCCCAAGTAGCTGGGACTATAAGTGTGTGCAGCTACACCCAGCTTTCAATTAGAGTTCTTTATAGAATCAAAGATATAATATTGTAAACATTTATTATTCATAATTTTTCTTTAGTATAAAGAAACTAATTATTTTATTCCATGAATGTTTTCTGTGGTGCTTTCTATGTGCCAACTATTGTGCCATTGTGCACCAGGATATTTTATTTATTCAAATATACCAATTTTTTTTTTTTTTCCTGTTGGCCTCATTGCCCTTAGTTTTAGAGTGTTTAGGAAAGTCTTTTTCAGTAAATTCAATTATCTTTCTCTGAGTTACTTTCAAAGTACAAATTAGGTGTTGAAAGTAGTAGAAATATTTATTCTTTAATCTCCATTCCTCCTTCCATCTTGTTTCCCCCCAAACCTAAATAGCCTAAGTAACTAAAAGTACAGGCTAAGTAGCTTAAATAGCATGTACTTATGATTTCTCACCAACCTTCTTAAAAATGACTTGAAAACCCTCTACTTTTTCATAGTAAAGAATAATTCAGATGTCACACTTTGGAGATTGAGCTCTGCTGCCTCCCCCTGTTAGTATCTTTCTAGTATATTCTGAGTATTTTGTTCATACTGCTCTGTGAGGTTCTGAAAACTGTCTTTAATAGCTCTGCATGCTAGGTACCATCTTTATTCAACAATACACATTTATTAAGCACTACATGGGCCATTTACTATCTGATTTATCCTTGTACTAGCACCTAGCCCAGTAAATGATATGGAAGTTACTCATTAATTGTTGCACAAATGAAAAAATTAATAAATTAATGAATAAACAAATGAACCACTAGTCTAGTAGAGGGAGATGAGAGAAAATCCTTGAAAGGGAAGGGTTAAGGACCAAGATTACAGTTCTTTGGAGGATAACCATCAAGAGTTTTATGAGTTCCCTGAATCATCTCCTGAAACAGTGGACTAGAAGCCATTTCTGTGGCTACATTCAGCTTTTCTGTACATATATCTGCACTGCACCACTCACTGAGAATTTACTGACAAAGCCCTTCCCTCAAATACTTATGTTAGCTTTTAGCATCTACAGTTTGTATGGTTTCTTTTATCTTAAATGTTAAGATTGGCGATTGTGCCTAATTGAAGTTAATACACATCCCTTATTCTTTTTTTTTTTTGTACCAGGAATTGAACACAGGGGCACTTAACCACTGAACCACCTCCCTACCCCATTTGGTATTTAGAGACAGGGGCTCACTGAGTTGCTTAGGTTCTTGATAAGTTCCTGAGGCTGGGTTTGAACTTGAGACTCTCCTGCTTCAGCCTCCAGAGCCACTGGAAGTCATGTGCCCCACTCTTATTCTTAGTCATTATTCCTGGATAAAAGAAAATGGCATTGATAGTCTTTATAGTCTTAACTGAGATCCAGGCTGTTTTTTTTTTTTTTTTTTTTTGGACTAGGGATTGAATTCACGGGTGCTTTACTACAGAGCTACATTCACAGTTGTTTTTATTTTATTTTGAGGCAGGGTCTTGCTAAGTGGCTCAGTCTGGCCTTGAACTTGGGATCCTCCTACCTCAGCCTCCTGGGTTGTTGGGATCATAGGCATGTGCCACCAATGTCTGGCAGGATCCAGGCATCTTTTATTTGAGGATGCTTTTTTTCATAGCATTTTAAGGTAGCAGAAGAAGTAAGTGGAAATTTTCAGGATAGGATATGAGGTATTTGGGGGAATTAAAGACTTTTTCTGTACCTTTTTGCTTAGATTCATTGCATGTACTTGTTCAGGATGCTTTTGTGCTTTATTTATACATTAACAGTATTTGTGCTTCTGTGGATGTCATTGGAACCGGATGATAGGTCATCAGAGAATGTGGAATATTTTACTGTTCCATCTATTTGCTTAAATATTATAATTATTAAGTAGTAACACTTTGTATTTATACAATTTGTTGAATGTTTATCTTTGTGGCTCTTTTTAAGTAGTGTTTTTAATACTTTTCAGAACTTAAAATAAATTCCAGCTATATCAGGACCTAAATTTAAAAAGTAAAACCATATAGTACTGGAAAAAAATATGGTAGAATTTAAAAAGTAATCTGAGTGATAAAGTCCTTTTCAAGCAAGACATAAAATCCAGAAGCTATAAAAGAATGTTAAAGTTTTATGCACAAAAAAGTACAATAAGCAGGATCAAAAGACAAGCAAAGAAACCTGGAAAAATTTTAGTAACATGTATGACAAAAGACTAATTTCCTATTTAGATAATCATAGAGTTTGCTAATAAACCAGTGAGTGAAAGACCACTATTTTAGTTGGGCTGCTATAAGAAATTCCATGACCTGGGTGACTTATAGACAACTGAAATTTATTACTCATAGTTTTGGAGGCTGTAAAGTCTGAGATAAGGGTTCTGGTGAGACCCCTCTTCCTGATTCAACGAGGGTCCTCTTGCTGTCTTCACATGGGGGCAAGTAGAGCGAGGAAGCAAGCCCTGTCCTCTTTTCTAAGGGTGCTAATCCTATCGTGCAGGTTGTACCCATGGCCTGATAACCTCCCAGTGGTCCATCACCTTGGGAATTAGGGTTTTAACATAGGAATTTTAGGGGACACAAACATTCAGTCCACAGCAACCATCAAATAGAAAAATGGGCAAAGAACATAAATAGTTCACAGAAAAGGAAACTCACTTTGCCTTTAAACTTGAAAAGATCATTTGAGAAAAGCAAATTAAAACTACAACGACCCAGTATGGTACTGTATGCCTGTAATCCCCTCTACATGTTAGTGTAAGGCTGGAGGATCACAAGCTCATGGTCAGCCTGGGTAAATTAACAAGACACTGTCTAGAATGAATTATGACTTCTCAGCTATCAAATTGGCAATCAAAAAGTTGGAATATAATAACTTGGTCTGGATACAGGGAAATAGTCACTCATACATGACTGGTGTGAGTGTAAATTGGTACAATTGCTTTGGAAAGCATGTGGCAGTTTGGAAGGCTTATTTACAAATGCACATACTTTGATCCAGTAATACCATTTTTTTGTTAATTTATTCCACAGACTTATTTGCACAATGCAGGAGGAACTATAGGTACAGGTAATTCTGTACCTATAGACAGGTAGCACTGTCTAGAGTAGCAAAGAACTGGAAACATTGTATATGTACTGATTTGAGGTAATCTTTAATAAATTAAGTTAAAAAGGCAAGATGAGGGAGGGCAAAATGAATAACCACTTAACAGGTACAGGGCCTCTTTGGGCAGTGATGAAAATGTTTTAGAATTAGAGGTCATAGTGATTATACTGAATGTTCCTCAGTTGTTCATTTCAGAAGGGTTTATATTTATGCAATTTACTACAGTTAAAAAAAAAGGGGGAAGATGTAGGGCAGGATCTCCCATTCTTTGGGAATGTGACTAAGACAGGGAATGGTAGAGGCTTGTGTGTTGGTAGGATATTTCTGGGTGGATGTGCACTAAACTGGTCTGTGTTGCCTCCTGAGAGAGAAACTGGGGAATTGGGGTGCAGAAGGGAGAGGAGTGTTACTTTTCACTCCCCATGAGCGAGAAGTTATTCTTTATTCCTTCTGTCCCACTGGCCACATCTATAATTGGATATTTATATCATATTGTTTGTATTTTTCTAGGAAATTTTATTCTTCCTATGGGTCTGGCCAAAAAGCTTTTGATCTGTTCAATCCAAACTTCAAGTCAAACTGTCAACGGTAAGCCATTTTCAAGTTTTGAGTTGCCCTGCCCAAGGATTTAGTCATCAGTCTGAGGAGTTTCGTCGAACTCTACTTCAGAGAAAGATGTAGTGCTTGGTGCTATGTGGCAGCAGGTCCTGGTTGCCCTGACATACAGACCTCAGATGTGGTTGCTTCCAGGTTTGTGGAGAAGTACATGGAGCTTCAGAACCTTGGAGAAGTAGATGAAGAGAAATTATTTGTGGAAACGGGGAAGGCTTTATTGGCAGAAGGTGTCATTTTAAGACGAGTAGGAGAAGCAAAGACTGTGAGTACTTTATTATAAGATTGTTACTGTTGGACTTGGGGGTGTAGCTCAGAGGTGGAGCCTGTGTGAGACCCTGGGTTCCATCCCCTGCATTGAAAAAAAGAAGTTAGTGTTAAAATTGGTTTTGTTCCTATTTGACAGAAATTAACAGGGAGTTTGTTTTTTTCTTCAACCTTGGCTCATCTTCTAAAACTTAAGGTCAAATACTGTTTATTTGAATATACTGAAATTTTGGTGGTAATGACTGCCATTTAGAACAAGTGAGTTGTCATTAGGGCTCTTGAAATTGTGATTCTGTACAAATTTTTATCATGTTTACTCTTTGTCATTACAGAATTTGACTTGAGATATTAGTGCTAAATTTTTCACTCAGTGACAGAATGTGTCTAGTCATATGTCTCCAGCCAGTTAATTGAGTGGAAGTGATAACATCTGTGTTACTTATATCTGGTCTTTTAAGCAGCAGGAAGGTAGTCAGAGTTCCTGGAAATCTGAACAGACAAGTATCACACCTCAGACTGCAGTGGAAGGAAACCAGCCTCAGAAAGACGTTGCCCAGGACCCGCATTTGGAGACACCTGAAGTGCAGTCCAAAAGTCTCCCCCCTCCCTGAAGGACTTGTGTACTGCAAACACTGACAGACACGCTGTGCTCACTGGATGCATGCTGAACTATTTTTAACAGTCGAACTATGTAAATGTTTCTTGATCTCTGAGGCACCGTTTGCCTAGTCTTAGTTCCTATTTCTGGGTTGTTAGAAGCTCAGTATCATGTTCTGAAAGAAGCAGTTTTGTGAACTTGCAGAACATTACTAAATAAAGGATTCCCTAACTGCTTATAAAGTAAATTTGCTTTGAATTTATAAATAACATGAAGAAACCTTCATAAAGATTGTTTGAACAGAACTCATTCTGAATAGGTTGGCTGAGAGGTGTGTGTTAGCATGTGGCTGGCCACATTTGATTCTCTCTGGATCCTTCAGACTTTTACTCGCACACATAGTGTGGTCCCTTGACAACTGTTTCTGTCCACAGGTAATCTTTGTACTTTTTGCCATAATATTGTTAGCTTCAACTTGAGAGGCTGAACTGACCTGTGCTTTGTTGGGAGAGTGAGGACCTGTCATTGATGGATAACGGTCAAGACTTTAATCTCCTGGATTAAGTATGTTGGAGACAATTAGCATAGGCCTGCACATAATAGACCACTTGGAACTCAAGACTGAATTTAGATGGCATCTCTGTAGGTCACTGGATTGCCCGGGTGGTGGGGGGCATCTAATTCAGACACGCTCCACGAGCATCCTGCTTCCCTGGTGCTGAGGTGTTTGTAAGTCCTTACCAGCTGAGTTGACTTTCTCATTTCCCCATATCTTACTAAATAAATGAAATATTCCTCTGACATTGCAGCCCTTGTATTTGTGACCAAGCGTCTTCTAAAATTCCTTGATTTAAAACTGGTGTAGCTTTTCCACCTGATCGTTGTGTGTGTGTGGTCTTTCTGCTGGTTGGCTGAGAGGTGGTCTGCACCTCAAACCTCAATGCCTCTTTGCACATGGGTGCTCCGTTAATGAAGGCCATTGAGTCATGAGGCAGAAGCAATCCTCAACCACGTTCCCCTCAGCCTCCAACGTTTGTCACTGATTTACAATTCCTCCTGTTTGGGGAATAATGCACTTTTAGATGGGGAAGTAAATTTTATCCATTCAAAGACATTAAGCGGTTGGGGGCTGAATATCTGGCCAGACCTTGGGAAGAGGATCTAATAAGCAGGTGAATAAGATAGTACTAAGAGGAGCAGTTGGGAGGGCGGGGAGTCACTCATGTCCCTAAAACTCATGTTTTTGGGTTGTTCTTTTTTTTTTTTTTTTAATTTGTAAATGGACACAATACCTTTATTTTATTTATTTTTATGTGGTGCTGAGGATCAAACCCAGTGCCTCACGTGTGTTAGGCAAGCACTCTACCACTGAGCCACAACTCCAGCTCATGTTTCTGGGTTTTTAAAAAAGCAGTTTCTTTACTACAATGGTGAAGACTTTTGGTACCAGGAATTGAACTTAGAGGGGTTTAACCACTGAGCCACATCTATGGCCCTTTTTAATTTAATTTTATTTTGAGACAGGGTCTCGCTAATTTACTTATGGTCTTGCTACATTGCTGAGGCTGACTTTGAACTTGAGTTCCTCCTGCCTCAGCCTCCCTAGTTGCTAGGATTTACAGGCATGTACCACTGCACCCAGCTGAAGACTTTTTTTAAAGTTATGTAATTCTTTAAGAACATATATGAATGGGATATGGAATTTAAAGGTAAAAAGTCCCATCCCTATTGCTCAGTCACCCATCCTCACCCCCAGGCTACCATTTCCAGAAATAAAAGTGTATATATGAAGACACTATGCATGTCTTTTTGTACCTTGTTTTTCCAGTTAATATATCTTAGAGATCCTTTGCACAGATGCTTTGTGATTTAGCCAGTGCCCAGTTGATGAGAATGGTCATTATTTCTGCTTTACTGTGCTGCAAATGGGCCAGTATAGTATGGGGCCTGGGGGTCAAGGAAAAGCCCATCTTCGATTTTGGTAATATCCCCTGTGAAACTGCTCAGTTCTGCCCTCGTCAGCAACTTATGAGAATGCCCATTGACCCCACATCCTGATCTTGCTAAGTGAGAGGGACTCATGAGGAGGGCCTGGGCCTGTAGACGGGAGATAGTCTGCCTGGGGAGAAGGCTGCCGTCACACGCTGCCTTCTTCCGGTGGAGTCCCAGTGGTGGAAACGTGAAAGGGGTGAAGCTCACTTGGGAAATTGAGAACCTTTCCCACAGTTTGGGCAAAAGCCATTATCAGTTCCCTGCAGTGTTCTTGGAGAGAATGGAAGTGTGACATTTTTGCCTTAAAAAGCTGGAAATCGAGTTGGGAAGACAGGTGACTTGAGAACAGCAAGATGAGCAGGAGACCTTTTGAATATGGTATATGGTATATGATATATGGTAGAGGTTCCTGGACAAGAGATCAGCCCTGGACTAGTCCAGGTGTCCTGCATGTAAGCCTGGAATGGTGAGTGGGGTTGAAGTGGGTGCACTGTCTTCTGCCAGAGGCACTCTCCCTGCCACTAAGGTCTTTGGAGAGCAACTTAAGTGCCGTTTCAGTTGGTGTCTGCTCAGAACCTTCTCGTTTGCATCAAATGTCAAGTCCCCGTTGAACTCCCATACAGATGCACTCAGAGGCACTTCACTCAGTACACCTGCTCTGCTATCTACGCTCTTGCCTAATGTACTTCGGCCTTCATTCCACATTAAGAGCATAAACAGGGGCGGAGATTCTCAGCCACTCTTTCTGGAACACACCCTCCTCCAAAGCACAGGAAGTGTGTATCCAGGTTACAGTGATTTTTGCACAAGTCACAAAATCTGGGTAGTTTTGGATATTCCAGTTTTTACCCCTGTCAGTCTCCCAGGCCTATGAAATAAGAAGAGTGTTTGCCTTGTGGGTGACCAGTTAGTGCTGCGAGGGTTGAGATAATGGGTGTAAAGTTAATCCATAATGTGAGTTAACAGGAACTTTCATTAGTATTTGGAGGAGTGGTGGAAAACAGGTTTGAGTGGATATGGTGAGATCAGATTTGGTGGCCGTGACAGACACATAGAGGAGTTCAGTTGGGATAAAGAATGGAGTCAGGGGAGTGGGGAGGGAGGATGAGAAGAGGAGACACAGGTATTCCAAGGTTATAAACCTGAATGACCAGAAGACTATCAGTGTCACTAATATCTGTCTAGGGGAGGGAAATCTGAGCTCTAGGAAGAGAGCTGCAGTTCTAGTAAGTTGGAAGTGATGATGCAGTGTCCAAGTGGCAGACAGCTGAGGGAGAGAGGGAGGAGAGCCCCACACAAGGGTAAGCTTTGGAGCAAGGAGGATGAGTGAGCTCTCTAAGGAGGGTGGAAAGAAACGAAGGATGTGGGAACTGACCAAGTGAGGGTTCTTAATTAAGATAGGAAGAAGAAAGAGCAAAAGAAACTGACACCTTCCATCACCTGCATCTTCATCATCTCAATATCGAGGCTTGTTTAAGTGGTTCTGGACCCACTGGATTTTACAGAGTTCTGCTTTGCTTTTGTTGGGTAGACCTGCTTCTTGCTTGGTGTCCTTAGAAAACTAAGCCCATGTCAAAAAAAAAAAAGAAAAAATTTCCCTCCAGTTCTGGGGCTTGATCCTAGGGCCTTGTGCATGCTGGGTAAACGCGACTGTTGAGCCACATCCCCAGCCCCCTGGGGATGTGTTGTATTCTTTGAATCCGAAGGATTTGATTTTGTTAAAACAATTCCTTTCTCTTTAAATAAATGGTGACTTGCCCCTTAAAAACATCCAGCTGATTTCCTTTTTTGAAACAAAGTCATTCGAGTGGGATGATGAAAATTTCCCTGAGGCTGGCACTGGTGCCTGCCTCTGCTCCTGAGAATCCAGATGTGGCACGCAGGAGTTGTTGGGCCTCATCCATCCTCCTGAGCTCTAGCTCTCACCAAGGCTGATGGCAGTTGTCCTGATTCCATGTGAGCTGGGGGTGTATGATACAAAGCGAAAGTGAGCTGGCACTGTCACAGTCAGAGCACGGTGGAGCTAGGAACAAGGAAAGGTGACTCAAGTAAGTGGGGGGACGTCCAGGGCTTTTACTGTGTGCCTTAGCTCTATTCCAGAACAGCCGAAGGTGGAAGACGGGCTCTGGCGAGGTGAGCCCTGTGTTTCCAGCCTCTGACGGTGCTTGGTGCTCGGTGCTCGGTGCTCGGTGAGAGGAAGGCTCTGAGCAGGTTCAGCGAGCAGCAACTTGTTTGAGGTCACCTTGGCTGGCAGAGGAAGGGCACCCGCCCTCCTGTGGAAAAGACAGAAATGGCATTCATGTCACTCCTAGGGTGGCGCTCAGTGTGGCAGGCAGGTCTCTGATTGGATGAGTCCTGCGCTGAGCCAGTTTCTGTGGAGACGCTGAACCAGGCAGGTGGTTACTGTGGCACAATAATGAGAAGGTTGCTAGGGGAGGGCAAGGGAAGCAGGGAGTAAGGTGTTATGTCCCCTAAAAATGTCACCACCATCGCCACCTTCCTTCCATGGGTAAAGAGAGGGGTTTTTTGTTGAATTGCTAGATGATAAACTAATTTTGAGTATAGTTTTACCCTTGATTGATGCTTTTCCTGGTCTGCAACTTAAGTAAACGTCAGTCAACTGACCTTCTAGTTGCTCAGTTCTTTTAATTAAAAGATGGTTCTAAGCAACATCCAGTAGTGATCTATTTATTATTTATCAAGCATTTTCCTTGCAGCAGTTAGTGAAAGGTCAGTGGCTTCAATGGATGCTTTGTTTTTAGTGAGCAGTTTAGATGAAAAAGATATACAATCAATCTCTGCTCCCTCCTGTTTGCTCACGGGCAGGACACTGTTTAATAGTCATTGTGGCATTTAGGATCACAGGCCTCAGAAACATGCAGAAAAGTGCATATGCATCCCTTGCTGCTGAACATTTCTCCAAAAGTAAACATCAGGTTGTGATTATGGTTAATAATGAGATATTGATTGTCTGAGAAATGTCACGGCTTGGGAGCAGCCAGCTCCAGCACCACTAGATGGTGCTGTACTCCTGCTGTTCAACTAGTATCATTTTATTTCCTTGCCTCAGGGTACCTTGCCTTTCAAGGTTGGTGAGTGTCCTTGTAAAATAACATTCTGGCTGAGATTTAGGAAGCTGAGGTCCTGGGGTGCTATTGAGATGGGATAAGATGGAGGGGACAGGCCATGGGACAAATGACAAAGGCCTGCTGGTGTGTGTGTGGTGGGGGCAAGGGGTGCAAGTACTATGTACCATAAGAGGATCAGGAGAGGAAGGAACCAACTATGCTGAGCCCCTGGAGACTCTGCCCAGAGCAGCGTTTCCTCACCTTCTCCAGTCAATGACACATCTGCAAATTTGCAGTGGAGGATGATGGGAGAGAACAGTGCAGTGAAGAGCAGCGGAAAAAACCCAGGTCTGGGAGGAACAGAAACCCTCATTAGCTTTGTCTTGTGATAGTGGGGAGTTAGTGAACAACCTGAACCTCAGTATCCTTGTCTAAGGCAGGAATAATACCAGCTACCTCATCAAGTTGTAAGAATCAAATGAGAACAGGAGCTGAGTTCTTGGCCGTAGTCAGTCTTTGCTCTCCATGTCTAAGAGGCTCTCAGCGACTGTGATCCCTGCTGTGTGGAGAGGAACAGGCAGTAGATTAACATGGAAAGAAACAAAAATGGCATTGTGTCCCCTAGCCACTCTCTTAATCCCTCGCTGCAGTAGTTACCGTCTCCTTCTAGCCCCAAATAATAAACACTTTCATTAATTAATAAATATTTTAAAAGATGAAAAGCAAAAAGAACAAAGGAGGAAATCAAACATCTTGGGAACTTGTCCACTCTTGGAACTTACCCAGCGCTGGTAGGTTTTACTGACAAACTTGCTTTTACTCAGTTATTTCTTAGATTATATGTGTAGACATCTTAGTGGCACTCCTTTGTTCCTTTGTCTCTCCTTCGCTGCCTTCTCATTCCTCCCCCTCCATATTTGTATACATTTTTCTTCTTTCTGCCCCCACCCCACACCCCAGATTATGGAGGAAAGCTGGAAGGTCACTACCTAGAGGCCCAGCTGAGGAAAGTGGGTCTAGCCTGAAACATTATTCCTGGTCAACAATGGAGGCAGAAATTTCTGGAACTCCCTCTGATCCTCCTGCCTATGAAGGGAATGAGGAGGCCATGGGATACCAGGGCTGAAATGATAGGCAGGGTGGGAGTGAGGCCTGGAGGCCCAGAAAGGTCTTTTCTTATTCTTCCCGTTATTTCCTACCCCTCTCCCTCCATTTTACCTTGGTTGACCTGAAGGTGGGTGACAGGACCTGTTACCTGGGATACTAGGCCATAGGAGCACAAGAGCTACGGGTACTAGAGGGGGAACCTTCTGTGTGAGGTTGGTTGAAATGGTTCCTATCACTTAGGGGAAGAGTTCTGACCTCTTCTGAATATCTTAGTTGAAAAGCGGGGTTTGAATCCTGATGCTGGTACTGTGTGGCTGTGACTTTGGACAAGTCACTTAGTCATTTTTTAAACTTTTAAAAAATTTTTATTAGTTGTTGATGAATATTTATTTGTACACAGTGCTGAGAATTGAACCCAGTGCCTCACACATGCTAGGCAAGTGCTCTAGTCACAATCCCAGCCCCATTCACTTAGTCATTTTGAGTCCCAGCCAGTTCCAGTTCCAGCACAGAATCTGGAAGCAAATGGAAGCAAATAGATCTTTTTTTTTTTTTTTTTTTTGGTACTAGGGATTTAACCCAGGGGTGCTTAACCATTGAGCCACATCCCCAGCACTTTTTAAGAAAATTTTAAAAATTTGAGACAGGGTCTCACTAAGTTGTTTAGGGCCTCACTATGTTACTGAGGCTGGCTGTCAACTCACGATCCTCCTGTTTCAGCCTCCCAAGCCACTGGGATTACAGGTGTGCTCCCTCACACGAGGCTGCACCTAATAGATTCTTGAAAGTACATTTGCTTAGTGAATAAAGGAACAAATGAGCGGCTCCCATCTTTACTAGGCGGATGATAGTATCAGCACCCGTACACCTTGGGGTACAAATGACACAAGATGCTGGCTGCAGCAGAGCTTCGTGAACTCTTAAGACTTCTAACCATAAAGATGTGAGGAAGAAGAAAATGCCTGGAGTTGACGGTGATGGGACGGAACCCAGGATGAAGGCCTTGGGAGAGGTGGACCAGTGGGTGAGCCAGGGCCCACTGGCGAGAACATTCAGCGTTCTGTTCTCTACCTGCTGAAGAATGCTGCAGGAAAGGCCCACTGCCCTCCAGACTCTCTGGGGTGCACCATTTAAAACCCCAGCATGCTCAGGGTTATCTCTTGAATATTAATTGCCTCCATAGGAGATCCAGAGCTTTATCACCCGCTTCCTCGGGTTCCTGCCGTGTGAGGCAAAAGCCTGGCCGCATCTCCATCCTCCCGGCTTCCTGTGGCCTCCTCCGCCCTCCTGGAGCTCATCGCCTTCCTCAGGCCCGGCTTCCCGCCTTGAACCAGCCTGGCATGTGTGTTGCTTTGGCTCCTCGAGGCTCCCGGCCCTCTAAGGATGCAATGTCAGGGACAGACAGTGGCCTTACTTTGACATTACTGCCAGGCGCCGCAGGCTGTCTCACGTAGCATGGGCAGAATTGCCACATGGCCCAGCTTCCCTACCCAGCCACACTCCCTGGGTTCCCTGAGGCTAGAGTAAGAGGCCTCTGGCTTAATCCCTGAAAAATTCCAATTCCAATTCTAAGAAGGTAAAGCCTGTCTTTGGCAGCTCTGTCCCGTTCCAATTTTCTTATTTTAGGATGTGAGAGAAGAGATGGAGGCTGAGGGAGAAAGACCATGAGCAGGAAGGGTCAGCTAACCTGAGCTCCAAGCAGGCAAAGGGTGCCTGTGACATTCCGGCCATGTCACTCCTGGCCTGCTTGACAACCTAACCTCACACAGCATGTTCTCAGAGCTGGGATTGTCTTATTTCTTCCCTATTGATTAATGAAGTACGTGGACTGGCTTCTTCAAAGAACCATCTTGAGCACCGGTAAAGTCTAAGAAGTTCAAAGATCAAATCTCATCTTTAGGTCTTAGGTCCTCTGAGCCATCGGCTATTTATAATCAATATTAATGAAAGATTGTTGATATATTCATTGCTCAGCTGACATAACCCCAAAGGGGTTACTTTAAGATCTAAAGTATTTGCATGTACTTGCCTAGTCAAGTTGAAGAGAATTAAACTTTCTGGGTCTAATCAAGATTTCTTCATTTAAATTAATTAATTTTTTTGTGGTATAGGGATTGAACCCAGGAGTGCTTTCCCACTGATACACATCTCCAGCCCTTTTAATTTTTTTGAGACAGGTTCTCTCTAAATTTCCCAGGCTGGCCTCCAACTTGCAATCCTCCTGCCCCAGCCTCCCAAGTAGTTGGGATTCCAGGTGTCTACCACTTCACCTGATGAGATTTCTTATATGAGAACCTAGTGACCATAGGCAATGTCTGCCTTCAACCAACAAAAAAAAAAAAAAAAAAAAAAAAAAAAAAAGGAATGGAACTGGGTGTGCCACTGTTACTCACTGACATTTAAAAATACCTCCTTTAGTCCAAAAATGAGGCAGTAGATGGGACATTGCATGGGGTTCATAGGACCTGGTCCCAGGTCATCCATTAATTGGCTGTACCTTATTAGTGGTTTGCAAAATTAGGATGTATAGCTATAAGAGCTTGATTTTGGGATCTGCAAGTCCAAGAAGCACCAAAAAGATGTGGAGAACCAGAATGTCCCAAGACTTATTAAATAAATGTTATTTTTATCTTTGCCCTTTTAAGATTTGATTATGGGAACACTCCTAAAGGTAGAGAGAAAAGTACGATGCTCTTCCATTTGTTTGTCATGTAGTTGTGACCATTATAAGATTACTCATCAATTTTGGTATATCTGTATATACAGATATTTTGGTATATCTGTATGTATTTTGGTATATCTGTATATATTTGTTTATTTGTTGAAGTATTTGTGTATGTGCGTGCGTGCCTGTACATGCTGCTGTGGATTGAACCCAGGACCTTACACATGCTAAGCAAGCACTCTGACACTGAGTCACATCTCCAGCCCTATTTTTAAAAGTATTTTAAAGCAAGTCCAGACATGGCCTCTCTCACCAAAGTCTTTAGTTTGCCACTCTGAAAAATAAGGCCCTTTCTATTTTTGGGGGGTAGTACTGGAGATTGAACTCAGGGGCACTAGACCACTGAGCCACATCCCCAGCCCCATTTTGTATTTTATTTAGAGACAGGGTCTCACTGAGTTGCTTAGGGCCTCACCATTGCTGAGGCTGGCTTTGAACTCGTGATTCTCCTACCTCAGCCTCCCGGGCCACTGGGATTACAGGTGTGCACCAAAGACCCTTTCTTATGTCAACACAATACCATGATTCAACCTAACAGCAAGGTAATTAACAGTCATTGGTGAATATTACCTAATACTTAGTCTGTCTTCAAATTTCCCTATAGTCCTCTGAACAAGTTTTCCACTCTTGCCCCCAAAACGCATGTCCCTGGGACCAACCACTGTAACTATTTCTGTTTTAGTGCTTCTCATGGTTGCCTTCACCAGATTATGAGTTTATGCCATCATTTCCTGCTTTATCAATTGCAGTCTTTGTCTCCTGGCTTTCTGCGATGGTGGATGAGGCTTTAATTCACTTAGATTTTCCCTTCCTTCCAGGGTGATATGTTTCCATGTGAGTGTCTTTGTGTAATAACACTCTTTAAAGCTGTTTTGGACTGAATTGTGCGCTCCTAAAAGATGTGTTGAAGCCTGGTGGCGAATGCCTGTAATCCCAGAGCCCTAGGAGGCTGAGGCAGGAAGATTGTAAATTCAAGGCCAGTCTCAGCAACTTATAAGACCTTGACTCAAAATAAAAAATAGAAAGGGCTGCAGATGTGGTTCAGCAGTTCAATCCCTGGTACAAAAAAATAAATAAATAAATAAAGTTAAAGCCCTCATTGCTGGTGCCTGTGAATATGACCTTACTTGGAATTAGGGCCTTTGCAGATGGAATCAAGTTAAGGTGAGGTCCTCCTAGATTCTACTAGATTAGTGTGGGCTCTAAATCTAATGACTAGTGTCCTTGTAAAGAAAGAGAGAAATCTGGAAACAGATGGCACCCAAAGAGGGAAGACAGCTCAGTGAAGATGGGGGCAGAGATAGACGTGAAGCCCCTACAAGCCAAGGAACACTGAGGACCTTGGCAACGACCAGAAGCTGGAAAAGGTAAGGAAGGGTCCTTCCCTGGAGCCTTCAGAGGGCGTGTGGCCATGCTGACATCTTGATTTCAGGCTCCTCGTCTCCAGAACTGTGAGCGAATCGATTTCTGTTGGAAGCCACTCCATGTGTGGCAATCTGTTATGGCAGCCCTAGGAAATGAATGCAGGTTCCTCTGCCTTTGGAGCATTACATAACATACTTACGCCTCCATTTCTTGTTTTGCTAACTTCCTCTTGACTATGTTATAAGATGCGGGCGAGAACCAAAGGTTCTTTGAGAAGTCAGAGTGAACACGAGAAGCCCTAGACAGTGGGTTCCTTCAGACCCTGGCTGTAGCCGCGGCCCTGGCTGTCCTGTTCTGACCCTGTAGCGCCTTGATGGAGTGTCTATTGCCTCAGGTCCCAGAGCCAGGGCCAGGAATCAGAGGGGAGTCCCGCCCAGAGTTAGGTTGTCTCACACTCCCAAGAACACACCTAGGGTCTGCCTGCCTCCTGCCTGCTTCAGGAAGGCCTGTTCTTTCTGGAAATGTCCCAGATGCTGGCAGAAGAAATGGGTCCCCTCGGGGCAGCTTCTTCCAAGTTCTGCAGATGTAGGATTTAAGCGCACAGTCCTGGTGCCAGACTACCTTGGTTCAAACTTGAGCTTTGCCTCTTCCTAGTTCTGTGACCTGGGGCAAATTACTTTCCTCTCCTGTGCCTTGGTTTCCTCAGTTACAAAATGGGGGTTATTCCCTACCTTGCAGGCTCGATGAGAAGGTTAAGGGATTTAATAGGTGTAAAATGCTAAAAATATTCTGGGTACAGGACACGTGCTGTTTAAGAGTTGACTCTCCTCATTAAACATTTATTTCCCTGATATGGGAAATTTAAGTTGTGTCCAGCTCTTTGCTGTCTTTGGGATGTTTCAGGAAACATTATCAGAAGTTCCAGCGAACACACGTACAGGAAGGAGTTCCTCGGAGCCAGGGCATACCCCTGGAGTGGGACTGTTGGGCTGCGGGGTGGCCTGCCCAGCTCTATGGCTGGTGATGTCCAGTTGCTCTCCAAGTATTTGTACTGATTGACACTCCTGAGCCCGTGAGTGTGCCCTGGGCTCCCACCCTTCCTGGAGTCACTTTTTTGCATTACTTTTGCTTAAATTTTGTTTACTCTTTCTTCCCTTTTACCCAAACATCCCCATCTATTTATTTGTGTCCTAGTATGCATTTTTGGAAGCATCGTTCTGTCCACTCTCTCTCCTTCTTTTGAATGAAGCAGCATATAAATGCATAAAAATTCAACAGGGCTCCACAGAATGAAGCGCATAATGCTGCTGCTTATGGGCTCCCACCCTGCTGCTCCCATCCAGGACCTGAAGGCTCCGTGGCTCTCAAGATTAAGGTGGCAATCAGGGGGCTGGGGTTGTAGCTCAGTGGCAGAGCCCTTGCCTCGCATGTGTGCGGCACTGGGTTCCATTCTCAGTATCACATGTAAATAGATAAAATAATGGTCCATTGACAGCTAAAAAAGTATTTTTTAGGAAAGGTGGCAATCAGTAGTGGCTAACCCTGGCTGAGTGCTTACCATGTAATAGGTGCCCTCTGTGCATTCTCTTCTTCAATCTCACTGCAGACTCACGAAATAGGATTGTTATTCCCAGAACCTTGATTCAAAGGAGGCATTCTAATTCCACGGTCTGTGCTTTTAACCATAGGGCCGAACTGTGGGGTGACTCAGGCTGCACCCTGCACAACTGGCCCCATTTGCTTAGACTACAGTGTGAATGGCGTTCCTTGGGGTTGTACCATGTAGTGGCCCTGGCCTTCTGCTAAGTAGGAGCTTAAAGAAAATGCTTAGAAACAGCAGGCTTAGAAGGTAAACCCCACTACGGAGGAATCTTTCTGCTCTGGATTTATAGGACTTTCTTAAGGTCATGGTCCTTCATGTTTTAAAAGCCTGTTGGCATGAGAGCCCTCCTGCCTATAAAAACATTTGTTTAGGAAGGGAGGACCCAGCGTGGGCCCATGCTCTGACCCCAGCCATGTCGGGGCACAGACTCGGCGGCTGTTCCTGGCTCTCTCCCTTGGCCACCGCAGACTTATTGAGCAATATATTATGAGTGTGCCTCACTCTGATGATGTGTTATGGATAAATCATTAAGGAGGCAGCTCACCGCAGTGATGTATTGGTGTAATAGATCATCAGAGTGAAGTCTTCTCCCGACATACGGGCTGGCTCAAAGGGTGGTGTCATTCAGGGAAGAATTAGCCCAGCGGCAGATCTGGCTTAATTACAGGATAAAAGGTTTGTGAATGATAGGCTGAAGTCTGCAGCACCAGCATTTTGATTCTTGATGTAAAAATATAATTGGGCTTCCCGAGAGAATTTTTGATTATTTTCAAACAGCCTTCCGCTTTATCACAACAGCACAACTCGCCATGTGGCTGCAGGGAGACCTTTTATCAGGGGAGATCACCAGTCCCCTTCCACATCTGAATTATTGTCCTCCTTTCAATTTGTAGGTCACAGAATGAGTTAAGGGAGATAAAATCCAGGAGACCTGCCTTTCAGGCCTTCAGAATAATGTCCTTAGCAACCGGACCACTGGAACCGAGTGATTTATTCAAATCATCATTAACTAAGGCAGTGGTTCTCAACTAATCAACTAGATCTGTGAGCGTGCGGGGAAGAGAGGGGCAGTCAGTGTGTTGGGACATCAGGATCTCAGGGCTAATAATGTTTATCGAATGCTTAACAGGTACCTACTATTGTGCTAAAGGCTTTATTATTTAATCTCATTTCATCCACATGACAACATTGCGAGATAGCCGTTATTATTATTGTTTTCATTTTCCAGGTGAGAAAACCAGCCTAGAGCTGGCTGAGGTTGCACAGCCGCTCAATGCCACAGTCAGCGCACCTGATGCTGCAGGTGACTCTCAGACACTTTTCTTTCCACCCCAAAGCCCCCGCTTCCTTGGAGGCAAAGCTTCTGTGCAAATCTCAATAAGTACAATTAAAGATACATTTTTTGAAAACTTGATTATTTTATTTTAAGACACATACATCAAACTTTAGGTGTTTTGTAACATCAGTTTTCAGGGTCCCCAATTTGAGGCAGGTGATGATTCCTTGAGAAGTTTGTAGGATGAGACTTCTTAGCAACGGCAGGCAAGTTTATTGGGACCAACTCTCCACTGGAGACAACTATAAAAGTTGCATAAAATATTTTGAGATCTTCAATAGTGTTAAATTGCTGACAAGACAGTAAGAAAGGACTCGGTTAACAGAAAAGGGAGAGCAGGAACCAGAGAGGTGAATGAGCATGCAGGTTGATTTGCTTTGAGGGTATTTATTGAAACTGGGTGGGGAACTTTCCTGAAGGGGCTGCAGCCTGACTGGAAGAGAGGGCACAGACAGGAGACATCACAGAGAGAGGAACACCTCCGCACAGTAAGCTGGACCCCAGAGTGATACCAAACCACAGTCCTACAACCTTAAACTTTCAAATCATAGGACAGCAACTCAGGAGGCTGAGGCAGGAGGATGTCAAGCTTGAGACCAGCCTCAGCAACTTAGTGAGACCCTTAAAATTAAATATAAAAAAGGATGGGGATATAGCTCTGTAGTAGAGCTCCCCAGAGTTCAATCCCAGTGGATAAAAACAAAAACAAAAACAAAAAACCCAAAAAACAAATAATCAACAACAAAAAAACAAACTCAAAAACAAAATTTTAAAATATTGTGGAAAATATTCAATTTGATATGTTAAATATGAAACGAAAGTGACTATGAAGTTATGATGTATAGAAGAAATTGCTGAAAATCCTTCTGGTCCTGAAGTATGACATCATGGTTAAGGGCATAGGATCTGCATCAGATGAGACTAGGTTGGGGTTCCAACTAGGACACAACATTTTGCAACCTTAAGCAAATTGCTTAACTTCGGCAGGCTTCAGTTTGCTCATCTGCCAAACAAGGATGATAGAGTACTGCCCCTGCTTCAGAGCGTTGTAAGGAACAGGAGATCCTTAAGTACTTAGCATTCTGTCTGCACATGAGTTTTGCCACTGTGACTTTAGCTTCTTGGGACGGCATTGCTGCATCCAGGAGAAGCTGGTATTTGCATTTTACTTGCATTGAAACCCAGGAAGGCCTTATGTAAAGTTACAGATTTCCTATGTGTAACGAGTCAGAAAAACTCTTACCATGAAAAGTTGGTGAAACTTGGCTCCTGGGGACTAACTCAGAGCTGCCCACAGGGCCTTTCCAGTGAGCCTTTTGATAAAGAAGCCACTTATTCTGGCCTCTAAAATCAAGGCCATCTCCTTGTGAAGGGTAGAAATCCAGGTGAGATAAGATGGATAATCCTGCATTGCAGAATTTATTAAAGATGTCCAGATTAAAAATTGGATTGTCTGTCAATCAATCAACCCGTTTTCCACATTTTTCTCTGTCGTTTACTAAAAATACTCTTGTGTAACACTGAATCCCCTGTGGACCTCATAAATGCTAATAGCCCTTTCCTTTCCCTGCTGAAGGACAAGCTTGGTCATGTTCCCTAGCAGAGGTCCCTGGATTTGTCCTTGTTTTACTGAAGGCTTTAAAATGATTATTTAAAATTCTCCCCAGTCATATGCTTTCCAATGGGGAAGAAGGGTACATGAGTGGAAGTGACCAGTGAAGTGTGGTCTAGGTTCCACTGTTGATGACAGATTGCTGATGAACCGTCAGGTCAAGGACTGAGGCAGCCTCATCTGGGTCTCCCTACATTCTGGCCTGAGCTTGCGGGATGTCTGAGGCTGGGCTCCCTGGAAACAGACTCCGAGCTGGAAAGGGGGTAATCAGGAGTGTTCTGAGGATATGCACCTGGAAAGAGACAAGTTAGATGGGAGCGGAAGAGGAAGACACTGCCCCACAATTTGCTTGGAGACCTTAGCTAATCCCACAGGGGTCTGGGATGGTCCTTTGTGGTTGTCCTAAGGTAAGAGAGCCGGGTCTTCATACTCCCTCTACCATCAGCCAGTGGTTGCCTGACTGGACCCCCTCCTAGGAGAGTATGTAGTTTGAGTCGAGCAATTTCCACTGGAGGGAGGGAGCTATTCTGAGCAGCTGAGGGATGTGGACCCTGAGAGGCTCTGGTGGATAGACCGACCCCCTTTCCAGCTGTGCAGATCCGCTTGCTTCTCAGTGACAGTGCTCCATCCCTGATGGCATTTCCAGGATTGTAATTGGGTTAGTGATTGGTGGTGGGAACTGAGTGACTGGTAGTGGGAACTGAGGCTCTGAGCTCTTTAGAGCTTCTAAAATGAGATGTGAAACTGGGTGTTTGCATACCTGCCTCAGCCGTCTGTGACCACAGGCTGCTCCCTGGAAAGGGTGTCATTTGGGGCAGGGACAGTTGCCTGTGATCAGAGTAATCCCCAGTGAGGGATGTGGCAGTGAGCCATTGTCAGCTGATGGTGTCAGCAGCTGGAGCAGACACAGAGGGGGCTGGGCGCAGGACCACAGTGTCCCTTATACAGGATTCCGTGCCAGGGCTGAGCTGCGGGGTAAGGCAAGCAAAGCACCGAGAGCCCATGTGTAAGGAGTCACTCGCCGTCAGACCAGAAGAAGGCAGATTTGGTTCATGAAGATTGGGCTCTTTTCTCCCTAATCCTGGCCCTGTCAAAATGCACTGGGCACCTAATCGGGAAATGACAGAAAATTCAGGTTGAAACAAGACGGGAAATAAATTTACCACGTTTCACCAAAGTGGCTCTGGTTACTTCAAGGCCAGAGGACAGCCAGGGGTGACCTGACCAGTCTTTCCTGATCAAAAGTCTTTGCAGACCTGAGAGCTGCCCCACTGGCCAGACTTCTTTCCAGCAGGAGAGCCGATCGGGCGATTGCTTGTGAATCCCCAGCAAACTTAACGGGAAACTGAGGCTGGAGTGCAAGTTTGCACCAGCACTTTTTCAGCACGTGCGTCTTCAATCCCCCAAGGCCTTTTTTTTTTTTTAAGACCTAATAAGAGGCCCCAAGCAGCTACTACCCATGATGTTCTCTCAGCAACCTGGCCGTGGTCTTTTCTGCACCATTTTCTACCCCAGACCTGCGTGGCACCACAGGAAGCTCGTTACCCCCGCACATTGACATTTCAGCCTCCACCAGCCAGAAGTTACAGTCAGCCCTGCTGATTAATCGTCACAAGCAGGATCTTGGGTCCACTGGTACTGTCAGTGATTGTAAGCCATTTCCTGGGAAGAGGAGAAAACGCCTTCCCACAAATCTGCTTGGGCCTGTGCAAATGGCACATCAAAGGAGTCCCATGCACGTGGAGTCCATGAGCCAGTGGGCCAGGCAAAGACGCTGCCGCATTTCAGGGCTGGTTTCTCTGTTCACATCCAAGTCTGGTGCTTAGGAACAGGGACCCATGCTGATGCCCTGGGTCAAAAAGCCCCACTTCCTGTAAGGAAGGTAGCAGGTCTGACCTTGATGCCCAATAAGGGGCAAACCTAAGGCTTTTTCTTGCTTTTATTCCCCCTTTTTTTCAGTTGAACTTGTGCTGGGTTTGTTTACAAAAAAAAATGTATTTTGTTTAACAAACTATTATAATGGCAAACTTTTTTTTCTTTTTTTGAGGTACTGGGGATTGAACCCAGGGCCTTGTGCTTGTAAGGCAAACACTCTACCAACTGAGCTATCTCCCCGGCCTGGTAAACTTCTTAAAAAAAAAAAAAAAAGAAAAGAAAAAGAAAAGAAAATTCAGGTTGACTTCGATAAACTTCCCAGTCACTACTAAGATAGTCTCTCTCAAGAACTGGTGGAATCTTGGACAACACAATCCTAGCATATTTCCTTTCCACTTCCTTTCAGTGGGTAGGGAAGGGTGCATGCTAGGGAAAGGTGTTACTTGTTAAAACTGCTGAAAATAAGTGAAAACACCTTTCCTAATCTACTGGTTACTCTAGGACTTTGGCAAAGTCCGTGGTCATTTCCCCCTAATTTTTGTGTCCTGGAAACTAAGTCAAAGGAATTAATTTCAGCTGTAGCTTCCCAAGGTTTTTTTCTGTTTTTATGGCACTCAAGACCTTGTACAATTCCGACTCCGCTGGTCAGCTTTCAAGGACTGGGACCAGTCTGGAAATGCCTGGTCTCACCTTGGAAGAGTGCATGATTTGAATGTAGAACAGGCCAGTGCGTGAGACCTGGGTATAGATCAGGACCCTTCCTGGACTTACCCTGAGCGTGCTGCCTTCCCACCATGGCAACCAGAGAGTGTGTGGGCATCTGTGATACCTGCTTCCCCTTTTCGCCCAAAGAATCTCTGAGCACCCTTCCCAACTTAATACATATAGTTAAGGTCATGGGTAATTCTAGTCAGATCTTACTGCAATTTTTATTTTTAACTTAACAACTTGATAATAAAGTTCAACTGGAAGGATAAATGTATGAGAATTGCCAAGAAACTGTTGGAACATAAGGATGTGATCTATCCACTAGCTATTAAAGTATAAAACAATAATAATTAAAACAGTATGACACAGGTATAGGAGTAGATAATTAGACCAGGGGAGGACAACAGGGAGACTTGGAAAAAAAATGTGTGTATAAATCAATACTTATATGACAAAAATAGTATTTCACATTAGTGAGTTAAGAATAGATTATTATATAAACAGTATTGGGAATAGGTTGTGAATTTCAGGGAAGATTTGAATTTGGTTTTCTATCTGGTGCTATACACCAAATAAATCCCCAAGGATTAAAGATCAAGAAATAAAAATTTAAACCATAAAAATTACTAGAAGAAAACATAGGGTCTTTCTGAACAGGACACAAAACCAAGGATACAACAGAAAAAGAATGACAATTCTGACTACATAAACAGAAAACAACAATGGAAATATCTATATAGTTAAAAATTACTATCAACAAAAGTTAAAGAATGGAAGAAAGACTATTTTTTTATATTTTCCCGTGTTTTTTGGTGCATTATAATTATATGTAATGGTGGAATTCATTATTACATGTTCATATTTGCACATGATATAACAATATCATTTGACCAATAACATTAATATCATTTCCCAGTATTTCCCCTTTCCCTTTTTTTCTGCCTCCCCCTGGTCCCTTTCCTCTATTGTTTTCCCCTCAAATTTTCTGAGTAAATGGAAAATTTTCCAACTCTCTTTTCTTTTTTCCTCTCTAGTTTCCTCATATGAAAGAAAACATATGACCCTTAATCTTCTGAGTTTGGCTTATTTTGCTTAACATAATGTTCTCAAGTTCCATTCATTTTCCTGCAAATGACATCATTTCATTCTTCTTGATGGTTGAATAAAACTCCATTGTGTGTGTGTGTGTGTGTGTGTGTGTGTGTGTGTGTGTATCACATTTTCTTTATTCATTCATCCATTGGTGGATACCTTTGCTGGTTCCATAGTTTGGTTGCTGTGTATTGTGCTGCTATAAACATGGGTTTTCCTGTATCACTATAACATTTTGACTTTAAATCTTTAGGATAAATCCCAAGGAATACATAGCTAGATATGGTTCCATTCCTGGTCTTTTGAGGAACTTCCATACTGATTTCCGTGGTGCTTGTACTAATTTTCAATTCTACCAGCAATGTGAAAGTATTCCTTTTCCTCCATATTCTCTCCAGCATTTATTTTTGTATTATTTAAAAAAAAATTTAATATATATATTTTTAGTTGTAGATGGACACAGTACCTTTATTTTATTTACTTATTTTTATGTGGTGCTGAGGATCGAACTCAGTGCCTCCTCACATGTGCTAGGCAAGTGCTCCACCACTGAGCCACAACCCAGTCCCTTGTTTGTATTTTTTTTTTTTTTTATGAGGGGTACCAGGGATTGAACCACTGAGTCACAACCCCAGCCCTTTTTTTTGTATTTTATTTAGAGACTGGGTCTCACTGAGTTGCTTAGTGCTTTGCTGTCGTTGAGGCTGGCTTTGAACTCACTATCCTTCTGCCTCAGCCTCCCAAGCTGCTGAGATTACAGGTGTGCACCTTCTGCCTCAGCCTCCCAAGCGGCCGAGATTACAGGTGTGCTTACTTGTATTCTTTTTTAAAAAATATTTTTTAGTTGTCAGTGAACCTTATTTGTTTATTTATTTATTTACTTATTTTTATGTGGTGCTGAGAATTGAGCCCAGTGCCTCACACATGCTAGGCAAGTGCTCTGCCACTGAGCCACAACCCCAGCCCTTGTTTGTATTCTTGATGGCTGCTATTCTACCTCAGTGTAGCTTTGATTTGCATTTCCCTAATTGCTAAAGATGTTGAATATTTTTCATATATTTGTTGGCCATATGTATTTTTTCTTTTGAGAAGTATCTGTTTAGTTCATTTTCCCATTTATTAATTGGGTTATTTGTGCTTTTGGTGTTAAGTTTTTTGAATTCTTCATATATTCTAGATATTAATCCTCTGTCAGAGAAGTCAAGATTTTCTCCCATTCTGTAAGTTCTCTCTTCACATTTTTAATTGTTTCCTTAGCTGTGCAGAAACTTCTTAATTTGATACCATCCCATTTATTAACTCTTGATATTATTTCCTGAGATTTAGGTATTCTATTGAGAAAGTTGTTGCCTGTACCTATATGCTGGAGTGTTGTACAGTTTCTGGTCTAATTCCTAGGTCTTTGATCCATTTTGAGTTGATTTTTGTGTAAGGTGAGATAGAAAGACCTAGTCTCAACCGTGCGTGGTAGTGCATGCCTGTAATCCCAGTGACTCTGGAGGCTGAGGCAGGAGGATCGCAAGTTCAAAGCCAGTCTCAGCAACTTAGTGAGGCCCTATCTCAAAATTAAAAAGAAAATAAAAAAGGGCTGGGGATGTGGCTTAATAGTTGAGCACCCTGGGTTCAATCCCCAGTACCAAAAAACAAACAAACAAAAGATTTAGTCTCATTTTTCTGCATGTGCAAAACCAGTTTTCCAAGCACCATTTGTTAAAAAGGCTGTTTTTCTTCATGTATGTCTTTGGCACCTTTGTCCAGATCAGATGACTATCTGTATGGGTTTGTATCTGTGTCATTTATTTTGTTGTTTTGGTCTATGGGTCTGTTTTTATGCCAGTACTATGCAGTTTTTGCTACTATAGTTTGAAGTCAGATATTGTGATGTCTCCAGCATCGCTTTATTGGCTTAGAATTGCTTTGGTTATGTTGGTCTTTTATTCTTTCAAATGACTGTTTTAGGACTTTTTTTTTTTTTTTAACTTCTGAAGCATCATTGTATTTTGATGGGTAGAAGAAACATTTCGAATATATTTACTTGACAGAGGTTAACATCCATAATATGCAAAGAACTGCTACAAACCACTAAGAAGAAATATCATAAGCAAGGGTGCCAACTAACAATTTCCAGAAGAAATACATGATGTGATATATAAAGCACAAAATGGTGTTCAATATTAGCAACAATAAATCAATACAAATAAAAGCAAACCAAGATATATTTTCCCTATCAAAATCGGCAAAATTAAAGAGATTGCTACTATTTGGCATTTGGAAGGGTTATAGATAAAAAAGGCACACATATTTGGGGAAACCAAAACTTTCTGTAACGTTTTTAAAGAAGAATTTGACAATTGCATTCAATTTAAAATTAATTTGCCTTTTGACTCAGAAATTAATATTACTAGGGTTTTATCATATAGGAACCTTCTTTCAAGAGAGAAGAGATGTATGTCTAATTATGTTTACTCAACATTATTTGTTATAGAAAAACAATGCAAATATTCCAACAGGGTAAGAAAGGTTGGATAATTTGTAAAAAAAATCCCTAAAATGGAAAGTTACTAGAAAGAATAGCTGTACAAACATGGAGCTATATTCACAACGAGCTGTTAGTTTGTTGATTGACAGATTGCAGCGCTGGGACTGCAATTGAGGGCCTTGCGTTTGTCAGGCACCAGCACCCTACCACTGAGCTGCACACCCCCAGCCAAGCTGGTAGTTAAGAAAAAGTAGTAAATTAATAGTACATAAAGCAAATGTCCATTTTTAACTATTAAAAAGAGTAAAACAGTATTTTAAAATATAAGATATTTTAAAATATAGCTTTATAAGCTATAATAAAATATAGAAATTTATAAATGCATAATAAGTAACTAGTGTCTGAATCTCCCTATTCCCATCAACCTTGTTGCAGCAATTTCCAACTCTTAGCTATTCTTCTTCCATCTCCATTTCTTTGCTTTTCCCACCCAGAGATTGCTTTGAAATAAATCCCAAAGAGCCTATAGTACACCAGGCTCACCTTCATAGAAAAAGGATCCTGAAGACAGAAGAAAGGCCCAGAGAACACACCCCAATCTGGTATCAGTGGTCATCACTGTCCATTAAGACACAAAGTGAGAAAACTCAACCATCCTTTTTATTGAAATAGAACCTCCTTTTATGTTTGAAAAGTAGCAAACAAAATTATTGTTACTTGGTTTAAAAAAAGTCACCTCAACTCTTTTGTGGACTGGTTTGGGATTAAACTTGAGTATGTAATAAATACCTAAGAGTACCCAGGTGGGTCGAGTTTCTGACAGTTGTGTCATAGCCTTCGAGTGTTGTGTTTGAGGTAAGGAAATTACAACATAGAGAAGCTCTTACAATCAATACATAATTTAGGACTATTTCATAGAATTGACTTGATAGCTCAGTTTCCAAAGGAGGAATCTGATTGGATCACCTTGGGTCAGCTGTTAATTCCTGGCCCAATTAGCTTTGAGGTGGGGACGGCAGAGGGGGGTGTCAGGAAGGGCAGGTGGCTGTGAATTTGGCAGACGTTTTACTTCTATTTTTTTTTTTTTTTTTAATGCTTTTTCTTCTTGCCCACCAGGCCTTTCCTTCCCTGATGTTAACCAACACTGCTTCATGCAGCCAGCAAGAATATGGAGAGAAGAGCAAGGTATAAGCACAGAGGAAGTAGCTTGGAAGGCAGACCCTCAGGGTTCCATCTGACCAACTGTGATTTCTTTGTGTGTGTGCTGGGGATTGAACCAGGGCCTGTGCTGTTAGGCAAGTGTTCCACCACCGAATTATACCCCCTACCTCCCAGCTGTGATCTTGAGGAGATCCTTTGCCTCTGAGTCTGGAGGGTGAAGAGCAACCAAGTACATGCCTAGCCAAAGTAGGCCTAGAGCTCCTCTTTATCATAGTGTGAGCCTGCCTTCTCACCCAAGGACAAGCCCCTGGAACATTCTGGTTGGGAGCTTTGGAATTGACACAACACCAGCCGGTTCGTTACTGCAGAGGCCTTTGGCACAGGCCTCCCTCTTTGCCTCCCAAGCTCTGAGGGCAGGACCAGGCACAGCCAGCCCAGCCTTCTTTCACGAGGGCTCCTGTCTCTTCCCATGACCTTGCAGTTCAGCCCTCAGGGCGTTTCCTTAGAGGCCTAGCCTCCACTCAGGCCCGTCTCCTCTCACCACAGGCCTCTCCGCAAACCCACTCGGATATGCACTAATGCCATTATCTTCCTGAAATTAAAATCAAGCCTCAACCTATAATGTTTCACGGAGAGGGAATTGGGGTTATATATTCCTGCGTTGAGCGGTATTCTATTTCAGTCATAGCATTTAATTATGATTGGTATGTTAGTGCCCACCGGAGCATAACAAATTGTCATTATGTTATTCTGCTGAGTCTAATTTAATTGGCAAGTTGTCACAAAAGCAATTATCCATCATTTATTTTGTTGCCATAACCACATCTCGAAGAGCACCTGCTGTCTGCGAGGAGAAATGAGCCACAGTCTCTCAGCCCTGGATCCAGGCCACTTATCTGACACAAAGACATTGCTTCCCCTTCTGATTTAAAAATATGTTCCTCATTTCCTGCTGCGGTCTCATGAATCCTCCTGGGGGAGCCTCAAAGTGCCAAAGGAAATTCATGGGCTGTGAAGTCGCCTGGGGCCCCACTGGGAGGTGGAGAGGCCTGCCCTGCCCGTCAGGGTGTGGATGGGAGGCTGCTGGAGGAAGCGGCCGGTGGAGGGTCTGGGCCCTGATTGGGTCAGGTTTTGCTCGGCCAGCTGTTTCAGTGATAGATTTATAAATATTTGTGGCTCTTTTTTCCTGAGGCATGTTCCCTGATCACTCCCTGGGCAGCAGGATTGTTTAGCTGTTTCACAGAGAGAGAACCTGAGGCCCAGGGCACCCTGAAGGTCCCAAGTCACTGGGGAAGTCTGGATAAAAGTTAGGACTGCCGTGAAGATCTCTGAAGTCCAAAGGCTTTTTCCATTCTTTGGGTCAAACACTTGCAGGCTAAACTGAGTGACCTTTAGGCCTGTCAGAGTCCCGGACTGTGCTTCTGAGTGCTGGAGAACATTTCTCTGTCCTCTTAAGGACTAGACTTAATGATCCTATTTCATGGAGAAGCATTCGCCATGGAGAAGAGAAAAAAGGGCGAGGAAAAGGTCACCAGACTGCCTACATTATGGAGCCTGAAAGAGTGACAGCCCTATCTCCCTGGATTCGCTGCTTCCAGCCAGACTCTTCGGGAGGCCCAGCGACCCGACTCCTACCTAGCCACCTCTCCGTGCTTGAAGGTGTCCCCACACCCAAGCATAATGAGACTTTTGTGAGAGAGGAGGCAGAGGCAAGTCAAGTCATCTCACGTTTTTTTTTTTTTTTCCTTCCCTGAAACCGGAAAGATAATCCTAAGGGAAGCTGAAGCCTTAGGCTTGTCTCTGTCCTGTGACCTGGAAGCAGGTGGGAAAATTACTGATCTTGTTCTTGCTTCCAGTCTGCTCTTATTAGCACAGTCAACAGGGGACTCATTAAAAACAAAAACAAAACCAAACAAACCCCCAAACTCCAACAACAACATCAACAACAAAAAACAAGCCAAAAAACCACTACTCTATTGCAAAGGAAGAAAAAGAATCAGACCTTTAAATAAACCAGTCTTTCCCCCCTGAGTCAGTCAATGACAATTCCCAGGCCACCTATGTGGGAACACTGGAAAATTACCAGCTTTCTAAATACTGGTAGGCCATTTCTTGCAACTTAAAAAAAAAAAAAAAAAAAAAACAAACTCTCATTGCAGTTGCTGATAAAATAGGCTAGGGATGTGTCAGGATCCTCCCTCCTGGACATGATCCCTCAGGAATGTTCCTTGTAGAGAAGTCGCTTCTACTACTGTTAGTACAACTTCTGGGGTCTTTGCTCCTGGAGGCCCCACTTGAGTTTGAGGGGTGGGAACTCAAACAGTTGATGTTGGAACAGAATCAAGTTTGATGTGCAGGGAGGAGCCCTGCATGAGGCCCCTGCTGGGCCTGGCTGTGCCAGAGGGTGGCGTTCACTTGCATCATGAGTGGGTGTGTCAATTAGTGCAAACTGTGGAAAGTCAGTTGGATAAATGGGTGAAGGGCCATAAAAAATGTGCATCATCTTTGACCCAGGAATTCCACTTGCATAAGCAAATTGCTTCAAAAACAGAACCATGTTTGCTTGGTGTTACCTATAATAGCAAAAGCTAAGGCCCAGCTACAGAACAAACTGACCTGGAGCACATGGGTGTTGCTAGAGCTTTGTTATTGTTTTCTGGGCAGGATGTTGATGTACTAAGAACTCATTATGTAATTTTGTTAAGTAAACTTTTACTGAGCCTCAGTAACTGGGGCCATGTTATGTGTGGATGTAAAAACATGTAAAACCCATGCCTGAGAGGCCCCTCCAATATGAGTTCCCTGTTTCTGTTGTAAACAAATTACTTCCAATTTTGTGGCTTAAGCAACATAAATTTGTTATCTTATGGCTTTGTAGGTCAGAGGTCTGAAAGGGGTCTCACTGGGCTGTTCTCCTGAGGCTCCAGGGGAGGATCTGTTTCCCTGCCTTTTCCGGCTTCTAGAGTCCATCTGCATTCCTTGGCTTGTGGCCCCCTTTTTCCATTTTTTAAAGGCACAATGACACGTCAGATCCTTCTCACACTGCTGCTCAGACCTTCTGCCATAGTCAATTTCCTTCCGCCTCTGCTCCCCTACCACAGCCCCTGTGTGTGTTCGTGTCCGGGTGTGGTGCTGGGGATGAAACCAGGTGTGCTTTACCCCTGAGATACACCTCTCCCTTTTTATTTTTTATTTTGGGACAGGGACTTGCTAAATTGCCCAGGCTGGTCTTGAACTTGAGACCCTTTTGCCTCAGCCTCCTGAGTAGCTGGGATTACAGACATGTGCCACTGCACCCAGCCAGCTCCACTTTTAAGGATCCATATGGTGACATTGGGCCTACCCAAATAATCCAAATAATCTCCCTGTTTTAAGGTCAGTTAACTAGTGACCTTAAATTCACCTGCAACCTTAATTCCCCTTTGCCAGGTAATGTAACATAGTCACTGTTTCCAGAGATTAGGACAGGGACATCTTGTGTGTGTGTGTGTGTGTGTGTGTGTGTGTGTGTGTGTGTGTAGGGGGTGGCACCTTATTCTGCTCACCATACTCCAGACCAGGAGTTCACAATTTAAGGGAAAAGACACATGAAACCATCTTTAGGGTATAAGTCAGTGTGCTGTGGCCAGCCAGCAGGATCCGGGAGGTGCAACAGGCATGTTTATACATAACTCAGAAGCTATTTGATGGGAAACTACATGCAGCCCAACTTGGTTTTCCTCCTTTTCCCACCACGACTCTCCCCTTTGGTCACATTACACCCCA
Organism: Sciurus carolinensis; assembly: GCF_902686445.1. Classification (NCBI taxonomy): domain Eukaryota; kingdom Metazoa; phylum Chordata; class Mammalia; order Rodentia; family Sciuridae; genus Sciurus; species Sciurus carolinensis. The sequence goes on along the minus strand of NC_062215.1, from coordinate 32,518,330 downwards.
GACCTATGGTTTCTTAATCAACCTGCGCTCTTCCCTAGCCCCTAGCCTTTGCCCATTTCCCCTTCTCCTAGCACGCTGCCTGGCTGCTTTTTACTCTCTACCTGTCCCTCACAAGATCCAGATGGAGTCCCATGTCCTCCATGACTCCTCACTACAACCCCCACCCCAGCCCAGGGCTTCTAGAACCTGCAAATTCTCAATTATATAAATAGTCTACTGAGGCGTCATTGCTGTCATGTGCTACTGTCTCAATTTCAGTGTGTTCTTATGTCACAGCTAGTTTTTAATCACTCTAAAGTCAGGGACCCTGTGTAATAATTCTATCACCTCCACAGTACCTGGGCTGCAGAAAACCTTTCTGAATTTGTTCAAGTCCTTCTTTGAATAAATGTTGTTAGACCCTGGGGACAGAAATGTTCTCCAACAGGTGTCCTGCTCTAAAGGAGTACTCAGTCTAGAGGAAGCTGACAAGTCCCGAGTGGGTCCCACACTCTAGTTCAGCTCATTGCAGGTCCAGGACAGCTCTTCTGCTTGAGCTGAGTTTTGAAGACTAAGGAGGAGTGAGCTAGCTAAAGGGACGTGGGAGAAGGGCTCTATTCCAAGAGGAGGAGGACCATTTGAAGTAGCAGCAAACAGAGCGGATTCTGGAAAAGCCACTCGCCTCTCTCTCCACCAGATATGAGTATTATAGGTCAAGCATGATGGATAAGCTCTAGAGATCTGCTGTACAACAGTATTCCTACAGTTGATAAAAATGTATTGTACACTTGAAAAATCATTCACAGGCTGAGGATGTAGCTCAATGGTAAAGTGCTTGGCTCATACACATGAGACTCTGGGTTTGATCCCTAGCCCTGTAAAAATAAAGAAAGTTGTTGAGAGGGTAGATCTCATGTTAAGTGTTTTTATGCTAATAAAAAATTAAATAAAATAATTGATCTGGAGGGGAAAAAAGAATTATTATGCTAAATGTTGTTCCATTTCCTTTTCCTAGCCTCCTAGCAACTGCCCTCTGCTCTGGTTACTTTCGCTCCTCTCTGCTCTGAAGTGAAAATGTGCTTTTTTGTATTTCTACATCTTTGCCCATTAAATTGGAAAAAATGGTAAAAACTGACATTCACAAATGAAGCTGACAGGGAAGGGACAAAAATGATCAAGTCTCACTAAGTCAGAAGACTAATGATAATTCCTATGACAGACAAGAAATAATATCCCTAATACATAACTTGCTACAGAAAAGAAAAAACTAAGAAAAAAAAAAAAAAAAAGGACACACAAGACACTAATATTTTACAGATGAGGGAATACAAGTAGCCGATAAGAATATGACAGATGCTCAACTCTATGTAGTCAGGGAAATGTGAAATAAGACAACAATTAATACCATTTTCACTCATCAGATAGGCAAAAATTAAAGATTGATAACATCCAGTGTTGTCAAGTGCGTGGGTAAACAGGGACTCTCGTACATCGTTAATGGGTAAGTGAATTGCTAAGCCCTTTTGGGAAAGCAGCCTCAAGGAGACTATTAGAATTAAAAATGAGTGCATCCTTTAGTCTAGTAACACCAATTTTGGGAATGTATTCTGTGGAAATAATGGCATCAGCATACAGTTCTGGTGTGTGTGTTCACACACATATACAATATGGTTTATTGCAGGTTTCTTCCTTGTAGTAAAAGCAGGGTAGAATCTGAATTGTTCATCAATAGGGAAATGTGGAATAAATTATAGTACATATAAAGAATAGAATATTATGGAGGTATCGAACAGTGAATCAGACGCACAACATCAACCTGGAGGAAATCCCAAGATACTATGATATCAAGTGAAGTAGCGAAAGCACAAAACCAGCTTCAGGGTGATGTAACAGAGGATCGGGGAGGGACAGACCTAACAGAATGGTTGTTGTATGATTGAAAGATCCCAAAGAGCCAGACACGGTGGCACAGAGCTGTAATCCTAGTGACTTAGGAGGCTGAGGCAGGAGAATTCTGAGTTCAAAACCAGCCTCAGGAAAAAAAAAAAAAAAAAAAAAAAAAAGCCTCAACAACTTAGTGAGACCCTGTCTCTAAATAAAATATAAAGAAGGACTGGGGATGTGGCTCAGTGGTTAACACCCCTGGGTTCAATCCTAGGTACCAAGTAAATAAGTAAATAAACAAATAAATAATAAAAAGATTTCAAAGAAAGATCTGGAAGGCCATATACTCTAGGATGTCATGGCGATTACCTGAAATGACTGGGATTGGAAAGGGAAGAAGGAAAGGGAGATATTGACTTAAAGGATCTGTGTTGTTTGACTACAACCAGCACAGACTACTTTTGCAATGACAAATATTAATAACTTAGAGGAAAAGGAGTGAGGAAAGTGTTCAGTAGGGCCCCGGGGGTAGGAGTGAGGGGTGAGTAGAGTGAGCAGGTCCCTGGTTCAGGCCTGTGTGTCGACCCCTCCCGCTCAGTTTCTCTGCTATTCAAATGAGCTAATTAAGCAAAAGTAAGATGACTTTCTTTTCTTGGTCAAGTGGATTTAGATCCCAGGATGAAAACAGAATCATTTACATATGTAGTGACCCTTTCTTTAAAACTGGTGAACTTCAATAACAAATTAATTAGAGTCATTCAGTCCTGAGCCACCTCCCTGAGGATGGCCTTTCCTGGGTGCACGCGTTTGCCTGAACCAGGCTCGGGGCACGGAGTGTTGGTAGTGCCATTGCACATGAGCAGCGGGTGAGCCCCATGTGGGCTCCAGGCGTCCGAAGGCATTTGAACACTATGCTCACGTCTCTGAGGCTAAGCCCGTTAAATATCTGCCCGACTGACCGAGGAGAATGCCATTTGCCTCTCCGCTCCCTGTTTCTCAGCTGCACTGGGGAAACCCTTTCTTCTGAGCCTGAGCTACCCTGGAGGTCACAGTCACACAGTCACCATGGCAACTCCCTTCAGAGTATGACCGCAGGGGCTGAGGAAAAGAGTAGGAGACTTACCAGGGGGCCCAGGAGAAAGCCACTTTCACACTGCGAAATTTCAAAGTCTCAATTATTGGGTTGCTACACGGGACATTGCTTTATATGGGATATGTTATTTCTGGAAAGTTGCTTTAGGTCAATTGTTGCGTAAAATTTTGTCCTTTTATTTTAAACACGTAAGTGGGACTCCCTATATTAAGAACGCGGTTGCGAATTTTTTTTTTTTTTAAACAACACAAAAGCGTATTATTCTTTTAGAGCAAGCATAGATGCTCAGATGTCAATTTGTTGTAAAGTCCAGCACCCTAGTTTTGGAGGATTTGGAAAGTAGAGGATGGCAGTGTGTGGGGGTGGTTGGGAGGAATTGACTTTGAGTAACTGGGGTGAAATTTGGATTTTCTCTTAAGCTTCGGCTCTAGCAAAAGAGGAGCCGGGGTCAAGAACTCCAATGCAAAAGATTTATAAAGAAACTACCCTCAGGAGAAATTTGTAGGATGGGAGAAGTAGAATAGGCAAAGAGAAAAAGCCAGATTGGGTTCCCCGCTTTAGCCTGACCTGCTGGGGAGTTCTGGGATAGAAATGACATCTCAGAATTTATCATCTTGAATCAGAGAAGCTGGGCTTTTATCCTTTCAGACTCATCAGATGTTGGCTGTAGTTGCCCAAGGGAAAGTTAAAATTCCCAGTGTGAAGCAGCTTGGATACCCAGTGTCAATCTTGGATAACCACCAACTGGTGAAAGGGATCCCAGAGGGTGCAGGTGATTTCAGTGGCATCTGCCACGTGTGCCAAGTCAGAGTGTTCAAAGAACCATCTAAGGGTTCCACCTAATAAAGAATCAGCAAAATGAAGTTAGCTTCCCACAAGAAGGTATTTAGAATAGTGTTCAAGGCAAAGGATGACAATACATTTAGTTGGATGCAAATTAATCGAATGAAGCTTTCTGACATATTTGTCATCACCGTATCTCAATACAGGGCACAGGTCTGGCACATTGGAGGCCCTTGATCCATATTTGTTGAGTGAGTGAATGAGCAAAGCTTGGCTTTAATGACTGGCACCTGTTAAGACTGTCACTCTGCCACCTGCCCTAAATTTGGATTTTGTGGTTTCAGAGTCCAGTTCTTTGTCTTAAGGCATAACAATCAATCACCATGATAAGGAACTTTCTTGGATCCCAATTCAAATAAGCAAACATGAAAACACTGATGAGATCATCAGGAAAAGTTAAACGCTGCCTGGATATTGGATGATGTTCAAGAATCATTATTAATTTTGTTTGGGGTAAGTATGGTACAATGACAATGTTTTTTAAAAGGCTTTACCTTTTGGGTTTCTCCAGAGTAAATTTTTTACAGATGAAATGATGTAATGTTTGGGATGCTTCCAACTCACTGGTGGGGAAGGAGGAAGTGGGTAGGGTGCAGATGAAACGAGACCAGATATGAATTGATAATTATTGAATCTGAGAGGATCTGTTTCCTTATTTTAAAAATGAGTTCCATCTTGGATTGTCTAAACAAATAAAAGGTAAGTGAGCAGAAGCCGGCAGGGTGCTCAGGATGGGGAGAGACATCGATGGGGGAAAGTCAGAACGTTCAATGACCCAGGACTCTCCAAGAAGTCACCTGGAGGCTGCCAAACCAGAGTTGGCTCTGAGAAAATGAGGGGCCTCCTGAGCTGGGTCCCCTTTTCCTTGTTTGTTTCCATATGTGTTTATCAACTTGTCCCCTTCAGTTTCATAAACAGAATGTCCTAATGAACCTCACAGGCTTTCTCAAACAGTGTGCAGAATGGGCCCTTGAAGCTACAACAGCCCCGATGGGAGGGAGCTCCCTCACCCTGGATCTCCCAGCAGAATTGCTTATTCTGCTTTTTCAGGGAGTGTCAGCCTGTGGGACAGGAGGTCTGAGCAGGGGCTCAGCAGGTGCCAGGGCTTCTTGCCTCCAACCCACATAGTCATTCCCTGACAGTAGCTGTGTCTTCAGGATTCATAGTGTTACACCCTGGTCTGTTCTGGTGGAGGTTTCTGGGAAGGGACTTCTGAGCTGCTGTTATGGAGGGCTCAACCCTGGCTCCCCTGTTGTCCTCAGCACCCAGATTTTGGACTGTTTGCAGACCTGAGTGGAATGTTTCTCAAACTCCTCCTTCTCGTCCTTTCCTGTGGTTCTCCCACCTCTGCATTCTGCAAACCCCTGCCCTAGAACAGAGATGGCAGGAAGTTCTGTAAGACCTGCCCAGGACTATATGGGAAATGCATGCATTATTTTAGGTAAATCAGGTCATTCAGTGGGAGGCTTCATCCTAACTTCCTCTGGATCTTCCTGCATAAACAGTGTTCTATATTTAGCCATGCACACCACAATTGCTTCTGCTCCACCGGATAGTCTCCCAGCTTGGAGATGAAAGGGAAGGGAATGTGGGCATTTCAAGGGAGCTGAGGTGTGTTCACATGCTTGGAGTAGCAAATTTGAGCACCAAATAGACTTTGGAATGGAATAGAAAAAAAAGTTCTGGAAAAGGACTCCCATGTAAAACTTTTTCATTAGATGTTAAAACAAAAACTCTTCATGGGTTTTATAATTGGAAGGCCCATAATTATTTTCCACTTTAAAAGTGAAACACTCCTTTAAAGAACTCTTAAAAAACACAAAGAGGAAGGAAAAAAAACCAAATAAACAGAAAAAGGCCTAGACATGAGACACGTCCATCATGGAAACACAAGCATAAGTACATTTTCATCTATTTTATTTGACTAGTTTTTTTTTCAAATGCACAGTCTCCATCATCTTATACTAGTGGTTTAGAGTCCAGTATGCACACGGAATATTTTTTTAATCTTCACTACTTATTATAGCCACGATACTCACAGTGTACACAATTTTTAACGTCGTTGTAGTCTCCAGCCTGGTTATAAAATGCCTCCATATGCTCTTCCTAAGCAGCATATTGGCAGATGGCTCCTCTGGAAGATCCTCCTGGTTTTTCTCACCCTTCCCCTACAAATGGGTACATGGGATGTTTCCATTTTTGTTATTATACACCACAGCGAACATCTTTTTCTGTATTTGGAGTGATTTCTTTAGGATTCAGTCCCAGAAGCGGGATTTCTGAGTCAAGGATTTTGGATATTTTTATGACTCCTGACTCATTTGGCCAATTTGCTTTTCACAGATTTTGCATGAATATACACTCCCACGGGCCTCTGATTTGAGTCTTTAAATTTGGAGCAACATCGTCTCACGTGCCACACTTTTCATAGTAAATATTTTCCTGTGCAGATATAGACTTTAGAACTTTCAGTACCTGAGACAACATATCCCCCTATCTAACACCTCTGGTCCTTCCTTTCTTCTCCCTTCTTTCCTTTCTTTTCCCTCCCCCTCCCTCTCCCCCCTCCCCTTCTTCTCCTCCTCCTCCTTCTTCTTCTTGTACTGGGGATTGAACTCACAGTTTCTCTATCACCGAGCTACATCGGTGATAGATTTTTATAAATTTTGAGACAAGGTCTTGCTAAGTTGTCAGGGCTGGCCTTGAACTTGGGATCCTCCTGTCTCAGCTTCCTGAATCACTGGGATGGCAGCCTTGTACAGGTGACTGGCTCCTTCTCTTCCTTTCCTGAAGGATGCTGTTGAGCAGTCCTAGTCTGTGGTTTTGATTTGTAGTAGATCCTTGTTCTTCTGCTAGTCTCATCTCAGGCCTGCTCTCCTGGGGACTAGTCCCTAATTTGAAGATTGTACAGCAATTTAGAAACCAACCGCCTGAGCTTGATCCTGCCTAGTTCCCCCTCCAGTCTGTTGGCCCTGTTGGTAACTCCCTGGCTCTGGTTCCTTCTGATGCTTCTCAAAGTCTTGGCGGAACTGGAGGGATTAACCTGAAGGGGTTAAGAGCTCAGCCTAGATCTCTGGTCAAGGAATTCACTATTCCTGTCCCCCTAGGCTATGAAATGAAATTCCTTGCAGGTTTTGCCAACTTAAACTCCACCTGGAAGGAGGAAAAACATCCCCTTGCTCGCCCCCTGCTTCTTTTGATACTAAGAGAGAAAGAAAAGGAGGGATTAAAATATTTACAAGTATCTGATCAGCCTCCTTCTTTTGGAAGGCATGTAACAGAGGAAAACAGACAGACATCTGTGAGCGCTTAGACAGCGGAAAAAGAAATAAGCAGACTTCACCGGGGGCCCCTCAGGAGGCTGGCAGTGGACCCCCGCCCTCCGCAGGAGAGGGAATTTCCGTCCTGATTGTATTGTTTCATTGGCTTACTGGGAACAGAGAGCAGCTTGAACTTGGGATCAGGAGGGGAGTGCTGCAGGACTGAGGGAGGACCTCCAAGTCTAGTTCAACCTAGGTTGAAAGTTGAGAGTGTGTTAAAGTCTTGTGGCAAAGAGTTCCTCTGCAGCAGGAATTTGGGAGGGGGGTCTGGAAAATGCCTGAAAAATGAAGCTTGAAATGATGTTAGATGGTACACAGATCTAGAAGAGAGGAACCAAGGACACAGTGATAACTCTTGGAGATGGGAAAGGGGTACAGTGATTGGGGGTCAGAGACCGGGTAATAAATGACAGTAACCATGATGACAAGGACATTGGCAATAACAAGGATGACTATGCTGATAACCACAGCTCACACTTGAGTACTTATTATGCCCCCGCTGCTGTCCAAAACACTATGCGTGGATTAACTGTTTAGTCCTCACTATAAACACAGGTGGAAATAGCTATGATTGCCTCCATTTATGATGAGGAGAATGAGCCACATGGTATGTGCTGAGAGTGGTAGTTTGGGACTGTGAAATACTGGGGACAATTAACTGAACTGGACCCAAAAGGTAAGGAAGATAAAGGAGGAAGGGATGGCAAATGATTTTTTATTATTATTATTATTATTATTATTATTATTATTATTATTTGGCATCAGGGATTGAACTCAGGGGCACTTAACCACTGAGCCACATCCCCAGCCCTTTTTATATTTTATTTAGAGACAGGGTTTCACCAAATTGCTTAGGACCTTGCTAAGTTGCTGAGGCTGGCTTTGAACTTGCAATCCTCCTGCCTCAGCCTCCCCAGCTGCTGGGATTACAGGTGTAATTTGCCTGGCTTGCAAATGATTTTTTTTTTTTAAGACCTCAGTGTCTAGTTATCTGAACCACAAATCTGGGAGTTGGGGTACCAGGGATTGAACCACAAGTCAACCACAAATCGACTTGAATTTGTACCCCCTACTCCCCTCCAGTTACAGTTACTCTTGTAATCTGTCTTTGGTCCACAGCACCAAACCCTGTCACCGTTGTTCCACTAGCATCTTGCCTGGACTACTTCATAACTCCCAACTGACAAGCTGCCACCAGCACCCCCACCCATCTTCTATACCACCACCCGCTCCCGAGAACTCTTCCCCCTTCCTTGGCACCTTGTAAGTACCTAGCACATAAATAGTAATTGTGCCTTTACGTGGTTGTCTATCTAGTCAAAGTTTTGTTGGATGAAAGAGTGAGGTCACAATCAGTGAGGAATTTGCATACGAAGCCACCGGGATAAACCTGCAGCTTCTATAGAAAAGGACTTTGCAATTCCCGGGGTCCAAGAGCACCAAGGAGAAACACATCAGTCCTTAACTAAAACAGGGCAAACCAGTAGGAGAGGCTGGGGACAGAACTAGAACCAGGTGCTGCTGGAAGATGTCAGTGCACCTATGAATTGAAGATACAAAACACTCATCTGGTAAATTAAAAGTACGTGAATATCAGAAGGAGGATCCTTTGGCTGGTGGCAGCTCAAGATGCTCCAAAATAACTAGAGGCAGGGACCTGGTGCAGTGGCACACACCTGTGATTCCCACCCAAGAGACTGAGGCAGGAGAATCGCAAGTTCCAGGCCAGCTTAGCAAGGCCCTGTCTTAAAAAATAAAAGAAAAAGGACTGGAGATGTAGCTCAGCAGTAGAGCAACCCTGGGTTCTATCTCCAGGACCACAAAAACAAACAAATAAACAAACAAACAAACAAACAAACTAGAGGTGCGGAGTTGCCATCTTTTATTTATTTGGAGATGTCTCACCCACCTAACGGAGGAGAGCACAGGACAGTGGCATGGTTGAGAAGTTGATAGACTCCAATGAGGGAGAAATTTGTGGAAAAGGAGATTTCTAAGCCACTCTCCTGTCAATTTTTTAATATTTTCTTGGACTTTTTTTTTTTTTTGCAGTGCACACAATATACAGTTGATCTTTAGGTGAAACAAGAAAGGAGATTTAGATTTAGAATCATTGTTCCTCTTTCTCTCCAAGATTCTACAAGGTCAGGTGCATCTCTTGTTTTATTTAAGAGTGTTATTAGAAACACCAGACCATCCCAGACCCAGCTGGCATTACCTTGAATGTTCATTTCTTTTGAACATATAACTGAAACAGTGAGTGATAGAGACTGATGACATGATACAGCAGAGAGAAAATCTGGGATGGATTCTTTCGCAAGGTGGTCTCTGCTCCTAACATGGGAAAAAATGAAATCTAATTGGTCAACCCAGAAGTGGAAGAGATTGTACTATATTAGAACTTTCAAGCTTTACTATTTTTGAGGCTAAAAAGGCTGAGGTGCACCCTGTGCCATGGCGCACGACTGTGATCCCAGCAGCTGGGGAGGCTGAGGCAGGAGGATCGGGAGTTCAAAGCCAGCCTCAGCAAAAGTGAGGTGCCAAGCAACTCAGTGAGGCCCTGTCTCTAAATAAAATGCAAAATACAGCTGGGGATGTGGCTCAGTGGTCGAGAGCTCCCGAGTTCAATCCCTGGTACCCCAACCCCAGGGCAGGACTGTCTCACAGGCAAAGCAGTCATGAGACATCTGGAAAGCCAGTGCTGAGACTGGCCTCGGGTCTTTTGTCTTCCAGGCATGATGATGGTGTGGAGTGTGAACTAATCTTTCCTGCAGTCACCCCATTCTTACTGAGAAGCTACTACGTGCCATGCACTCTACTAAGAACTGTGGATCTATTAGTGAACAAAATAAAGAGCCTATTCTTGATTTAGTTGGAGGAGACAAAAATAACTATTAGGGCTGGGGTTGTAGCTCAGTGGTAGAGTGCTTGCCTTATACATGTGAGGCACTGTGTTCGATCCTCAGCACCCCATAAAAGTAAACAAAATAAAGGTATTGTGTCCATCTACCACTAAAAAAAAAAATTATTTAAAAAAACTCAAACCAGCAAATGCTCTAATAAATTCTCTCTCATGTATCTCTCACTCTAGCCATCTACCTGTCATTCTAAAAAAAAAAAAAACCTATTAAATTTATAAGATGTTACATGGTGATAAATGCTATGAGGAAAAACATATCACAGTTGGGGGAAGGGAGTGATTTGTATCTTATATAGAACGGTCAGAGAAGACCAGTTGCTGAGATGGGCAGAGAATGAATGAAGGGAGGGAAGGAGCCCCAGGTTGTCTGGGGTCAGAGAAATCCAGGGAGAGAGGACAGCAAGGGCAAAGGCCTGGAGGTAGAATCATGCTCAGCACACCCCAGCAACAGCAGGCAGGTGTGACTTGGTCATGAACATGGGGGATGGGGGTGGCAGGGGGAGGAGATGAAGTCAGAGAAGAAGCTGCAGGCAAGATCATGGGTGGACCTGCAGACGTGACAGGTCTCTGCATCCTACTTTCACAAGAGGAGAAACTTTTAGAAAGTTTAAGCAAAGGACAGGCATGATTTGAATTTTGTTGTAAGACTCCATCTGCTGCTATGTGGAAATATCAAGAAGGGACCACAGGTAGGAGCTACAAGACCACCCAGGAGATGATTCTACAGGCTTAGATTGGGAGTTATAGTGAGATACCATGAAGCAGGTAGATTCTAGAAACATCTGGAAGGTAAAACTGACTGGATTTGCTTATGTATTGATGGAGGTTGTGGAACAGAGTCAATAAAGATGGCCACGTTATTTGGCCTGAGCAACTGGAAGTATGAGGTTGCCATTTTTTTTTTTAATATATTTTTCTTAGTTGTCAGTGACTCTTTTATTTTATGTATTTATATGTGGTGCTGTGAACCCAGGGCCTCACACATGCCAGGCAAGTGCTCTACCACCAAGCCACAACTACAGCACTGATTATTAAGATAGAAGAGACAGGGAGCAGAGGGGGATAAAGAGCTGCGTTTGGACATTTCAAGTTAGAGGATGTTGGGGCATCCAAGTGGAGCATGGTGAAGAGGCCACTGGAGGTGAGGGAGAAGAGGAGCTGGAGACATAAGCGTGGGCAGTGTCATTGTACAATATTAGAGCATGGGGCTGCAGAGTAAGTATAACTAGAGAAGTGGCCTGGACACAGGGCCCCAGGGCACCCTGACATTTAGAGGTTGAAAAGATGACCACCTAGCCAAAGATGACTGGGAAAGACTGGCCAGGAAGGGAGGAGGCCCAGGGGTGGGTAGAAGACAGTGCTCCCGGGGGAGGAAGTGTTCCACCAACTAGGTAAGTGCAGCTAGTGCTGGATGAGAATGGACCATCAGATGAGCTAGCTGCATAGAGGTCACAGTCACGGTGACCGTGGCAAGGGCAGGTGAGTGGATTGGCTACAGAGACCTGACTGAGCAGGTTCAAGAGCTAACAGAAATGGAAGAAGTAGAGTCACTGGGCAGGTCTCAAGAAATCTGGCCATATAGGGAAAGAAAGAAATTTGGGGTGGGGAGCTAGCAGGAGGGGAATAATTCTTTTGTTTGGTTCCTTTTTTTTTTTTTTCATATGGGAGATACTTTAGCATGTTTGTAGTTAATAGATAAAAATTTAGCAAATGGGAAAAATTGATAGTGCAGGACAGACGTTCCCTAAACATAACTTTCTTTTTTCTTTTATTGTACAGCTTGGAGCATTGATCAATGTGTTTAGTAATTGTTTGTGGTTGATGTTTCTATGAATGTCTCTGGCATTTATTTCCCCTTTAGGCAAAGTTGTTTCCCTCAAATATGCCCATGGAACTAGAGCAGATCCATTTAATGATGAATATGCTTTGAAAAATCAAATCCCCTGACTTTTTGTGCATGAGACCTTGCTTGTTATTCTCTTATCACTTAGTTGTAGAGGTGTGAGTTCAATCAATAATAACAAGTTACTATTATTGAAGGCTTAGTATGTGCTTTACATGAATTATCACTGTGAAATATCACTGTGATGTAGGTGCTATTGACTATTTCAGTGTAATGAAGAAATAGAAATTTCAAAGGTGGAACCATATGCCTGGGGTCTAGCAGGCGGCGTGCGGTGCAGCCAGGCTCCAAACCTGACTCTTCTTCCTAAGGGACATGCTTTCCAGAACTGCTGCCCACCCTCCCACCCTGCCCTCCGTCCCCGACCAGACGGGCTGGTCCAGGCTGTGGTCGCTGAGGGCAGATGTAGGTACTGAGAGACTGCTTCTTCTGCCAGACTGAGCTTCCTTGGATGACCAGCTGTCCCTTTGCAATTGAAGGGCTCTGAGCGTCCAGACTGTACGACAGCAGCGGGACTTGGGCAGCAGGGGGCGCTCTCCTGTCACAAGAGGCCGTCCAGACGCACCCCAGATTCACATTGCAGGGACAATTCCCTGCCCACACTGGCCTCTGGTCGGACTTTCCTGCTCTGCGTCGCACAGAGTTTATGGTGGCTGCTGCCGTTAGCAAAACTACTTCACAGGATCAGGAAGAACCTTTACAGAGATTCCTAAAAAACCTCTGCTCTTGTGAAAGGGTCCTGGAGTAGGGGTGGGGTGGTGGTGGGAGGTGCAGGCCCTTGGCTCAGGGAGGCTGATGTTAAAATAGGGGAGAAGGGCTCAAAAGGGAAGGGGAGCAGCAGACTAAGACCCTCCCCTGTGTCCTGGAGTCTGCTTATGGCTGTCTAGCTCAGGTCTGGGATGCTGTGTGGATTTGAGGCTGGGCAGGCACCAAGCACACATGGGCTTTCTTTCCTAGATTCCCAAAGAGCCAGCTCAGACCACTAGGTGATTGACACTTGTGGTACATGTGATCTTTGTTTAGGTCTAGCCCACTAGAACCACTGAAATATGAATTTATAGTTGGAAAATCAGATTCCTGAATCTGCAGGGATGCAACAAAGAGAAGCTCTGTCCCGTGGCTTTCAAGCAAATGTCACATGAGGCTGGGAGAAGAGGGAAGCAGGTGTTGTTAACCCTTCCCCACCCTCCTCTGCCCCTTCTCCAAGGACGCCACTGGCCATTTGCTGCTCTGGTGTCGGGGGAGGAGCAGTCCTCCCCTGGGAGGGCCAGAATCAAAAGGAGGCCATGTGGTGGGCGCCTGAGCCCTGGCGCCACCCCAGCTGTCAGCTGCATGTGACTGCTCCCAGCCTGACCAGAGGCTCCCCAGGCCACAGAGGGAGAGCGGGAACACAGCTGCTCCCGCTGGGAGCGTGGCAATCTGTAGTTTCTGGATCTATAAGACCCGACCAGGGAGCAAAGATGTGAGGGAGGAGGAGGAGGTGGAGGCTCCCCGCTTTGTAAATGAATCCGGATTGACTTGGCTGCAGTCACGGCTCCCCTACTGGCAGCCCCCATAGTTCCTGATTGAGTCAGGCTTCCTCAGGTTGGTCACTACCTGGGATTCCTAGAGGCAGCTGTGGGTGGCAGGAAGCAACCAGTGTCCTGGCATTTCCCCAAACACAAATCTAGTCCTTGATTTGGGAGCACTGGCTCTGCTCTGGGCACCCCTGCCCAGCCCACTGATGTGCTCAGAAGCACGGGAGCCACCAACTGGGGGGCACTGCAAGCCACCTCCTGCTACAGATTCTTTGCATTTCCCCTTTGCCTCTGGAAGCACGGTTCTGAAAGCCTTCTAATGGTTCTGATGTGTTTAGAGCTGTAGTTACCTAAGCTGCTCCATCCAGCCGAGCAGAGTTGCCCTTCCTGTGGGCTAGACCTAAACAAAGATCACATGTACCACAAGTGTCAATCACCTACTGAATACAAGAAACAATCCTCCAGGGGCTTGTCATCTAGTTGAAGAGATGAGACCCAAATACATGGGAAGTTCAGTATCAGGGAACCGCGCAAGTAACCGTTTCAGTGACAGTAGGAGAGATGTCGCAGGTCCCTTTGTGATGAATTATCAGATGCATGGTTCTGACAGTGATTGCTCTCCGGGTTGAGGGGAGAGGTGGAGTGCTTCAGGCCTGCATGGTCAGGAAGGGCTGCGCTGGGACAAGGTGGGGGTAGGAACGAGGCTTGCATTTGAGGGGCTTCTTCAAGGCTGAATGCATCAGATTCTAGAAAAAGAACTAGGAATTCAGTTTTGTTTGGAAAACATAAAGGATAAACTCTCCTTTCTGAATTAGTGCTTGGTTCCAGGTTACTGCCCTTCACATCATTGGGGTGTCCAGAAAATATAATTTTATAAATAATAATGATCTCTTATGAACCCCTACTATGTGCTAGTTATTGCACGGGGCACTTTAAAAAATTATTTCTGATATTTTCAGCAACACTCCTTGGAAGATTATTTCCTACTGTAATCTTCAAATGAAGCATAGATATATTACCCAAGGTCAAGTGGTTAAGTCAGGGGGAAGCCAAGCTTTGGGGCCTGACCCCAAAGCTGAAGGACTAAGATTTGTCGAAGGAGCCTAGTCTATAGCTGCTTTCAAGGGCTTTCTGTTATGAATGCTGAATTTCCTAGTTTCCAGAAGATTTGCTACCTTGGAATCCTCCTGAAATACTTCAGGGGTTGAGGTTCCAGCTTTGATACTACTTTTCTGATTTTTTTAGGAGAGGAGAAGAGAAACCCAAACAAGTGCTGCTAAGAGAACAAAACCCTAATGCGAGGTAAGTCTGCAGATTTCTGAATAGGGTTGAAGGTCTGAGCTGGAGGAAACCATTCAGAAAGTGAATCTTGAGGAAATGAATGGACTCCACCCTCCTGCTGGTTTCCTTTCCACCTGTCCCGCCTCCACCTGCCCTCTCTACAGATGCCCACCGAGGTCCCACTGAGGAGCTCAACCCTCACTCCTGGAGGATGCTGAAATCTCAGTCCATGGGGTGGGGAGAAGCTAGCCTTGCAGTTCCCAAGTTTTAGGTCCTCAGCACTAGAGGGCTGTGCAGGTTCAAGTGGCTTGGGGTTGAGCTGTGGACGCAGACACCTCTGACCTGCCAGTTTGGTGGAGTGCAATATAACTACCTCCCTTCTGTCTGCTTTGCTTTCCTGACTATGGAAATGAGGCGATTCACTCCCACCTTCTGTTCTGTCCTCCTGGGATCTCTGATCCACTTGGCACCTGTCTTGATCTATTCTGGCAGCTAGAACAGCACACCATAGACTAGGCAGTTTCCAAAGCACAGAATTTTATCTCTCACAGTTCTCAAGGCTGGGAAGTCCAAGATTAAGGAACTGGCAGATTTAGTGTCTCGTAGGCTGGCTTCCGGGTCTGTAGATAGCTATCTTCTCCCGAGCTCCTTACATGGTTGGAAGGAAGAGGGAGTTTCTTGGGGTTCTCTTTCATAAGGACATTAATCCTATTCACAAAGGCTCTACCCTTAGGACTTACTCACCCTCCAAAGGTTCCTCCTTTTAAAACCATCACATTGGGAGTGAGGATTTCTTTCTTTCTTCTTTTTAAAAATGTTTTGGTACCAGGGATTGAACCCAGGGGTTCTCAGACCCTGAACAATTCCCAGCCCTGTTTAATTTTCTTATGAGACAGGGTCTCACTAAGTTGCCTAGGGCCTCACTAAGTTGTGGAGGCTGTCTTTGAACTCGTGATCCTCCTGCCTCAGCCTCCCAAGCTGCTAGGATTACAGGCATGAACCACCTAAGTTGGTGGGGGTGAGGATTTCAACATATGAATTTGGTGGGGACACAAACAGTTTATGACAGCATCCTTCAAAAGCTTTTAGAGTTCAAGGTGATACACAAGTTCTCCAATATGAAAGTCAAGCCATGCTCTGGAAACAAATATACAGAGGGGTTATAAGGATAAAAAAGAGAAACACGAATCCTTCACCCTTCAAAGACAACTCCTGTGACATTTGAGAGTGCTCTGGTTGTAATGTTATTTTTTTTTTTTAATAAAAATGTGATGAAACTATGAGCAATTTTGTATCCTATTCATTCATTTAGCCTTTCCCCCAATTATTTATAAACTCTTTGTGAACAATATAATTTTAACTACTGTGTAATATTACATCATGTAGAGGGGGCATCATTTATTTAACCCCCGTATGACTGATTGTCAAAGTAGCTCTAGCTTCTTGCTGCGGTAAGTCACATCACATGGACATATTTGTGCGTAAGGATTTGCGACATTGTAGTTTATAACCTTAGGATGGATTCCCAGAAGTGGAATTACGAGGCCAAGAGCAGGAACATGTTTAAGACTCTGAATATATTGTTCCAAATTGCTTTCCAAAAGGATTATATTAATTTATATTTTATTAGGTATCTATAAAAGTGTTAAACATGTCATGCTCTGTCCAGCAATCAATACACTCTTTCAAAATTAGTTTTAATGCCCAATCTCTCTCCTTGTAAAACAAACCATTGCGGATCAGGCTAGAGTGGACTCTGACCTTGGCCTTGCTCCTCCTCCTCTCCCATAGAGGCTGTTGCTCTGTGGCTGGCTTTCATTTTTTTCTGGGTCTTCTTCTTTACCTTTGCGCACATCACTCCAGTGTGGTATTTGATGACACGCACCTGCTGATATTTTAAAATTTGTGTTCTTTTTCTCCTCCTAGACAGAGGTTGGCAGACTTTTTCTGTAAAGAGCAGGTGGTAAGAATGTCAGGCTTTGTGAGCCGTCTCTGCTGCGGCTCGTGAACCCTGATGATGTAGAGCCAAAACAGCCGCAGGCGACATACAAACAGCGAGCATGGCTGTGTTCCAATAAAACTTTATTCACAAAAATAGCCATCGGGCTAGATTTGACCTGCAGGCTGTGGTTTGCTGATCTCTGTTCTAGACTGTGAATTCCCCAGGTTTAGGTCCAGGTGGATTCCTGGAGTGGGGTTCTTCTGAACACTTGCCCTTGACAACAGCCAGGTGGGAGGGCTGACGTTTTCAATACTGAATGTGAGGGCTGGAGGTGGGTAGGAAGGATATGGAGCCGTCATTCTGCCTCAGTCCCTCTGTATTCCTGCAACTCTGCCCTTCTAGTGGGAAGAGGGAGAGGAAGGTGAAGGGACATTCCAAAATGACTTGAGCCTTTTTGGCCCTGGCAGTGGGACATTAAAGAGTGCACTGCAATCTTTCTCTACTCCCCACCCTCAGCTGAGCCCAAGCACGGTTCTTTGTCTGGACAAGGTGCATACCAGGCAGGGTAACAAACAGCCAGGGACAAAAATAATGCTCCATAGGCAAAGGGGTAACAATAGGGAGCGTTCACTGAGCACTTCATGCCCCGGCGCACTGCAGACTCCTACACAATCCACCTGAAAATCAAGCAGCATTGCCAACAATGGGCACATAGACCATGCTTTAGTTTGGATGCTGACTGTCCTCCCAAGGTGCACGTGTTAAGTCCCAGTGGCACTATTAGGAGGTGATGGAACTCTTAGAAGGTGGGCCTTTGGGGAAGTCTGAGGTCCGTGGGGCTTGCCTTCATCTGGGATTGTGGGACCCCTGGTCTCTTCCTCCTCTCTGTTTCCTGGCTGATGATGGAAGTGGCTTTGCTCTGCCAGGTATTCCCCACCATTCCTGCCCAGCACTCCCACAGAGGCCCAAGCTGGGGCCGCCACTCAATCACAGACAGGAACCTCCAAAACCGTGTGCTACACAGACCTTCTGAGAGTTAATTCTCTCAAGTATTTTGTTATAACAGGAAGCTAACAGACGAGGACATAAAGAACAAAGAGGTGAAGCACCTTGCCCAAGTATTCCAAGCTGGTGATGAGAGGAGCAAAAGATTTGAACTGCTGATGCACGACTCCAGCCCCTCCAGTCCTACCCAGACTCTGACTGCCTTGGTGGCACACATTCTCATTGCCTGTCCCAAATCCATTCTACTCTTCTAAGGACTCTGGATGACATATCCAGGCGACAAACTACAGTCTCTAATCTCCCTTGCAGTTAGGCTTAGCCATGAGGTGCAAATAGAAGTGCTTTGGCTTTGGCTTTTTCCTGCTGCTTGGAATGTAAATGCGATGACTGGAGCTCCAGCAGCCATGATGAACCATCTTACAGATGGAAGCCATGTGTTGAGGACAGCAGAATGGAAGCATAGGATGATCCTGAGAGCTACCAGATCAGCTATGGGCCACTTTATTCTGGACTCCTTCTTCCTTTTTTTTTTTTTTTTTTTTAATACAATGAGAGAGAAATAAATCTCTACCTTGTTTAGACTACATCGATCAGTTCTCTCTTACAGGAAGATAAATGTGATTCCTAAGTGTTAAAGCCTCAGAGAAGAAACCAGAGCCACTCTTATTACGCACAAGAGATTTGCTAAGAGGAGTACATCTGGCAGGATCCAAATGCACATCTCTTTCCCCATCCCCTAATTCCAGAGTCATCAAATGCAGTGGAAGTAAATGATTGAAATATGTGCCAGGGATTTAATAGAAGTGGAACCCAAGGGGAGGGGAAGAAATGAGTCAACAGGGGAAGAAGAAGGGTATTTCCTCACCAACTTTGAAAGGAGAGGCCGCCCAAGGCTAAGAGCTGAGGTTGAAGGTCTAGGCCCTTTGAGGTGTAGGACCCCAAGTTATCTGTGGATTCTGAACAGATTAGACAATACAACATAAACCTGTGACAGAGGACTGTCGATGATGTCCAGATCCACCTGGGTTGACCCAATCCTAAGGTGCAGGCCACTTAACATCCACCTACAATCATCCTCCTTCCCATGGCCAGTGAACTAACTGTGGGGTGACTGCTAGTTCCATTACAGTTTGGTGGAAATGAAGCCAGCTAGAGGCCCAGTGCAGGAATACCCATACCCTTTCCCTTCAAGTGACCAACATGCCAAGTCCACTCATGCCAAGGCTGAGGGGACTCAGGGTAATTCAGTAGGGCCCACCGTTCAGAGGTGTGTTTCAGGATCCAGCTGCCATCTTCAGAAAGAATAGATTTTCTTTTGCCATCATCTCTGATCTCCCTGAGGGGGAGCAACGTGGTCAAAGGAGAGAGTCTCCAAGAGTCTCAGGATTCCAGGCAGCAAGGACGAGACTTTTCTTTGGACTTCGGTTTTGGGATTCCATTGGGGGCTACATACATATCTCCCAGTAGTCTACAATGGGTACATTGATATCACCAGTAGGAAGTCTGAGACTCAGGTGTTTATGGAGGCTATTGGAGGCCAGGTGACAGGGTGAAGTTAGTAGGAAACCCATTCTGCAGGAGGACAAAGATACAGGGGAAGGGGAAGGTCTGGATCCTAGCTGAAACAAAGAGGTGGAGAATCCTTACAGATAAATGCCTTTGGAAGAGTCTGGCACCATGTGGATAACCTTGAAAGAAGGTCACGGATGGAGGCTTCACACTTTACCCTTGTCCTGACAAGTAAGCATTTCCAAATTTTCCCTCAGACGACTCCCTATCAAGACAATCTGTAGATTTCCTTCCAGTCGGCAATATTGGCTGCAGAGATAATGTAGGTATTTTCAGTCAGCTTGGAGCAGGAAAGATAAGGGGGGAGAAACCGGGGAGAACTTGATTGAGTGACCAAGATAAATTTACTGTACCACAGGAAATCGAAATGCAAAAATAAGGTTTGGGAGCAACTGAAATATTTAAAAAGATAGAGAAGGGACGGGCAGTCTAAGGGAGCCGCTTACCCCTTCATTGCCTGAGCTCTTGAATATTGCAAAAGATAATAGGGTGGAGAAAGGACCAGAATAGAAACTAGCCATTAAGGGAGACAGAATGACAGGGTTTGGCTTACAAATGGGAATATAATTAAGAAAGGAGGGGAACCGAGAAGGGTTTGGGGCTCATCTACTTGGCCTCTGGTCTCAGTGAGGTTTTATCTGAGGGAGAATGTCTTTCTATGTTGTGATGTCTGCCTCCAAGAAACCTTTCTCTTGTCCTCCTCTTGGGGTCTGGGGATGAGGTGGGAGCTGTAGCATCCTTGGTCTGTTGTCACAGGGGTGTTGGTCAGAAGGACCAGTTGGGTTGGCTGCTGTAACTAAGAGACCTACTCATAATTGAGTAGTTTACATAATGCAGGCATTTACTTCCCTGTTACGTAAGACTTGGAGGTGAGCTTACCACCCAGCCATTGAGAGATTCAAGTCCCTCCACTAGGCCTTTTGCTATTGTCTGTAGGGCTGAGACGGGGCTGCCATGGCTCCAGCCACAGGATCAGGGATAGAGCCTAGAGAAAGCACAGCCACATGCCCCAAGGCTCAGGCTTGGACGTGGCACCCCATTCTTTTGAGGACCTCTTAGCTACATGCAAGGAAGTCTGGGAACTGTAGTTTCATCACAGGCTTGGGAAGAAGGGAGAGTGATGGAGATTCAACCGTGTTCCAGTTGGAGTGAGTTGCTGAGGGGCTGGTGGGCAGCAGCCTCTGGGGTCATGACTTTGGGGTCTGGACTGGGAAGAAGCCCACAGCAGCTGAACTAACTGACTTCCTCTGTCCAGGACCAGCAGGGGCTGGCGGATGCCCTTGGTGGAAGAGTGGCAATGATCCTCCCCAGCTCCTTGCCAGTGCTCAGCCCCCATCCCTGTTCTGACATCAGCCTGGGCTGTAGGGGGCCGGAGCCCTTGCTTCTACGTGTGATGAATGGGGACATCATCTTGTACAAAGTCTCCCTCCTGATCCTCCCAATTTGAGAGGAAAATCGAGGATGGAAGGTTCCACTAAACCTTTAGCTGCTAACGGGATGCAGCAGCAAAGGTCGGGGTCTCTTTCATTGGGGAGACAGGATTGAAGTGCTTCTACCCACCACGCCCCGGTTAGCTTGGACCCAGCCTGCTCTTCCTCAGAAGGGCCTGGTTTCCTGATGTGCTCATTGTCAGGCACTGCGACCTCTCCAGAGCTAGAAGCTTCAGATCAGTCTTTACAATATCTTTTCCCCGGGGCCGTCACCTCCACAATCAATACGCGCACATTGTCAGAGCCTGGCTGCTGGGCAAGCCAGTCAGACGGGTTCCGCCCCCCTCTATGTTTAAGGATAAAAATCTATGCATAAAACGCCCGAATGCTTCCGAGGGCACGCTGCTGCTTATCTATTTTTCTCCCTCCCTCCTATCATCAGTTTGGCATTTCTTTAAAACAATGCAACTCTTTTCTTCCTTTAGACATGAAACATGGCCTCCAAGACCTTGACTTGAAGTCAGGAGATCTGGACTCTCTTGGGGTCTCCATAAAGGATGGCTGCAAGCAGTTCTCTCCCTGAGGTCTCTCTCCAGTGTGACCTGGAAACCAGCTGAATGCTCATTTCTCAGGAACTTGCAAGAAAGACTGTGTTTATGCTAGAGGGATACTTTAGGATTCTCAAATTGCAGTTATGCCAGTCTAAAATGGCCAGGCTGTGTCTTTTGGGGCAAGGTGCCTGGACTCCACTCTTCAGGGTGGCTAAGGGACTTCAGAGCTTGCCACTTAACCTTGTTTTTGCTGAACTCTGTAGTCTTATTTAGACACAAAACCTTGATGAAACCTACTTCCCGAATCCCAAGAGTACACCTCATTTCCTTCCTTTCCTGGTCGATCCAGGCTCCTGTCAGGACACTTTCTCATCAATCTTAAAACTCTGAAATTTAGAGCACAGAGCTCTTTTCTTTCTTTTTATAAAAATAGGGTTTATTTTTCACTCTCCATGGAAGTCTAGCCAATTCCATATAAAAAATGGGAAACAGAGTTACAGGTGATGCGGCGGGGCTCAGGAAGAAGGCCACAGCTGTCCCCCCTCAAATTCTTTGCGTGTGACTCTGTGGATTCATTTTCCCTTCTCTGGCTTTTTGGATACTCCCAGGTATTAATTAAGAGCCTTGTTTCTTTAGGTAGTAAAATGCCATGTCCCAGGCGCCCGTCACACCCGCATGCAATTCATAACTTCTCCCCACTAAGCGTGGCGGTGGGTCGGGGCCGCCTGTCTCCTCCCTGGCTCTCCGACCTTCCTCCCACTCCTGGTAGGCTGGCCTGTCTTGTCTTGCCAGAAGGATGGGGAAGGGCATAAGTGGCCAGCAAGGTCTTGGTGACTGGGACAGCAGTCACCTGGTATCCCCTGGGTGTGTTTCTCTGGTGGACGTTCTTTGGGGGTCTTTGGAGATACCGAGTTTGTCCCCCGTGGCAGGGAAGGCTTTTACTCACCAGGACAGCGCTTTCCCCAGCTGGCTTCATGGGCTGGCTCCTTGACAGCTGTGTACCCCTCTGTGGTGGTCACCTCACTCCTCCAGCAGGGAGTACCCCCCTTCTCAGGGAGTCCACATCTGGGGCAGGGGAAGGCCCCTGTGGCTGCACACGGCCTCACTGAAGGAGTATGGCTCTTCCCACCAGCGCCCGCCTCCCGAGGTGCCCCCAACGAGCCCTTTGATTTTTAATCTTTGAATTTTAGGTATAAATCAGTTGCATGCCTGCAACCTTCACATCTCACCCTGGATTCAAACACTCTTTAAAATAGTCCTTACTCTCCATCCCTTCATCCTGATTCATGCCCTCAGTGACTTCTCTTAAATAGAATGCAAGCCAGCTGGGTGCACAGGTGCACGCCTGTCATCTCAGTGACTGAGGAGGCTGAGGCAGGAGGATCACAAGTTTGAGGCCAGTGGGAGCAACTTAGAGAGGCCCCATCTCAAAAAAACGAAAACCAAACCAAAACAAACAAACAAGCAAAAAACAATAGCTGGGGCTGCAGCTTAGTGGCAGAGTGCCCCTGGGTTCCAACACTGCAAAAACAAACAAGTAAACAGACGGAAGACTGGAAGTCAGTGTTCAAATGCTGACAGCACTGGAAGTTCTGCTGTGGCAGCTCATCATCCTGCTTCACTCTCCATCTATTGCTGTGGTTTGACTATGGTCTGAGGGTGTCCCCAAAGGGTTCATGTGTTGAAATTTAATCCTTATCATGAGGTATCAAAAGAACGGAGATAACACGAACATGGTCTTTAGAGGAGGGGCTTTGGAAGGTAATTAGAATTAGAAAGGGTCACCAGCGTGGTGGAATGCCCATGATTGAATACTGGTGGCTTTATAAGAGACACTAGAAGACACACAAGCATGCATGTATGCACATATATGCTCCTACCTCTTACCATGTGAGGCACCGTGCTGCCTCTGGACTCTGCCAACAAGAAGGTCATCACCAGATGCAGCCCCTCAACTCTGGATCTCCAGAACCAGGTGCCAAAACAAACCTCTTTTCTTTATAAAATTTTCCAACCTCAAGTCTTTTATTATAGTAACACAGAACAGATGAATACAACTATTATACTCCACTTTGGGGCTTTGGTAGAAACACTAAAACAAGAATCCCATCTTAACATCTAGCTGCAGTAGATGTCGTAGGTTTTTCATGGGTCCAGATTCATACCAAATGAAGATCATGTCCCTTCATGATACACTTCACTGCACCTCCCATCCAGGGGTGGAGTCTGTTTTTCCATCCCTTGTGGTTGGGCTGGCTTTGGAACCTGCTTTGTCCACATAGAATGGGGCAGAAAGAAAGGGTAGGAAACTTCTGGGCTAGGCCTTCAGGGTCCTTATAGCTTCTATGTTTGCTCTCCTCTTTTGGAACATTGTCCTGAGATTGCCACCATGGAGAAACATGGGATAAGAGGCCACAAAGAGAGAAACGCCCACCACCATGCTCCAGTACCAATCCTGTAAGGAAGGTCCTCTTGAGTCTTTCACCCACCCAGTCAACCCTCCCACCGAGAGCAGCTGCTGGGATGGGCCCAGACAAAGGACCCAAGGAATACGCGCCATCAAACAGAATCATGAAATAATAAACAGTTATCATTTTAAGCCACCAACTCACATGCAGAATACAGGAAATAATAAATGAATGTGGTTTTAAGTCTGTGTTGAGGGGCTTGTTACATGCGATAGGGAACTGAAATAGCAGAGTATTAATTAGAAAGAGGGAAAATAATGACACATAATGCCGTCACCCAAAGGTGCCCATTCTTAACATCTGTGAGCTTTCGGTGTCTTGTTTTCCAAAGTTTTATCCCAGAAACTTTCAAACATACACTAAAAAGTGAACAATCCATATCCACTGCCTAGATCTGACAATCTACTGCTCATCTATCCACCAATCCTCCTCATTTTTTTGTTGCATTTCAAAGCTACAAACACCAGTACCTCTCACCCTTCAACACTGGGGCATCCTATGCATTGTTTTAAACAGCTGTAATAACACAACACCTTATATGCAATTTTGTACCCTGTTTTATTCAATTATGTTGATATATGAACCCATTTGAATGTTATGAAACACAGTAAAATTTATTTTTAATGATTGATAATATACTAAGAGGATATACTGTCATTTATTTTTCCATTTTCTGACTGTCGGGTATCTCTGATTTTTCTATTTTTCCCCCTATTATTCTAAACTGCACATCAAACACCCTCATTTCCAGGTAATGAAAAAAGGCCAGAGGGCTTAAATGACTCATCGGGTTTGCTCTGGGATAAGAGACAGTGTATAATTCTTGTTAAATAAAATATTCTTTTCTCTTGTGGGAGGTATAACCTTGTAGCAAAAGGTTGGTAGCTTGGCATCAAAGACAGCTAGTTCCATCACTTTTCAGCTGTATATTCTGGTCAAATCCACAACCTCGCTAATCCTCCTTTACCTCACTGTGAAATAGGGGTGTTGAGTATATGAACCCCAGAGTGTTGCTAGATTGATCACAATGAGATGATTCATGTCAAATCCCCAGGACAGTGCCTGGCACGTGTCTTCATGAGCACCATTTAATCCACATCCAGGACCTTTTAGAAAGAAAGGTACTTACACTCACTGATGTGTCATAAGTGGGAATAAAATTAGACAAAATTTAATTTATCGTCCGTGAAAAAGCCAAATGTATTATAGGAAGTTCACGAGCAGAGTATTCTGAGGCCATTCAAAATGACTCTTTCCTAAAGATGCGCAGACAACCAGGGCAAACACTCGGCTGTTATGCACAGGCCTTGGTAGGATGGGTCCATTCGGGTGGGTCAGTGACTATGTTTTTCTGTTTGGTACAATTTTTGTGCAACAGCAACCAATACAACTAAAACCAGAGAGTGAACAAGCTCAGTCCCTGGTAATCTGTACTTTGGGGAGGAAAATGACACCACATTTGGAGTTCTCCGAAGTTGCTTCTGACAGTGACGAGAAGACCTTAGCCAGGCATATGGGCTGAGAGTCCCAGAGCAAATGTCAAGTCTTATCTAAGGAAGCTCCTCCAGGGCCGGGGCTGGCAGTCTGTGTGCAAAAATGATCATCAAAGATGGGAAGCTTAGGTAGGAAAGCAAGGTGACCAGTCAGTCGGAGAAGCTGGGACTTGGCAAAGGAGAGGGGCTCTGGGCACCAGGAGAGAAAGTTCTCGCTGAACCCAAACTGGAGGCCCATTGTGTGGGCAGGACAGCCCTTTTGATTATCATCATCATCATCATCACTTTGCAGTATGGGTTGAATCCAGGGGGGTGCTCTGAGTTACATTCCCAGCCCTTTTTATTTAAAACTATAAAATTTATTTTATACATTTATTTAAAAATTTATTTTTAAAAAATTTTAAAATGTTTAATAAAATTTTATTAAATTTTATTATTTTAAAAATAGAAAATCTATTTTTAAATTTGACACAGGGTTTTGTTAAGTTGCCCTGGCTGGCCTTGAACTTACACTTCTCCTGCCTCAGGCTCCTGGGCTCCCAAGTCACTGGGATTTCAGGTGTGGGCTACCATACCTGGCAGGACAGTTCTTTTTAAAGAGTCAGGCTGAAAAGGACAAGTACGTTCCTTTTTTTTCACAAACCTGGATTCTAATGCTGAATCTTAATAATCTCGACAATCTTCACTATTGTCATTGATCATTATTGTTGTCATCAACAGGATCTGGAAATGGAAGAACAGTGAAGATCTTGTGGATTAGGAGACCCTAAGTGGGGGACTCCACCTGGGTTACATTGGGCGCTTCCTTGCACTTTTCCTTTGCCTCCTAAGGAAAGGAACATTCTGGCCCTGAACGCTGCACTGTTTTCTCCTGTAGAGAACAGAGGGGCGAGAGGCCTCCTTCCTGCAGGTGTCGGTTACCGTACTTACCTCATGCCTCTTCTCCATCCCCTTCTTCCTGTAAAACAAGGGAACAAATCGACAGAAGAGGCCGGAGCTGGACAAAAATCCACGCGTAAGCCTAACTCACATTTTACTCATGGCAGAGATGCCTCCCATTTGCAAAAATGTCTTCTCAAAAATTTCAGCTCACTTCTTGATCCAATCTATTAGGAATCCCAAAACTTTGGTCCTTAAGTAGCAGCAAATCTCAAACTTTGCAGAGATATTTACCTCTCTCAGCTAGAAATTTCTTTTCACCTGAACTATTCAGGGAACCAAGTGGGGATGGGTGAGGAAAGAGAGAGATCAATGTGAAGCTGGAGGCTGATGGCTAGTGGCCTTTAGATTGCAAAGTCTGGGTAAACAGATTTAGCACACTGATTCAACATATTAATTGTTTGTTAACCTTTGTCTAACCTTTAGGAAGCCTCCGAACATGTGGATTTAAAACCCAGAGTACACTTGAGGTATTCCCATGCCATACCCCACTTTTGCAAGGTGTTAAAACTCATTAATTTTCTGTTGAAGCTGGGCAGGAAAGGGGGGGTTTGGAGGAATAAAGCATACCAAATCAAGAACTAATCAAGCAAATTAATGTATGCAGAAGGCTCTCTCCTAGGCTTGCAGAAATACTCATTTGTTACCTATATAAGCTATAATTACAGAAACACGAGATGGAGTGTGATTTAAGGGTTGGAAGAGCAAACATAATAACAACAGCATAATCCTAATCGCCATTATCACTCTAATAACATTGGCCCTTGGCTAGTGCCCTCGTTCAGGGATCCTGGAGCCTGTGAGCCACGTTCATTAATCCTCTCGCTGCTGGTCCACCAGGGTTGCTCAGAGCCATTACCCGCTCTCACCTGAGGTGAGAGAAGAACGTCAGAGCTGAGAGGCGGGGAAGAGGCTGGGGAATTTGACTCCCTGAGCGCATCCTGCCGTGGTACCCAAGCGTACTCCAAGCTGGAAGCTGGCTCTGGGCTGGCGGGTCATGGCCTTGGTTCTCTCTCACACGGTTCTGTGATGCTAGAAAAAGAAGCATCTTTAAGCACCCATCTTTAAGTTATGGAACCACCAGCCACTCAACCAATACTTCAGGGGAGAGAAATCCTAAGAGCCTGTTTGATCCACCTCAAGGTCTGCAGTCTTCGAACCTCCTCCAGTGACCACTGCCCACCCTGCCCTTCAAGCCCTAGAGAAACAGGGTCCCCTGGGCATCTGGGTGGTGACATCTGGGACTGCCTTCCTGTCTTCTGATGTAAGTCCCCTGACTGCAGTGTCATTGTATTTTGTCCGTCTTCCCCCGCTGGCTTGGGGTTGTAAGCCCTCCCCTCCAGGGAAGGACTTGTATGAACACTGAGACTGGCTCACTTTGGTTAGTTCCCCAGAGCTAACTGCTGTATGCTTAGCAATCACAGGACACTTGTATGGAGGATGGGCCTTTGGAGTCTGGCCCAAGGGAGCTGGTCTGTCAGACTGTGGAAGAGTCTCCCACGGCAGAATTGTCTCCACAATCCTCTCCAGTCGCTCACTCGTCTGGGTGCCTCCTCCTGCTTTTCTGAATGAAAAGGGCTTGGGCCCCTCTCCCTGTGCAGCTGCTATGAGAGGGCTCCTCTGTCCCACCCCTGCAGAAGCCTGGTCTGGCAGGCCCTTCCTCTCCCCCTTGTGCCCTTTCTTCCTGCGCTTCCAATCACCACCTTCTCCAACCATTCGCATAAAACCCTGCTCACCTCTCTCCAGCTGGATGCCTTTGAACATATTTCTCAGTCTCTTTTTACCTCGGTTTTGTCCATTGCAAAACAAAGTGGACAAGTTGACTTCCCGCGCTGCTTCCAGGGCACAGGTTAAGAGATAAAATGACAATATTATCCCAGTGCCACAATGGGTGGCTGGAGAGGTCTGATTGCCTTTGGCTGGCCTGCTCCCTGCCCTGGAAAGGAGAACCTGCCCTCTTCTGCACAGGGAGAGCTGCTAGATCCTCATACAGAGTAGCTGCCCTCCAGGCCATCTGGAGCTGCGGTAGGTCAGCCCAGCCCAGCTTCCTCTCCCCTACCCTCATAGTCACCAAGGTTTCCTCTGCACACCCAACCCTGCCACTGTACCTTTTGAATTGTCCTGGCTTTGCACTGCCTGGCTAGCACCCTGAGTCCCTTGGCCAAAAGAAGTGACAGCTTCTTAGAGCTCTGCTCTGCCTCTTGGTGAAAAGCAAAACAAAAACAAAATAGGAAAAAGAACCTTGGTTTATAAGCTCATCAGAAATGTCTTCAAAGGAGTCCTGGAAGGAGCACCCCAGAGGCAGCCATGGAGCCAGGTTGAGCTGTGGGCCCTCGGACCAGGCACTGGGTGGCCTTCTTTCTGTTTCTCAGCCAGGCGACTGAGAAGCCTGCCTTTTGCTTAAGAATCATACGACGTGCACTGTCCACATGTAGCCGCTGTCTGGGGCAAGCTTCGGGGCACTGTTCTCCTCTGCCCTGTCAGGTCAGCACTGGGTTGGCACAATTAGCCTGCCCATTTTGTAGCTGGGGAAACTGGGGCTCAGAAAGTACTTTTTCCTCAATCATGCACCAGAGTTGGGGGCAGAAATTTGTACCCAGGCTCACTAGTGCCAAGCCATGATGGGGTAGTTGTTGCCTCAATGTCACCCTCTACACTGCCCTCGAGCTTGTGTCATTCACTTTGGCTCGAAGTGGACAGTGCCTTATGCTACCCAAGAACAGCTGGGTGCTTTCCTGGCAGAGCTTGCTGGACTCAGAGCTGGGTCTGACACAGGGAAGAGGCTCCTTGCTGGTGTTTGGAGGCCCTTGCCGGCGAGCTCGCTGAGTCATTTTTAGTGCTCACTCAGCCTCATTCCCCATGGCTTTGTTTCTCCTGCCCCTTCCCTGGATTCTCTCTGTCTCCTGGGGTGGCTGCAGCTCTTTCTCCACTCATTCCCATCAGTCTCTACGTCTTCTGGCTTCCGTGCTTACTCAGTGCCTGGCCCATGTGCCTCACACCTTCCAAATCCTGGGTTTCTTTCCTGAGCCTCCCAGTCTGCACCCACCCAGCCTGACCACAGTGCCCTCCCTGGGATTGCAGTCAGACCCTGGAAGGAACTTCAAGTGACCAGAAATCTAGAGCGGCACCGTCCAACACAGAGGCCTAGCCATTAACTATGGAGCACTTAAAATGTGCCTGGTCCTCACTGAGATGTACTGCAGGGGTGAAAGCCACAGCATGCTGGAAGGCTTAGTATGAAAAAGATTGTAAAATGTCTCAATCATTTTTATATATATTATGTGTTTAATAATATTTCAGATATATTGGGTTAAATAAAATATACTATTAAAATTTCACCTGTCTCGCTTTCCATTTTAGGTTGGCTACTAGCAGACTTCAAGTTACATAGAGAATTTGCCTTGAACTTCTCTTCATCAGCGCTGGTCTAGAAACTCAGAATCTGATTCCGCCTGGGTTTCTCACTTGCTGGGCAGTTCTAGAAGAACTATTGCCTTTCTGGGGTTCAGCTTCTTTAGGATAAAATAGACACCATAGGGTTGTTGGGCACAACCCTCCCAGTTCATTCTGAGAGGCTCATGGAGGGACAATCCTGTCTTTCCTGGTGTGAATCTCATTTCTTTCTATTTTCCACTTGGAACATATATTTAACATGCCCAGACAACGTGAGTCGACCTTCTGTTTGCTCAGTTGACAGGTCTGGTGATGCCTCTTCTAGCCAGCTATTCTTTGGGGACAGGTGGTCGTGCCTGAGAACAAAGCCTCCTGACAGCCAAGGACTAACGGTTTTACCCCAGAAACCCTCAAAAAGAGGCACCCTGTGTTGTCACCTACTTCACCATTGCCAAGGTCAACGGGACCCCCACCTAACACTGGTCTGAGGGGCCAGACTTCAACTCCTGTCTCTGTCACCTGAAACCCAAAGAGGTGGGGAATGAGGCTGTACTCAGATCTGGAGATTTTTCCAGCACCTGGAGACTTTGGCTTATTGGGTAATTTGGGCTCCTCTGCCAGTTTTTTAAAGACCCTCCCTTCCCCACTCCTGGGAGACACTTTGAGGCACTTGTCCGTAATGGCATTAACTGCTGCTGTTCACTGAGTGCTGAGTCAGCCATTGACCTCTTCCATTCATATCTCATCTAAGTCTTTCATCAACCTGGTGGGTAGGTGCTATGAATATCCTTAGCCTACAGTGAAGGAAACGAGCTCAGAGAATCGTGGCACTTTGCCTGAACTTGAAACCGAGGGAGAGGCGGAGCTGGGGCTGGAAGCCTGATCAGACTCCAGTGCATTCCTGCTTAAAATGCATTGATGTTTGGCGACTGTATAATTTAAATTTTAAATGATGTGAGTAATGCACAGACATTTTCCTTATAAAAATTATGAAGCAAAATGTTAAAGAACTCCTTTCTGTCTTCTTTCCAGCATCCCTTTTGCTCAAACCCTCCCAAGGTAGCTGCTGCCTTATGCATTTGTGAATACGACTTTACCCACATACCATATTTAGATATTTAGGGTTTTTTTTTATTAACATTACATACATGGTATCATGTTGTATATATATTTTTAGCTAGTTTTTTTTTCCCCACTTAACAACCTATCTTAAAGGTCTTTCCACATCAGTAGATATGGATTTACTTCATTATTATTTTTATTTCACTCATGCTAAGCATGAGCTCTACCACTGAACTATACTCCGGCCCTTATTTTTTAATAACTGCACAGTATTCCATTGTATGGAGGTAGCCTCCTTATCCCTAATGATGAATATTTAAGGTTGTTTCTCCTTTTTTGTTATGAACCGTGTTGCCATGGACACCCTTATGTCTACAACCTCAAATGGATCTCCACTATTGCTGTAAGGTGGATTCCTGGGATTGCTGGGGCAAAAGGGTAAGCATTGATGTTTTGATCAACATGGACACATTGTTTTTGAAAAAACCTTTACTCCTTCTCCCTGTACTGCTGTGTGAGTGTCTGGCGTCTTCTGGCTTTGTGATTTTTGTCTCTGTGAGAGGTACTTGCTAATGTCCACTAACCTTCCTGCCCTTTTTCCCTCTGAAGACCCCTAACCCATTACACCTTAAACTTCCTGCTCTCTAGCCACAGTGACCACACCCTAGCTCTGGAGTAGGGTCCACTCCCTGGTGACAAGCTGTTCGCTACAGTGAGGTCTGGAGGCATCACCGGTATCCACTGTTTAATATTTATCAGGAGCCTGTTGTGTGCTGGGCCCACAGAGCCAGCAAGACCTTTGGGAAGAAAACATGCAGTGATTTGAAAGGCAGAGATTACTTAATAAAAAACGACAGCCCCATCAGAGGCCACAGGGGTGCCACTGTTTCCCTGGACGCCTGTGAGCTCCCGGTGAAGCAGGTGGGGGTGTGTCCCCCTCTGAGAAGCCACATTAAGACGGCAGCTGGTCTCCTACAGGATGTCTGTGAATTCGAAGGAGCTCATCACTTTTCGGTCTATGAGCAATTAAATTGCACCAGGAAGCCCTGTATCTTTATATCATCCTCTAATGACTTAGGGCGAAGGGGGGGGTGGCAGTCGAGGGACGCGGATGCAAAGAGTCCACATCTGTGGTTAACTGGCAAAGTGTCACCTTTTCTTCAGGGGCTCAGTGTCCAGTGCATTTTCAATTCCTCTCTCCTGCCAAGACCAGAGAACAACTGGCTTTGTCCCTGGCCTGCACCTCTGGAATTAAATGTCATTTGCAAAGCCTGCAACTGCTTGAAGATACAGCCCCTTCTTTTTGTCTTTCTCCGACTCTGATACCTTTAACCCGGCCCACTCCTGTTCCCACTCCCCACCCCGCAGACTTTTGTTTCCCGAGTCCCATCCCAGGGCCTGTCAGATTACATTTTTTATTGCATGGAGACAAAAAGCCATCTGGAGCCCCTGGTCTCCGCTGTCAGTGACTGCCATTCCCAGGGTCTCCTGCCAGGCCCCCGATTAGAGTTGCCCCCCCACCAATCCTCCTCTTTATTTTTTACCCCCCCCCCTTGCCCCCTCCTCAGCACTGGTGCCTTTGTCCCCTGGCTCCCCTCGCCCTATCCCTGGGATGCTGGGTACCTTGCTGTGGCGGAACAATGCGACTGTCAGCTTTTATTAAGCACACAGGGAAAGCGCCACAATTTCAGGTGCCTGAAAGCTTACAAATTCTCCATTTGGTTCTACGAGCCCCGAGTTTCTCTCCTGGCTGCCAATATACTTATTTTAGGCTTCAGCTTTTCCTCTTTGCCTTTTTTCTTGCCTCTTAAATGATCAGCCCCAAACCTAAACAGCTCTATAGGCAAGGACCTTTGTAAGGTCATCCAAGCCAAGAACCCAGCAACAGAAGCAGGCCGGGGGATCCGCTTGGTTCTCCTGATCAGCAACCCCACAGGGGACAGCCCACTGATGCCTGCAGGGATGGTAGAGGGGCCCCTCCCCGAGCCTGTTCCAGGTATCAGCAATTCTATTTGAAGTTTAGGATGCGTGCAGATGCACACGTGTGTGTGGTTACTGTAGGGTTAGCAGCCAGGCCCAGGTATCCTCTAGAATCCTGATGTGTAGAGACAAGGCCCTAAAGCGGGTTGCAGAGCCTCTGCTTACTAGTGTGTCCTTGCCAGGCACAAGGTGTGTTTTGCCCTAAGATGGGATAGGCTGTGGGCACAGTTGCTGGGCTTCTCCTGTCAGAGCACTGTAGGAATCAGATGCATCTGGGGAAGGTGTGGGATCAGCAGTTCCCAGTGTAGGCACCATGCATTCATTCTGGTCTCTGTCCCATGGGAGTCACGTCGCCTTGGGCAACAGTGGTCTTAGCTATGACAATGATTATATCTTCTTTAAAGGGCTGGTGTGAAGATTAAATGAGATGCTGGGTGTGAAGTTTCAAGCATCAGGCTGAACTCATAGTAAATGCTCAATAAATGCTGATGGTCAACATCTCTTGCTCAGCCCTCAGGCTCCAGGCCTCCTTCTCTTGATTCCTACTTGGCAGTGATGTCATCCATTTTTGTACTCCCAAAGTGGATGGTCACACTTGCTGAACTCTTCTCCGGAGCAGGAAGAATGGGCTAAGGCCTCCATGCGGCTGCACAGTACATGCCCTCTGGGTCCCCTCTAAGGGCCAGCTCTGTAGGCTGTTGTTTAGGGAGATTCCTTGCCCTATTCCCCTCTTGGGTTGCTTCCGGATGGCAGAAGTTTGCAGAAAGATCTGTAAACCAAAAAGAGAGCTCAGCCAGGCTTCTAACTTCAAATTACAAATCAGCTCCAGGGAGGGTGCAGATTCTTATTTAAATCACCCAACGGTTGGCCTCTAGATCGGAAGCCTGAACAGAAGCACAAAGCGAGAGTGTATTCATTGTTCTCTCCTCTCATCTGGCATTAACCTGAATTTGTCTTTGAGCTGATTCATCCCGGCACTTGACAAGGGACTCCATATGAGAGTCACTCGGTGCCTGCCTGTCCACGGCTGAACACCCGCCTCGTCTTTCCAGAGGCGACACGGCGGGGTGAAAGGGAGCTCACAGTTCCTCGGCACATACATTTTCTGTTTAATTCTCGCAAAGTCCTATGAAGTAGGTTTTATTACTCTCATTTCGCACAAGAATAAATGGAGACTCAGAGAGTTTAAGAAATTAGCCCAAGGCCTCGGAGCTGAGCCGAGAAGTCAGGATCTGTTCCCAAA
This sequence comes from Sciurus carolinensis, assembly GCF_902686445.1. Classification (NCBI taxonomy): domain Eukaryota; kingdom Metazoa; phylum Chordata; class Mammalia; order Rodentia; family Sciuridae; genus Sciurus; species Sciurus carolinensis. The sequence goes on along the minus strand of NC_062215.1, from coordinate 32,484,515 downwards.
TCTATCAAAGTACCAAATTTGGGCCTTTCAGTCCAAGCCGGCACCTCCAGCAGCCTTTAATTAATCACCTAATAAAGGCAGACATGATATCCGTCAAAGTTTTGCCAACGGTTAACACGTTCAAGTGTTCGGTTTTCACAAATGATCAACCGGCTTGACCATAACGCTACATACAGTGTCTATCTCCCAAAACACCAAAATTGCTTTGAGGCTCAGCCTCTCACTAATGATCATAAACTGCCTTGGGGAACAATCTTTTTTAAAAAATGAAGCTGGTCTCAAACTTGCAGTGGACAAATACAGCCCTAGATGTCTCACAAATCTTTCCTAACAAGCACGGGGTGGACGCATATCTCCGAATCGCCATCCTCTATGCCCACGTTGCCCACATACTTGGGAGACTGAAGGCTTGTGTGGTTCTGCTTTTAAATACATTTGTCACGGAAACTTTCCTTAATTCCGACAAAATCGTAGTAGGAAAACAAGATGGTTGGCACACGTGTAGATTTTTCACATGTGCCTGCCTCAGAAGATAAATTCCTTCTCTATCTCTGGACTTAAGGGTTATTTTTTCCCTCTCTAAAATTAGACAGTTGAACTAGAATATTTCTAAAGTCCCTTTGAGACTCAACTTTCTATAATGTCATGTCTCAATACCAGGGACCTTGAAGGCACCTTTGCAGATGCAGCCGAGAACATGGTCACGTAATGCAACGACTCACTGAGTATTTGCCACTCTGTGTTGAAACGCTTTGAATTTTTGCAACAATCTCTGAAGGTAGATATTATCATCCTATTTATAAAAAAAAATTCAAAAAAATTTTTTGTCCCCAGGACGGAACTAAGGGGCACTTTTGTCACTGAATACAACCCCAGGTCTTTCTATTTTGAGACGGGGTCTTGCTAAGTTGCTGAGTCTGGCCTCCAACTTGCGATACTCCTGCTTCAGCCTTCTGAATAGCTGGGATGTGTTCCATGGCACACTTATCATCCCATTTTTAAAAATGAAACAGGTCCAGAAGTTGACCCACTTACCTGAGGTCGTGCAGTTGGTAAGTGGCAAAGGTAGTTTGGCTCCCCAGGATTTGCAAAGTTAATTTGGATCCCCAACCCCAGGTTCTTGCTTGTGGCCAGGGGGGTGAAGCACCTACCCAAAGCTCGCAGACCAAAGCCATCACTGAAGGGCCACAGAGCAGTCTGGCTGTCCCCCCGTCCCACACCTCTACAGCAGACAGAGAATCCCTCAGAGCAAGCCTGTCAGGTAGAACAGGTAAATGCATGTGGTATCAGTGGTACAGCAACAGTCACCTGGGTCTTATCTAATTCAGTCCCTTCTCTGATTTCTTAGTACTGTGTGAAATCTATGCTCTCCTCTGAATTCTTACCATTTTTCTTGCCTAAGAGTGAATGCATCTGCCGATTGTTCACATATGTGTTCCTATGTTCAGAACTGGAACAGAGAACCCCTGCGGGAAACCTGGCTTTTGAACTTGGCCCTGCCACTAACCAGCTGTGTGACCACAGTACTTACCAACTTCTCTGGCCCTTTTGGTCCTTCTGTGCACTGAGGAACATGGATTAAGTCAATGTCACAAACTCCAGGCCTGGGGCCAAATGTGATCCACCGATAGGTTTTGTTTAGCATATACAGCAATTTTTTTTTCTTTTTGGGTAACAAATTTTGAATAAGTTGTCAATACTTAAGTAGGGAGTATTCACCTAAAAATTTAAGTCATCAGACTCTCATAAAACCTGAGATATCTATGGATCTGAACTGCCCCCCAGCACAATGCAATAATGAGTAGGAGATGGGTCACTACTGTTCCTGCGTGCTCGCTTGTCCCCACCTCCACGGCCTGCTTCCCTGATTCACTTTTCCTTCTGGTCTCTCAGGAACCTGGGCAGGCTCAGCTGAGTGACAAGTCTGTCACAGAATCGGGAAGAGTGGAGAGCTGAACTCTGTATCTGCTTTGCCCTCTTGGAGTGTTTTATTGTTGTGTACTGGTTGGGGAAAGTTAAGAGAAAGCTCGGAAGACATTCTGTTCTTTTTTGGCCTCAGGTCTGTGTTCAACTCCATTCTGGAAGGGGGATGGATGCACAGGTGATGGACAGTCCCCAGTTGTGTGGATCCCCAGCATCCCTTCTGGACACATCTCTGCCTGTTCCTTTTATAGCTCTCCTGCTTTTCAGAGATTAATTGTTGTCAAATGCAACTTATTTTCTAATCCTTTCAGGCCCCATTTAAAGCCTTCTGCTTTATTTTACCTTTTTTTGATAAAGTCACCGAGGGCTTTTTTTTTTATTTTTTATGGATTTGCCAATGATTGTTCAGTTTGACAAATTGGATTCTTAAAGCTGATTCTTTGAAGAAAAGGGTGCTGTGTGACCACACAAGAAACAGCTCATCCTCGAATCAGGAGGATAAATAAAAAAATAGAAGCAAGCCCATTCTCAGGCTTTCCTGTGACTCAAAGGGTGTCTCAGTTGTCACTGATAATCTAATCTTTCTATGATAGGTGAGGAACAGGACAATGGCGACCCAGCCAGGCTGTGGGTGTGATAGGCCTCTGATTAATAGGACTGTCCAATAAGCCCCCAGCCCCCAGGAAGATGATTAATGACATTTGATGTGAACTCTGGCCTCCTCCCAGAGAGAACAGAGGGAGAAAAGGAAGCTGCTCAGACAGAACAGTGAATCCTGCACAGGTTGATTGATTCCTGAAGCCTTTGTTACTCGGGTTGTGTGTCGGGGAGGGGCCCGGCACCCTAGCGGCCTGCTCACGGGCTGTGGCCTAGCAGGGCTGTGCAGTTTGCACCTCTTCTAGAGGCCAGCCTTCTCACGGCCCCCAGAACGGTGGGTCTCAAAAGCAGCTTCCTCTGGAGCCTCAACCAACCCCTGCTGACCTGCTGTCCCCAGCTCCTGGGATCATTTTGACTCCCCCCTCACCCCAGTGCCAGGGATCCAATGAAGGTGTCTTTCAAAGCCAGGCCTAGCAGTCCTCTTGTGGCCCTCCACCCATCCTTTGGGTTTACAGGGTCTGGAGGTGGTGGTGAGAGACAGTGAGTGGCCTTTTAGTAAGAGTGCTTCTGTGGTCGGCAAATGAGATACCCCAGCAGAGAAACCAGAGGGAAAGGGGGCTTCCTGAGGTGCCATCTACCTGGCTGTTAGGTAACATTCAGCGGTGGGGGGGACACCCCCGCTTGGCTCTAATGGTGTAACAGCAAAGACAACCTCAGATTTGGCAGTAATTGGCCCTTCTTCGCTCAGGTCTCCTGATGATTTTCCAAGTTGTCATCTCTTCATAGGACAGCCATAGGCTAGCCCTAAATCTTCCTTTCTGCCTAATGGCCTTTTCTGACTTTTCTGCTACCCCTATTATATCCTCAGTAGCAACCCTATGCAATTCCCCCATCGTGAGGGACATTTGGGTCTAGGTCTCAGCACTAACAATACCCAAATGAAAATAGTCAAGAAAAGTGTCAGTCACGAATTAGAGCAACCAAGTGTCCAGGGTGATGGCCCAGTGAAGGCTGGAAGTGTCGGCCTGCAGGTGAGAGCTGGGCCTGAAAATCAGCCAACTCCACTCTTTCTGGAAGCAGCTTTAATTGCTGGGGGCTTGAAAACAGAGGCCACTGGGGTTGGCAACCGGAGAGGTGAGCCCAACCCAGGATCAATGGCAGTGGGAGCCAGCGACACACAAACTCCTGACAAGACTTCTCCACGGCCCGACTTCTGACAGCCCATCTCAAAACCGTTGGATGCCTTTCCACATGCCAAACCGCAACGGATGAGCATCATTCTAAGCCATCCCGGGGGCTGCTGGTCAGCCAGTCACTGTCAGCAGTATTGCGAGTGTGGACCTCATAGTAGAAGTGGCACAAGTGTTGAAGTATTTTATGGCATTTGGACCTTATTTGATAAATATTAATGGAATACAAAGTGAAGCAGCTCTTACAGGACTCACCAGCCTCGTTCAGCCTGGCCTGGTGTCTATGGGATGACGGCCCTGTGCCTAGAACATGGAAGACACTAAATCAGTACTAGGAATTATTATTGCTATTATTTATTTTTGATCAACTATTATTCACCAGACGCTGCTCACCGGATGGTCATTCCGTAGCATGCTCAGTTGGGAGGAAGGACAACCAAATTCAAGGTCACAGTTACAATGCTGAAAATTATTGCAGAAGGAAGTATTCCAGAGAGGAGGGACAGTGAGAAAGGATGCCCCTTAAACATGGAGTCGCTTGTTCAGTTTCCCTCTTTGGATTCTTACCCCAGCTTTGAACAACTCTGTGTTGAGATGTAGGAGCCACGTGGACTGTCAAGGCCAGCCGAGGCGAGCTTCCCCAGGGAAGGTGGGAAGGTGACCTGGCCCGGTCCTCCCCTACTCTCCTCCTCCCAGGCTGACTGCCATGCATCTGATGAGGGGCCTTTGGGAGGGGTCACTGGCCAGGGGCACTGAGGTTCTCTCTCCCTCCTTAGCTGCTGGGTTGGCCAAGTTCACCTCTGTCTGGCCCAACTGCAAAGAACTCCCTCCTTCCCCTCCTTTAACACATGGCCCTTGAAGAACCCAGGTCATATCATCCAGTTCATGCAAAAGACCCAGGGAAAGTCTAGGGAGGAAGAAGGAAGTGATTTTTAAATTCTTTGTGTGTGTGGTACTGAGATTGAACCCAAGGACCTTTTACCACTGAGCTACATCTCTGGCCCTTTTTATTTTTTATTTTGAGACACGGTCTTGCTAAGTTGCTGAGGCTGGCCTTGAACTTTCAATCCTCCTGCCTCAGCTTCCCGAATCGCTGCGTTACAGAAGTTCACCACTGCCCCTGGCTTAAATTCTTTTTGTTTTCTTGTGGTGATGGGGATCAAACCCAAGGTAGGAAGAAGGAAGATCAAAGAAGGTGAACTTCAACTTTATTTTTCAAGCAATAAAAAGAAGAAGCTGTGATATGGATTACGTTTATAAGTCCTGTTCAGAAGTTTTGGGCATTGGTACTACCCAGAGAGTCTCAGGCGTGGATTAGCTCAATGATTCTTACAGTTTAGCAATGGTCAGAATCATCTGGTGGGCTTGTTAAAACACAAGACTGCTGAGTCCCACTGCTGAGAGTTTCTGTTTCAGAAGGTTTGGGTGGGGCCTAAGAATTTGCATTTCTAACAAGTTCCCAAGTGATGCTGATGATACTGGTATGAGGACCACATTTTGAGAATCACTGGATTAGCTGCTTAAAAGAGAGCATGAGAATTATTCGGAGAATCATGTTAAAAAAAAAAAAAAAACAGCAAAAGCTGGGCATGGTGGCGCAAGCCTGTAATCACAGAGGCTCAGGAGGCTGAGGCAGGAGGATCGCAAGTTCAAAGCCAGCCTCAGCAATGGCGAGGCACTAAGCAACTCAATGAGACCCTGTCTCTAAATAAAATACAAAATAGGACTGGGGATGTGGTTCAGTGGTTGAGTGCCCCTGAGTTCAATCCCCGGTACCAAAACAAATAAACAAACAAAAACAAAAACAAAAAAACCCAAAAAACGAAACAAACAAACAAACCAAAAACCCCCCACAGCAACAACAATTTCTAGGCCTCTAGAACACGTCTAGTCATGACGTGTTTGACTGCTATTAACAGAATACCAGATGACAATAGTTTTGCATAAGAAAGATATTTAATCACATATCAATTAGGTGGAGGTAGATGATTTCAGATTGGAATAGTCTCAGTGACATTATCTTTGTATTGTTTATACTTTCTAAAACTTTTTTTTAGATGTTGATAGACCTTTATTTTCATTTATTTATTTATATGCGGTGCTGAGGATCGAACCTAGTGCCTCACACATGCTAGGGAAGTGCTCTACCACTGAGCCACAACCGCAGTCCCTGTATTGTTCATCCTTAGTGCAGCTGAATTTTTTTTTTTTTTTTTTTTCTTCTTTTTAAATTTTTATTTCTTTATTTTTCTCACTCTATTTTCCTTTTTTTTTTTTTTTTTTTTTATTGTGAACAAATGGGATACATGTTCTTTCACTGTTTGTACATAGAGTAAAGGCATACCATTTGTGTAATCATACGTTTACATAGGGTGATGTTGGTTGATTCATTCTGTTATTTTTTTCCCCTTCCCCCCACCCCTCCCATCCCTCTTTTCCCTCTATACAGTCCTTCCTTCCCCCATTCTTGCCCCCCTCCCTAACCCTCACTCTAACCCTAAAACTAACCCCTCCCACACCCCATTATGTATCATCATCCACTTATCAGCGAGATCATTCTTCCTTTGGTTTTTTGAGATTGGCTTATCTCACTTAGCATGATATTCTCCAATTTCGTCCATTTGCTTGCAAATGCCATAATTTTATCATTCTTTATGGCTGAGTAATATTCCATTGTATATATATGCCACAGTTTCTTTATCCATTCATCAACTGAAGGGCATCTAGGTTGGTTCCACAATCTGGCTATGGTGAATTGAGCAGCAATGAACATTGATGTGGCTGTATCTCTGTAGTATGCTGATTTTAAGTCCTTTGGGTATAGGCCAAGGAGTGGGATAGCTGGGTCAAATGGTAGTTCCATTCCAAGTTTTCTAAGGAATCTCCATACTGCCTTCCAGAGTGGTTGCACTAATTTGCAACCCCACCAGCAATGTATGAGTGTACCTTTTTCCCCACATCCTCGCCAACACCTGTTGTTGCTTGTGTTCTTGATAGTCGCCATTCTGATTGGGGTGAGATGGAATCTTAGGGTGGTTTTGATTTGCATTTCTTTTATTACTAGAGATGTTGAACATTTTTCCATATGTTTGTTGATTGTTTGTAGGTCTTCTTCTGTGAAGTGTCTGTTCATTTCCTTAGACCATTTGTCGATTGGATTATTTGTAGTCTTGGTGTTGAGTTTTTTGAGTTCTTTATAGATTCTGGAGATTAGTGCTCTATCTGAAGTATGATTGGCAAAGATTTTCTCCCACTCTGTAGGCTCTTTCTTCACATTGCTGATAGTTTCCTTTGCTGAGAGAAAGCTTTTTAGTTTGAATCTATCCCAGTTGTTGATTCTTACTTTTATTTCTTGTGCTATGGGAGTCCTGTTGAGAAAGTCTGGTCCTAAGCCGACATGTTGAAGATCTGGACCTACATTTTCTTCTATAAGATGCAGGGTCTCTGGTCTGATTCCGAGGTCCTTAATCCATTTTGAGTTTAGTTTTGTGCACGGTGAGAGATATGGGTTTATTTTCATTTTGTTGCATATGGATTTCCAATTCTCCCAGCACCATTTGTTGAAGAGGCTATCTTTTCTCCATTGCATATTTTTGGCCCCTTTGTCTAGTATGAGGAAATTATATTTGTTTGGGTTTGTGTCCGTGTCTTCTATTCTGTACCATTGATCTACCTGTCTATTTTGGTACCAATACCATGCCGTTTTTGTTACTATTGCTTTGTAGTAAAGTTGAAGTTCAGGTATTGCAATACCCCCTGCTTCATTTTTCCTGCGAAGGATTGCTTTAGCAATTCTGGGTTTCTTATTCTTCCAGATGAATTTCATAATTGCTTGCTCTATTTCTGCAAGGTACATCATTGGGATTTTAATTGGAATTGCATTGAATCTGTATAGCACTTTTGGTAGTATGGCCATTTTGACAATATTAATTCTGCCTATCCAGGAACATGGGAGATCTTTCCATCTTCTAAGGTGTTCTTTAATTTCTTTCTTTAGTGTTCTGTAGTTCTCATTGTAGAGGTCTTTCACCTCTTTTGTGAGATTGATTCCCAAGTATTTTATTTTTTTTGAGGCTATTGTGAATGGAGTAGTTTTCCTAACTTCTCTTTCTGAAGATTCATCACTTATGTATAAAAATGCATTGGATTTATGAGCATTGATCTTGTATCCTGCTACTTTACTGAATTCACTTATGAGTTCTAAGAGTTTTCTGGTGGAATTTCCTGGTTCCTCTAAGTATATAATCATATCATCAGCAAATAGGGATAGTTTGAGTTCTTCTTTTCCAATTCGTATCCCTTTAATTTCTTTGGTCTGTCTAATTGCTCTGGCTAGAGTTTCAAGGACGATATTGAATAGGAGTGGTGAGAGAGGGCATCCCTGCCTTGTTCCAGATTTTAGGGGGAATGCTTTCAGTTTTTCACCATTAAGAATAATATTAGCCATGGGCTTAGCATAGATGGCCTTTACAATGTTAAGGAACGTTCCCACTATCCCTATTTTTTCTAGTGTTTTGAGCATGAAGGGGTGCTGTATTTTATCAAATGCTTTTTCTGCATCTATTGAAATAATCATGTGGTTCTTGACTTTAAGTCTGTTGATATGGTGAATTACATTTATTGATTTCCTGATGTTGAACCAACCTTGCATCCCTGGGATGAAACCCACTTGATCATGATGCACTATCTTTTTAATACATTTTTGTATGCGATTTGCTAAAATTTTGTTGAGAATTTTTGCGTCGATGTTCATTAAGGAAATTGGTCTGAAATTTTCTTTCCTCGATGTGTCTCTGTCTGGTTTAGGTATCAGGGTGATATTGGCTTCGTAGAATGAGTTTGGGAGGGTTCCCTCCTCTTCTATTTCATGGAATACTTTGAAAAGTATTGGAATGAGCTCTTCTTTAAAGGTTTTGTAGAACTCGGCTGAGAAACCATCAGGTCCTGGACTTTTCTTTGTTGGTAGGCTTTTGATGACTTCTTCTATTTCATTACTTGAAATTGGTCTATTTAAATTGTGCATGTCCTCCTCGTTTAGTTTAGGCAATTCATAGGTCTCTAGAAACTTGTTGATATCTTCGAAATTTTCTATTTTGTTGGAATATAGATTTTCAAAATAGCTTCTAATTATGTTTTGTATTTCAGTCGTGTCTGTTGTGATACTTCCTTGCTCATTCCGAATTTTGGTGATTTGGGTTTTCTCTCGTCTTCTCTTTGTTAGTGTGGCTAAAGGTTTATCAATTTTGTTTATTTTTTCGAAGAACCAACTATTTATTTTGTCAATTTTTTGTATTGTTTCTTTCGTTTCAATTTCGTTGATTTCAGCTCTGAGTTTAACTATTTCCTGTCTTCTACTACTTCTGGTGTTGGTCTGTTCTTCTTTTTCTAGGGCTTTGAGCTGTAGTGTTAGTTCATTTATTTTTTGAGTTTTACTTCTTTTATTAAATGCGCTCCATGAAATAAATCTTCCTCTAAGTACGGCTTTCATAGTGTCCCAGAGATTTTGATACGATGTTTCTTTGTTCTCGTTTACCTCTAAGAATTTTTTAATTTCCTTCCTAATATCTTCTGTTATCCATTCCTCATATAATAGCATATTGTTTAATCTCCAGGTGTTGGAGTAATTTCTGTTTTTTGCTCTTTCATTTATTTCTAGTTTCAATCCATTATGGTCTGATAAAATACAAGGAAGTGTCTCTATCTTCTTGTATTTGCTAACATTAGCTTTGTGGCATAATATATGGTCTATTTTAGAGAAGGATCCATGTGCTGCTGAGAAGAAAGTGTATTCACTCTTCGTTGGATGGTATATTCTATAAATGTCTGTTAAGTCTAAATTATTGATTGTGTTATTGAGATCTAAGGTTTCTTTATTCAATTTTTGTTTGGAAGATCTGTCCAGTGGAGAGAGAGGCGTGTTAAAATCACCTAGTATTATTGTATTGTGGTCTATTTGGTTTCTGAGATTGAGAAGGATTTGTTTGACATACATGGGTGAGCCACTGTTTGGGGCATAGATATTTATGATTGTTATGTCTTGCTGATTTATGGTTCCCTTAAGCATTATGAAATGTCCTTCTTTATCCCTTCTGATTAACTTTGGCTTGAAGTCCACTTTATCTGAAATGAGGATGGATACCCCAGCTTTTTTGCTGGGTCCATGTGCATGGTAAGTTTTTTCCCATCCTTTCACCTTTAGTCTTTGGGTATCTCTTTCTAAGAGATGAGTCTCTTGCAGGCAACATATTGTTGGATCTTTCTTTTTTATCCAATCTGCCAGTCTATGTCTTTTGATTGATGAATTCAGGCCGTTAATATTCAGGGTAATTATTGAGATATGATTTGTATTCCCGGTCATTTGACTCATTTTATTCATTTATTTGCTTATTTTTGACACGACTTGGTTCCTCTTTATTTGAGAGTTCCTTTAGGATATCTCCTCCCTTTGCTGATTTGCTTCTTTGTTTTTCATTTCTTCTTCATGGAATATTTTGCTGAGAATGTTCTGTAGTGCTGGCTTTCTTTTTGTATATTCTTTTAGCTTTTGTTTATCATGGAAGGATTTTATTTCGTTGTCAAATCTGAAGGTAAGTTTTGCTGGGTATAAGATTCTTGGTTGGCATCCATTTTCTTTTAGGGCTTGAAAAATGTTATTCCAGGCCCTTCTAGCTTTTAGGGTCTGGATTGAAAAATCTGCTGATATCCGTATTGGCTTCCCCCTGAATGTAATTTGGTTCTTTTCTCTCATAGCCTTTAAGATTCTGTCTTTATTTTGTATGTTAGGTATTTTCATTATAATGTGCCTTGGTGTGGGTCTGTTGTAATTTTGTGTATTTGGAGTCCTGTAAGCCTCTTGAACTTGATTTTCCATTTCGTTCTTCAGATTTGGGAAATTTTCTGAAATTATCTCATTGAATAGGTTGTTCATTCCTTTGGTTTGTTTCTCTAAGCCTTCCTCAATCCCAATAATTCTCAAATTTGGCCTTTTCATGATATCCCATAGTTCTTGGAGATTCTGTTCATGATTTCTTACCATCTTCTCTGTTTGTTCGACTTTGTTTTCGAGGTTAAATATTTTGTCTTCAATATCTGAGGTTCTGTCTTCCAGGTGTTCTATCCTATTGGTTGTGCTTTCTATGGAGTTCTTAATTTGGTTTATTGTTTCCTTCATTTCAAGGATTTCTGTTTGGTTTTTTTTCAATATCTCTAACTCTTTATTGAAATGGTCTTTTGCTTCCTGTATTTGCTCTTTTAACTGTCTATTGGTGCGTTCATTCAATGCCTGCATTTGCTCTTTCATTTCATCGTTTGCTTCCCTTATCATGTTGATTATGTACATTCTGAACTCCCTTTCTGACATTTCTTCTGCCATGCTGTCATTGGATTTTATTGATATAACATCTAGATTTGTTTGAGGCATTTTCTTCCCTTGTTTTCTCATATTGTTCAGGTATCAGTGGACTGCAGAGATGTTGCAGATTTCCTCTATTGACTTATAATGTCCCTGAAGATTGCTAGTGTATCCCCTCTTATCCTTCAGTAGCCTGAAGTCTTAGAGGAAGTTGATACTTCGGTGTTCCCCTAGGTAGCTGCCTCTCTAGGGGTGGTGGTCTTCAGGTGGGGTATATTCCCTGCTAGAGGGCAGAGGTGCCTCTACTTGTTGACCAATGGTCATCCAAAGGGGAGCTAGACTGCGGGCTAAGGCAATGCCTGTTTGGGCCTGTGTCTCTGGTTTTACTGTCTTTGTGGGAAAACCTCACTCTGCGGGGAAGACCCACCCGGTGGGGAGGTCTCACTAGTCCGTTCCCCTCCTAGAGGTTCTCCTCAGTCCACAACTACCGCCTGTGCAGGGCAGCCTTCCCAAGCAGCGTTTCCAGGGGCCTGGACCTACCTCCTGGGCTTGGGAGCCCTGCCCTTCGCAGACGAGTCTCCTTTGGTGGCCCCTCCTCAGAGAAGCTGCCCACAGTCCTGGAACCTTCGCTCTACCCCTCAGCTGGTCTCTGTGTAGCTCTTTCAAGAAAAGGTGCTTAGATCCCCGGCTCAGACCGTGCTTTGCACCTAATCACTTGGCTATGCGACCCCTCCTCTGAAGAGTCACTTGGAGCCTCGTACATATGCTCCAAGCCCCAGTGACCCGTCACTCGTCTCTTCCTCCAGGCAGGTGTTCTGTGTGGGCGCTTGGAGACCAAGCCACTCACTGCGCACCTCCACCTCCTCAGGACAGCCCCCTCCCCGTTGTTCAGGCAGTTGCTGAATCCAAATAGTTCGCCACCCAACTCTTTCTCTGGCAGCCCCCGGAGCCCTGGCAGATTGGTCCAAAAAACCAAAAAACCAAGCGGTGTGCTGCTCGGCCTCCTCTGCAAGGTCTCCCACTTTCCGAGCTCACTGTTCCAATGAGGGTAGATGTGTCTTACTGCCTGGGCAGGGCAGCCTTCCCAGGGGCCCAGACCTACCTCCTGGGCCTGGGAGCCTCACCCTTCGTAGACGAGTCTCCTTAGGTTGTCCCTTCTCAGAGACGCTGCCTGAAGTCCTGGAACCTTCACTTCGCCCCTCAGTTTGTCTCTGTGTAGTTCATTCAAGAAAAGGTGCCTAGGTCCCTGGACCGGACCTTGCTATGCACCTAATCGCCTGGCTATGCGACCCGCCCTCTGAGCAGTCACTTGGAGCCTCGTACATATGCTCCAAGCCCCAGTGACCCGTCGCTCGTCTCTTCCTCCAGGTGTGGGCGCTTGGAGACCAAGGCACTCACTGCGTACCTCCACCTCCTCTGGGCAGCCCCCTCCCCGTTGCTCAGGCGGTTGCTGGATCCAAACAACTCGCCGCCCCACTCTTTCTCTGGCAGCCGCTGGAGCCCTGGCAGATCGCTTCAAAACCAAGCAGTGTGTCGCACAACCTCCCTTGCAAAGATCCCCGCTTTCCGAGTTCACTGCTCCAGCAGGGGAGGTGTGTCTTGCCGCCTGGGCAGGGGCAGCCTTTGCAGGCAACGTTCCCAGGGGCCCGGACCTCCCTCCTGGGCTTGAGAGCCTCACCCTTCGCAGACGAGTCTCCTTAGGTTAGAGAATCTGCCCGCGGTCCTGGAAACTTCAATCCGCCATTTTTCGCTCCGCTTCGCTGTCCGTTTTTACCGCTCCGGCGGGGGAGGGGCGACCCGCCGAGTCACTGTACTTCACAAAGTTCTCTGCGTTCCAGGGCTACTGCCCCTTCGGGGACGCCTCCCCTATGGGAGAAACTCCCCGGGCGGCTTTGAGTTGGTCCCAAGTCACTATCTCCTCTTTTGAATCTTGAGTCCTGGAGCAACATGAAATGCAGCCGCCCTCTAGTCCGCCATCTTGAACCTCCGTGCAGCTGAATTTTTATCCTTAGGTTTGTTGCCTCATGATTGCAGAATGGCTGCCAGAGTTCATCCTTCATATTCTCAAATAACTGCATCCCCGGCAGAGAGACCTTTGTCTCACTTTTTTACTTCAGGTGTAATGTACTTTCTATAAGTGTTCCCTTTGTAACTCATTGGTCAGAAGTGGGTCACAGGTTCACCTTAAGTAAACAAATAGCCACGGGATATGGGATTACCAAACGATCTGTGTGTACCACCTGTGGTTGGATGAATGCTTAGCTTCCCTGAGCATGTTACTATCTGATTAAAATTGGGATTCTGTGACTCAGAAGGAGGGAGTGTTACTGGGCAGGGACTAACAGTGTCTGCTCTAGTTGGTGTGACCAATCTGTCCTGATTCTTCTGGGACTGTCCCAGTTTTTAAAAGCGAAAGTCTTCACATCCTGGAAACCCCTTCAAGTCTGGGTAAATTGAGATGGTTGATCACCCTAACTTCTGTTTCTCAAGACCTTCTGAGTTAGACTATCTTGAGAGTGAGACCTAGACCTTAAAGATGATTTTTTTTTTTTTTTTTTTTAGTGGTAGAGCACTTGCCTAGCACACATGAGGCCCTGGGTTCACTTCCTAGTGCTTTAAAAAAAAAAAAAATAGAGAGATGTTTTTAATGCTCACCCAAGATGATTCTAATGCATGGCAAAGTTTGAGACTCTCTGGGCTTGAGTTTTCCATGAGTGAAAAGATGGCTCAAGTTTGACCTCTTCGCAACTAACATCAGGGCAGGAGGAACTCCCAGATGAAGTGATGCAGGTATAGCTTGAGGCTGGGAATACTCACACATTGAACCCCAAGATCTTTGAATTCCATCCCCCGCTTGCTTCTTGTCCCTGATGTCAGAAGGGGCAATGTAATCCAGACCTTCTTAGGGCGATCTTGATGCCTATTAGCTGGCTCGGTCAGGCCGCATACCTTGCAGCCTTTTGAAGCTGGACTTGGGAAACTGTCCCTGGGGTAGGTTGCAAGTTACTTAGGATGGAGGTCCTGTTTGAGTTGTCTTCTATCCTGAGCATCCAGCACCATGCCTAGTTCATCTTAGTCATTCAGTAAGTGTGTTGAATACATGTATGAATGAATGAATGAATGAATGAATGAATGAAGCAAGCTATAATTTTGAATGATATAAAGAAAAATTCAGGCCACTAGATCCCAAAGCAACCCTTGTAAGAGCCAAGTGCCGAAGCCTAGAAACCTTTCTGCCTCATTGGTGAGTGGGTAGGACTCTGAGTGGGCTGGGTGGGCGTAGGAGTTGGGGTCAAGTTCTTCCCCAGGACACTAGATGGCTGTACTGTCTTCCTGGCATGGACTCTCCAGGCTTCCGTGGGATCGGGTGTGTCTGCGGCACAGTGCTGGGTAACTTTCCGACATTTGAGCTCATTACTCATCATTAGGAGTCCTGGTGTCTGGGGTTTCGCAGGTGATCAAAGCTTCTCTGTCTGGAGCGGCCAAGCAGGCCCTGGTGTGTGTCACTGGTAATCTCCTGCCTCGCCAGGCAGACAGTTAAGTAACCCAGGAAGGAGGGGATTTGGTTTTTAAGCTCAAATAATTCAGCCTGACACCCCGACATGCAGACAGTAGCTCCGGCTCTGCCCTGAGGAAGCTGTGCCTGCGCAGAGGGGTGTGGGCTTGTCTTCATCAGAGGTTGTTCTGGAGCGGATGGGCGCCCGTCTCCACTTGGCTCTCCTGGGAGGGGTGGGAAGGAGAAGCTGTCAATCTCACAGCACTTGGTGCCCCTTTCCTTCTCCTGCAGCTTGGTTTATTCTCCCCCAGAGACTTAATTTCAAACATGCCTACCCCTTGCTCTTCTGGACTTGGAACTCCTAATGGGGCTTTTTTTTTTTTTTCCATTTGGGTCCCTTGGTCTGTGTCTGGGTTCAGGGTCCAATTTGCCTTTCCTGCTCCAAATTCTTCAATACTCCCCACAGTTTACATCATTACATAGAAAAAGTTCTGCTGTAGGCCCGAACCCCAGAATCAGATCGTGGCACATGATACTTGTGCAGGTCCTGACATTTCAGTAAGAATCACGAATTCCTCCAATCATGGGGGAAACAAATTCAAGGATGCTTAAAACAATTTGCAAATATTGCATTTCCTTTTAAAAAAAAAAAAAAGCTGGATGAAAAAATTTGGTCTAGAAGCATTTTTTCCCCCTGATTTTGCACAAACTTTGTGCTAAAGAGTTTGCTCGTCCCTGCCCTAGTCAATGTGTCCCTGCCACTCTTCCTTTCAGTGTGGAAAGCAAAGTCTGAATAAAGAATGTGCTTAGGAGCCTCTTAGTCTGGGAAAGGGAAACAGCTTCACTTAAAGAGTTATATCCACACCCAGGAGCTGCTTCCCAGTGACTCCTTTTAGAAAATCAGTGTGGCTGGCAACTGGGGTGATGTCTGTCCTTCCCAGAAAGTGCAAGGGTCACGGTGCTGGCCAATGGGCTTGGTGTGGCTCTCTTGGCAGATGTTCTTGCCCCAGTTAAGTTCTGTGCCCCCGGAGTATGTGGATGGTGCATCTCAGACACCACGGCCCCCAGGCTTTGGGAGGGCCCCCCTGACGGTCCTAGCCCTCCCAGGCTGGAGAAGGGCCAGCCCCAAGACTGGGCAGGCCTGCCCTGCTCCTGTCCAAGGCGGGCTCCTGTGTCTTTGGATCCAAGTCCCACCAGGATGTTTTACATATTTTAATTAAAGCGACGCCCTGGGCTGGCAGGGCCTCTGCTAGATGGCTGCGATCCGAGTGGCAGAGTTGCAGCCGTGTGAGACAGCTTCCGAGACGTGCTCCTGCTCTAGAGAAGGCTTTGGCTCCCACCTCTGGAGGCAGGTCCACTGGGTTCCAGGAGGACAGGCAAACCCAGCAGGCGGTGGGCAGCAGGGGTGGGCAGGTGGCAGGCCTGTCTGGGGGTGGGGAAAGCAGAGCTCGGAAACAGGAGAAGAGTTAAGGTAGGAGGCTCCACGGAAGGGTTCTGAGGACCAGCTGGTTGGTGGGCTGCAGATGAGTCCAGTTCTTGCCGACGCACAGCCCTGTGGACACTCCTTAGCAGTGTCAAATTATGACAAATGGCATGACTAAAAGTTGCTAGGTGGCAGCTGCCGCATCTCAGAGGGAAGCAGGTATTTTTAGCACAGTGCCTCGGGGCTCTGGCACTGGGTTAATTAATCATGGTGAACAGTATCAAGTTTCGTTTTGGATCTTGGTCCCCATCCCCAATCCCAGTCTTGTCCCCATTCCCCAGGCTGGAATGCCCGCTGCAGAGGTGAGGACTACACCCAGCTGGAGCAGCCTGGCATGGCCCCAACACCACTGGGGACTGCCACCCGCTTCTTGGGCCCTGTCAGCTCTCCCCTCCCCTCTTGCTTGATGCTGCCTCCAGTCCACCAGGCTCTTCTGGGTTCCTCCAGCCTGTTCCAGGCCCTTTCACATCTTGTCCCTTCTCGAACATTATCCTGTCTTACTCCAAGTGCCCCGCCTCACAAAGGCTCTCCCTAAGGGCCTTTCTACCATCTTGCCCTGCTATTTCCCCCAGGGATTTAGCCACCAGCCTCAGTCGCCTTGTGCTGAATGCTTTCTTTACTGTGTGTCCCCTTCTGATGAAATGCCGGCTGCCTGAGAGCAGGGTCTTCTCTGTCTTGTTCACTCTCTTGTCTTAGCTCAGAGGACACAGGGTGGGTCCTCAATGGCTATCCCTGAGTAAGTGAATGGATGAACGGATGGACAGGGGCATGGAACCCCGGCTGGCTGACTAGGGGGCGTGGATGGGTGGAAGGCTGGATGGAAAAACCTTTATGTGACACCTGGAAGACGCTGATTGTATAGGGGTATACTTGCCCTCCAAGGGAGGCACAGGACCAGGGGACTCCAGGAAAAGAGAGGTTGACTCAGGCTGGAAGGTCTTCCCTCTGCTTTAGAAATGTTCAATCACATTCTTTGGGGGATTTGTGACAGGTTGCTTTGAATTCTGGCCACTCTGTTTTCATTATTATTTTTTCCCCTTGGACTTGAGGACAGATAGATCAATTTTAAGGGACCCCTAGAAGACTGTTTCCCCACTCTGCTTGAAAGCTTAATCTTGGGGGATTAAGCATGGTCCTTTCACTGAATCTTCTTTTTAAAATACACCTATTCTTTGTGGAAAACATGGTTGGTTGCCCACCCTCCCCTTTCCTTTCCTTTTCTTTTCTTTTCTTTTTCTTTCTGTTGGCAGGGCCAGCTGAGGCTTTATTTTGGAAAAAAACAAATGAATTGGTTTGGGGTTGAGGGCATGGTCAAGAGGGGGTAGCCCAGGCAAGAGAGGGGGTAGCCCAGGCAAGAGGGGGGGGTAGCCCAGAGATGGGCGAGGGCTGGGGCTGAGCCTGGGGTGGTCTCTTGTTCCCATGCTCCCCTTTACAGCTGTTTCTATTGTAGGCTCTGGGGCAGCGGCAGGAGCAGGGAACCTTCCCCCCCCCCATTTCTTCCTTGAATACCCCCAATTTGGTTCTGCACCAGCCTCAGCCCTGGTCCCAGGAAGGGCACTGTGATCCTGTGAGCCCACTCTGGGCACTTCCTGCCTCCTTGCCAGGCATGGGTTAGAAGGGCTGGAAAAAGCCATTTCCACTAATGGGACCTGGGCTCTTCTAGCTTTTGAGTGTTTCCTTCTTTTCACAAAGGTACCTGTCTGTCGGAGAAGTGCACATGTCATGTCCCTTTCAATCCTAAAAAGGATCAGGTTTTATTTCACTGGCAGAGGTGAAAGCTCATGGCAGAAGAGAGGGTTTCCATTCTCAAGTCGTGGGCTGGGTTCAGCAGGAGTGGTACTCAGACCCAGCATGGTGCCATGTCCACCCTGGTGACCTCTTAAAGCATGTCCCATCTCATTCAGGTTGAATCTGACCCTCAGGGGTAGAACTGGGATCTCTGTGGGTATGGCATGTCTCTCACATACCTTGTCATCCTGAGACACAGGGAGGCCGTACCCTGCTGAAACAGACCAGGGGCAGGGACCCTCTGACAGTGGGATTCAAGCCCAGAGATGTCTGAATTCCTTTCTCCTGAAGCCTCAAGGAGAACAAATATATCACCTTTCTTCCTTACTGCGACATGTGGGAGGAGACTTTTTGAGGAAGGCGCAGGCCCCAACTATGAAACTTCCAGGTTGAGAACATTCAGAACATGCACACTGAGCTGCCCAGCTAAAGACTCAGGAGGGCACCACGCCAGGGCCTTCTGGTGACAGTGCTCACCTGCTTTGGGTCTTTGGAGTGGTTTATGTGGAAATACAGTAGTGCCCCTCTATCCACAGGGGAAACATCTAAGACCCCAGTGGGTGCCTGAAACCCTGAGTACTACTGAACCCCGTATGTACTGTTTTCCCTAAATTTACAGGTTAACAATAACTTACCATAGATTTTACTGACCTGAGTATGTGATTTTCCTTCTTTCCTTATTAACTCAAGAACTTTGACCTTTTCACCTAAAGGAAGCACTTAGCATCTTCCCTTTGGCATATCCACATAGCGAACATCACTACTCTTGTGCTTTGGGGCTACCACTGAGTAAAATAAAGGTTACTTGGACAAAAGCACCACAACAGTCAATCTGATTACTGAACTGGGTACAAAGTGATTAACGAGTGGGTAGCATATACAGTGTGGATATGCCGGACAAAGGGGTACCTCACATCCCTGGTATCACAGAGCGGAATGGCAACAAGATTTTATCACGCTACTCAGAATGGCACACAAGTTAGAGCATATAAATTGCTTATATCTGGAATTTTCCATTTAATGCTTTCCAAACCTCAGTTGACGGTAGTTAATGGAAATCAAAACTGCAGGTAAGGCAGGAACTATATCGTCCCCCCCGCCCCCCCGCCCCGGGTTCACAGAAGCATATAAAAACCTCACGAAAAGGCACCAGGAAATTGAGAAGTTGTCATTCCATTTTGAACTTAGTTATTTTTATTTCACAGTTGTGGTTGTGACTTCCATCGTTCCCTGTGGGAGACAGAGGTGAAGAATTAGAGAAAGAACTGGGGGGAGATTGGGTGAGAGATTGAGAGGCAGTAATGGAAAGAATACTAGAGACTGGAAGACAGAGACACATCCTTCCTTTCAATAATTCAGGAAATATTTATTGAGAACCTATTATGTGCATGACATGCACAACCACCCCGTCCCCACCCCCATCCTCCAAATTAAACACACCACAAAAGCACATGCTGTTTACATCATCTCCCAAATCCCCATCTGCTTCTTAGGCAGAATTGAGAAGTTGCTATTTCTGCCAAGACCAGTAGGTGTCATCATGTCAGCGGAAAAGCAAAGGGTGCCTGTGATTTGTTAGGCACCTCCAGAAGGAAATTTGATTTTATCTAGTTATCTGAGTGCCGTTATTTTGCAGACACCAGGCAGAACACTTGAGGGTGCTCAGATGAGATGCACATGGCCTCCATCCTCCTGAAGTTCACTGTGCCTAACAGGTCCTCAGGGACGAAAAGAGGGAGAAGGTGGGAGGTAGACCGGTGGGTTCTTTGAACATGGGGACCTTCAGAGGAACCATCTCCCACCTCCCCACATTACAGCAAGGGAATAGGCTCAGAGACAGGAGGTGACTGACCTGGAATGACACAGCAATTGGACTCCAGATCTCCTGACTCCTAGACCCACCCAATATTTTGTCTCAGTAATTGGAGTTGCTGTTTCTGTCTTGCAATTCACAATTCCACCTTAGTTTAGCCATGAACCTCCCCGCAAAACGCCTTCTTTGGTGCCTACCTGAGACTCCCTAGATGGTCCGTCTGCATCTCAGAGAGAAGGCATCAGCTCTCATCATGGGCTCCGTGGTGCTTGACTAGACTGTACAGGCTCAGGCGAGCTGATTCTATGCCTCTCTTCCCAGCAACAGCATGTTGGTAGCTTGAAATTGGCTGTACTGGGACTATTTATTCTGTGGAAATTGGCAATAGCTATAAATCAGTGCTTAACTTTTTTTCTCCCTGAGAGCAGCATACCACTAAATTAGTATCCCTACATTACAGTAAAGAAACTGAGGCTCAAGTATATAAGGTAACTTGCCAAAGAGACATAGCTTATAGGTGGTGAAGCTGGGACCCCAGGGCAGGAGTTTGAATGTTGGGGTACTGGGATGATAGATTTGAAAGAACTTAGAGCCACTTTGACCAGGAGGGTCTAGGTGGATCCCAGGTGGCTTATTCTGTTGTGTTCCTGCTAAAACAAATTAAAATACTGGAGGTCAAGCAATTCGAGCAGTTTTAGAACCTAGAAAGTCCAAGATGAAGATGTTGGTATCAGGTGAGGGGCATTCCCACGGCAGAAGCACGAAGAGAAAGAGAAAGAGAGGACCAGACTCACCCTTTTTATAAGGAGCCCACTCCGGAGATAAATGACATTAAACCAGTCGAGAGGGCTCTGCCTCTTAAAGTCTCTCACCTTTTCATACTGTCAAAATACCAATTAAATTTCAACATGAATTTGGGATAGAACAAACATTTGAACTGTGGCGCTGGTTTCTGAGGTGGGTACCAGATTGGGTGTTGCCCCAGGCTGATGACATTAGTCAGATAGCAACACCAGAACAGGAACCAGTCTGGGCGAAGAGAGAATCAATTCAGTTTTGGATGGACTGGATTTGAAGCTTGTGGTTGGGGAGATGTTAGATTTGGAGTCCAGGAGAGAGGTCCGGGCAGGAGCTTGCAATCTGCAAAATGGAGTTTTGTTCTTGGCTAATCCCAATGTAGATTAGTTAGAAATATTTTCTGAAAATGCAACGTCCACCTTTCTATATATTTTTTTTCTCATAGGTGTTGACATTTAGGTATGTTGAGGAACTATGCACCCTTACATTTGTTCCCTGCTCCCAGTACATAGTGAGTGCTCAGGAAGAATAGGCTGAATAAATGAGAGTGACCCATTTTCACCTGCAAATACCAAATCAGCTGCTGCTTGGGACCTTACATCAACATTAAATACATTCGTAGGGTATGGTGGCACACACTGTAATCCCAGCAGCTCAGGAGGCTGAGGCAGGAGGATGGAAAGTTCAAAGCCAGCTTTAGCAACTTAATGAGGCCCTAAGCAACTTAGTGACACCTTTTCTCTAAGTAAAATACAAAATAAAAAAAAAAAGAAAAGAAAAGAAAAAAGAAGAAAGAAAAGAAAATAGGACCGGGGATGTGACTTCGTTGGTAAGCAGCTCTGGGTTCAATCCCTGGTACAACAACAAAAATAATTAAGTACATTTTTCACAACTCAAAGATTATCTAGAATTCTGGCATTAGGCATATGGATTTGGAATTATATCACTGCTATAGCATTTTAGTGCCAGAAGTGGGACTAGGTGTCCTGTCTGACAATGTCCTGTTTTACTGGTGAGCCACTGGAGACCAGATATCATGCCAAGACCATCCAGAGCCCTTTCCAAGGACAAAGACCACCCAGTCTTGGAAGCCAATGAGCCTGGCCTGCCCTGTCACATCTTGCCAGTTTTCTCCCTTGCTTGTAACTTGACTTGTCCCTGGGGTTAAAGAAGACTTCGAGCTCTGATTCTGGAAGGATGATGATTGGATGAGCATCCACCCCTCAGGAGGGCAATTTGGAAAGATAAGCAGATGGAACTCCAGGTGACCAAACAAGAAGCGACAATATGCAAATGAGCGGATGTGGCTTTCTTCCTGGTTGGCCAAAGGGGTCTCGATGTCACAATGCGTAGGGTCTCTCCACTCCAAATAATTGTGCCTCTAGGCAAAATAAGTCACTGATCCGGCTAGTCTTTGGGCTCCCTCTGTGTCCAACAGGGAAGCAAGGCGATGGATCCCCTCTATCAGGCTGGGTCCATCCTCATGAAGGTGAATACCTTACAAGGGAAGAAGATGGTAGAGAGTGGCCTCCAGTCTGGAGACTTTTCCCTCTCCCAGTCATGGCCCTCCTGCCTCCCGCTGCCAGCTGACTTGGAGATCCTGCAGCAGAAGGTGGCGGGGATGCAACGGGAGCTGGAGGACTTTAAGAAGGAGGCGCTGAAGGCCATCCATTACCTGGAAGACTCCTTCTGCGAGATGAATAGCATCCTGGTGCAGCAAGAGGAGCAGGCGGCCCGCGTGAAGCAGCGGCTGAGGGAAGAGGAGGACCGGGGCGTCGTGCGCAACAAGGTCCTCACCTTCCTGCTGCCACGCGAGAAGCAGCTCCGGGAACACTGCAAGTGGCTGGAGTACATGCTGCTGGGCAGGGGCCGCGACACGCTGGGTGCTGTCAGGAAGAGCCAGGTGGACTGAGCCGCCTGGGCCACAGCGGCTGTGCCAAGTGGAAGATTATTTTTAAACGGAAGGACAAACCTTAAGACCCCACCCACCTTCTTCTTTTCCCCCACTTCCATCGCTTTCCTTCTACCAAAATAACACCTTGCCATGAGGCAAAAAGACCTCCATATGTTTTTTTTTTTTTTTTTTTTTTTGTTTTTTTTTTTTTTGGTAAAGTTCCATTTAACCAGCCTCGTCAAGGAAGGAAGTCAGACCCCTGTGACTTTCGCCTTGAACTATTTCCTGTTTGTAATGGTGATATCACTCAGCTGTACAGCATTTTTCTTGTATATTCTTAAACTGATTGTGTTGAACAGATTTACCTTTCATTGAATGACTCAACGCTCTCATGGTTTGTTACTTAATGCCTGGTCTACCGAGAGGGGTCGGGTCGTTTGCTCAAGCCCCCAAATGTCCCCAACTTGCTCTGCTTTTGTAGTTCTTGTCCTTGCCTGTTGGGCTTTCCTGCCCACTTTTCTCTGCCTTTGCCCACCTCTGCTTTCCTCCTTCTAGGCTGGAGACTGGCCCATCAGATGGACAGAGTTCCTTAGGACTCTGACGGGTGGAACTCTCTGGGCTCTAGGACATCCATAAGATGGCACCATACAATAGTGATGCCCATTTCCACACCTGACTTGTGGAGCAGGAATGGTAACGATGCCCAGATGTTTATCAGCCAACGCACACACCCTCCATGCCACCGCCTCCACTGGCCCTGGGAGGTGAGTGCGGGTCACGGGGAAGCACCAACCGCAGGAAGTCAAGTTCTGTATCCGGCGTCTCCATGCTGATAAGCGGCAGGAGTGGGCTTCAAGTGCAGGTGACCTGTGCTCACTCACCATCCTGTTGCTCCTCAACCCCCTCCTGACTTGGGTACCACATCAATCTGTTCATGGGTCTGTCCTGGAGGAACGAGGTGGTCATGTGGGTGATTTGGGGTTCATCATTTATCCCTGCACCTTTTATTTCCAAGGAGCCTTCTGTTTTCCTTTTTGTCTGGACCCCCAAAATGCTGCCATACAGCAGGGATCGTCCTCTAAGCTGCAGAAGTGAGGGGTCTGAAGGCTAGAGCCTCAGCAAATTCAGGCCTCTGTCTCTCCAGCCCACGATTTACAGCCTGTCCATGTCCTCTGTCCTTCTATCACAGCCTCAGCCCTCCTCCTCCTCCTTTCACAGACTCTCCAAATAAAACATCTGGAACTTGGGTTCAACTTCACAAAAGAACCCCATGACCCATGGTTAATTTCAATATTCACCCATCAACCAGCTACCCAGAGGGGCTGCATCCCCACTCTAACTGTAGGTTATTACTACCACAGAGGGCTTAGCTGAAGTAATGGTGATGGTAATACCAGCAATATTCATCTAACATAATGGTTCAGAGTCACCAAGAATATGATGTATTCCAGACGCCATGCATGTCCCTTTGTTGGTACCTACTATTAAAAACTTTTAAGATTCTGAAGAAACTAAGGTTCAGAGAAGCTAAGTAACTTGTCCAAGGTTACACAGTTGGTAGGGTTGGGATTTGATGGTAGCATTACCTTTACAGCCTGTGCTCTTAACTACTATGTAGTATTTTGGAGAATTGTCTCATAAATACGTCTAGAGTGGATAAAATAGAGGACAAATGGTTGAGAGAGCTCCCAGAGAAAGGATCGTTTGATGGAGGAGATTCCTACACTCCTAAACCTTGTAGGATGTGTGTGTGTGTGTGTGTGTGTGTGTGTGTGTGTGTGTGTGTGTATTTAATGTATTGAAGGAGATTTGCTTTCTAGTAAGGTGAACAAATTTCCAGTGTCCCATGCGGAGGTAAAGAATCTAATGCTAATTCCTATGGAAATAGACTTGAGGCAACCTCAGGTTCAGTCCTCGGAGCAACCGCCCAAGAGTGAGGGTGTTCCTGGGAACTCTGGGAAGAGATCAAGAGATCCTTGTGTGTCAAACTACATTTGGAGTCATCTGTGATTCGTTCTGGTCCAACATTTAAAGAGGGTCCTAGACAGCATGGAGAGTGTGCAGAGGCTTGGAGGAGACCAGGGATCTGAGGGGTGGGGGGCCAAGGCTGAAGGACCTGGCGAGCATGGCGGGAGACGTTTTGAAGGGAGATCCTTCTGAACTCTGGAAGGACTAATTGTCTTTTGGGGTGCGAGGGGGATAATGCCATCCCTCTTCTTTCTGCTTGTGTAAGGAACCAGCTGAGGGATAAACACAAGAGCCAGGCAAATGGAGACAAAATATCACCTTTCTAGCTGAAAGAACTGCTTGAGATTGGGGTTATTGTGTCTGTTAGCCACATAGACAGAGACTTTGTCCTTGAATCTGACCTTGTCTCCAGGCACAGTGCAGGCAGTGGTGCAGGCTTCTGTGGAAGTGTAGAGTCGCCTGTCTGCAGAGGGACAGTGTGGGAGAGAGGAAGGAGTGTACCAGGCGAGTGCAGATCTGTCTCCAAACCTACCAATAAGAAGGTCTCTCCCCTTCCCTGGGGAGGAGTAGGTGAGGGGAAGGAGAAGCTGGGCAGCTATTGAATGCAGGTCCCTCCATCATAAAAGAGGAAGGGGAAATAAGGGTTTGCCCTCAGCAATGAGAAAAAGGGTTCAATGAGCTGATCCTATAGGGCAGCGACAAAGGACAGGTGCTTGCGGGAGGCAGACTTCAGCCCCACGTAAGAAACAAAAATGATACTGGATGCCTATTATGTGTCAGAGCTCAGACAGGTTGCCTTAGCAGGTCTGGGATGAGAACATCTTAGAAAACCTTACCCATTTCAAAGACTCCGGGAGATACCCTCTAAACCCTTGCCGTATACTGCCGGATGGGAGTATCTTTGTTTCCCTGGGGCCTCTGTCTACACCAGATAGTTAATGCTAACAATGTGATTTATGGTGAGGTCCCTGGGTCATGCTGTATCAGTTTGACCTCCGGAGGAGCTGCAGACTGAATAACTAAGGTCAGCCACGCAGGCACTCCATGCCTATGTGATAAAACACCTATAAAAACCCTGGACACCATGATTCAGGGTTGACAATACTTAACACATCTCACCCACTGGTGCTGGGGAAATTAATTGTCATCCATACAAACAGAGGGAGAGGACAAGCAGAAGCTTGTCTGGTCTCTCCTTGAGTGTCCTATGTGCCTTTTACCTTTTCTGACCTTAATCTGTGTCCTCCAGCTGTCGTAGACAAGAACCACGAGCACAACAGCTTTTCTTAGCTCTGCAAGTTCTAGCGAGTCATAGAACTTGCAGTTGTTCTTGTGACCCACAACCCAGAGTCAGATGCATTTGACCCTGTGCTGAGATGTTAGCCTCACAATAGCCATGTGAGTTAGACACTGCTACCCCCAAGACAGAAGACAAAAGAGAGGTTAAGCAACTTGTTTAGGAATCCCTAGTGAGAATCCAGAATACTTTCTCTTGACCACCACCCCACTCCAAAGGAAGGAACTTGTAGTGCTGGGCTGGTCCCCTTTTGCTGGAAGGTCTTTTAAGGGGATGGTCCCAAGGCCCTCCAGCTCCAGGTGAGTTCTGACAAGGTAGTGCTGGAGGAGAGGCCTGGAGGCTCGCAGATTTCCTGTCTTGCCAGACTCAGGTGCACATCTGTCCAGGTGCAAGTCTACATGTCCTCTGGTGACATTCTCTACTACAGGGTTGAAAACCTTACAGTCTATCAAGGGTTTTTGATCTAAGCCACAGGATACCCATTACACTAACTTTTAAAAAGAGGGTTTTGTTTTTGTTTTTGTTTTTTCTCTCCCCACATAATAAAGCATCCAAAGTGGATGTCTTGTTCAGCAATCCAACAATGATAGCTCTGGGTTTGCATTTCTGACTCTCTTTCCTGTCCCCTTGTTTCCTACCCTCATGGCCATGTGATAGCTACAGGAGCTTCAAAATTGTGCCGTTGCTCTACCACTGACAGAGAAGGAAAGAAGAGGCAGACCTTTCTCTGAAAGCCTCCTTTTTATCAGTGAGGAAACTTTTTTCCAGAATTTTTCCAGCAGTTTCTCTCTGACACTTCTTTGACTGGACCTGGGTAGCTCACCCACACTAAACCAATTATGAGCAACAAGGGAAGCAATTGTCACAACTCAGCTCCTGGGCCTGGACACTTCAGTTACCCACGATCAGAACAAAATCAAGTTCCATTAGTGAAGCTGCCTGTTAGGTGGTGACCAACCCTGCTGCCGTCACCTCAATCCTACCTTCCCCACTTTGTTGACACTGAGGGCCCAGAAGAGGAGAGCCCTGCGTGCTGGACAGAGCAGCACAGCATGGTGGGCTGGGTGTTAGTGCAGAGGGACACCTCAGGGCCGTCACTTGCTCCACTCATCTGCCTGATTGATACTCAGGCTTTGTCCTCGAAGGCAGAGGCTTAAGATGACCCAAAGGATGCCAGGGAAGTTTTGAAACCCCTTAGTCCTTAAAAGAGGCAGCTGCTCTGAAAGATGCAATTCACATGCGTCTGCCGTCACCATCCAGAGTGACCAAATTGTCCTGATTTCACTGGGATTTTCCCATCTTTAATACTGAAATTCCCACTGGGTATGGTGACTCATGCCTGTAATCCCAGCGGCTCTGGAGGCTAAGGCAGGAGGATCGCAGGTTCAAAGCCAGCCTCAGCAACTTAGCAGGGCTGTAAGCAACCTGGTGAGACCTGGTCTCAAAATAAAAAATAAAAGGACCGGGGTTGTGGCTCAGTGGTTTAGCCCGTGGGTTTAACCCCTGGTGACCCATACAAACAAACAAACAAACAAACAAACAAAAAACCATAACTGAAAGTCCCACATGCTAGGAACCCTCTTGGTCTTGGACAAATTGGGATGGTTGATCATCTTACTTTAGATAAAAAACACCTTGGAATGATCCAGATGAGGCTGTGGGTGGGGCACATCACAGGAGGTCAGGGAGGAAACGAAGATGGTGGTGGCCTTCTTTGTCTGGCAGGTGAATTTTTTTTTTTTTCTCTTTTTGGCAAGTCTGGGGACCAACCCTGGGCCTTGTGCATAAACTCTCTACCATGGAACCACATCCCCAGTCCTGGATGATGGAGCTTTGCATATTTTTAAGCAAAGGCGATTTGGTTGCTCATGCTGCGCCAGGAAGTACTTGTCCTTCTTCACTCCACTCTCAGGTCCTTGTCTGCGAACACAGGTTGGCCAGAAGGTTTGAGAGCAAGGCATTTAAAAAAACAAACAAACGAAAGACCCCACAACAACATAGGGTCTCCCTATGTTGCTCAGGCTGACTGTGAACTTGCGATCCTACTGCCTCAATCCCCTGAATAGTTGGGATTATAGACTTGCGACACCATACCCTGGCCGTTCTGTTTTTATTTTATTTTAATTTTTTTATTGGGGTGCTGGGGAGCCTTGCACGTGTTAGGAAGTACTGTACCACTGAGTTATACCTCCAGCCCTGTTTTTATTTTAGATGAAGTGTTGCTGTGGTGTCCAGGCTGGTCTCAAAATCTTGGGCTCATGATCCTCCTACCTCAGCCTCCCATGTAGCTGGGACTACACGTGTGCACCACCGTACCTGGCTGAAGGAAAGGCTTTTCCTGGGCAACTTTTGAGATCCTTCTGGGAACTGTTGGGGTTCCTGATTAGGTCACACCTCACAGCTAAGACCTACTCCTGGAGGACAGAGGAAATCCACAGGAGCCGAAAAAGCCAGGAAGAGAAAGTTTTTTTTGCAGCTTTGGAAGACATAACTCCTCACTCCAACTCTTCTCCTCCCCACTGTGAACAATGAAGCTGAGCAGCCCAACTGCTCACTTGCTCTGAAATTCTAAGACAAATAGGAGACAAAATAACAGATGGTCCTCTCCCTGCCGATTGCCACGGTTCTCCAAGGTTTCCTCCAAGCCGTGATGCTCCCGTCGACCCTCCTGAGCATTCCCAGCAGTAAGAGCGCTGCTGAGACCTCAGACACATGGTTCCATCTCCCAAAACCCTCCCTGGGCCCCGGGCCCTGTGTCTGCTGCAGGCGGGGATGCCTGGGTGAGCAGAATGTCCGGGATGCAGGGAAGACACACGCAGTGATTGGCTGGGAGGTAACGAACCCCAGCTGTCACAGCACGGGCCTTATCTTTTCTACTTAATTGATACCCAAGTCCAGGAGGAAGAGAGCTCTTGGGGAGAAGCGTGGATGGGCAGCATTGTGCAGGGTGGATAGGAAGCAGAGTTGGGATCTGGAGTTGGCTTCATTCCACACCAGAACTCTGCTTCCTGATTGGATCCGATTCATTTAGGTTTCCACAGAGTGCTAAGAACAGCGAGCCTGGGCATCTTTCCTGACACTCACCAGGTGTCCATCTACGTGGCTTTCCCAGGGTTCAGATTTATTGGGTGTGACTTATGTAGGAGACTCAGCAACTCCTCCAGAGTCAGAGGGAAGAAGGCAAAAGAGACACAGGAGGGTTTGACCATTTCCCCTCCTACTCGCTTCAAAAGTGAATGTGGTTCAAGTTGGTGCCCAGCAAGGAGTAGTTGCTCAGGAAACATTTATTGAATGGAATAGAAAGTGCCTGTTGGTACCAGTGGTATTTATAAATGCAACATTTGGGAGTGACGTAGGGTCATTTAACTGGAGTAGAAGTCTCTGAGGCAAACATTTTGGGGCAGAGCACTGAGCTTCCAATCAGAGGTCCTGAGTTCACATTCTGACTCTGAAGCTTCTAAGATTCCCATTTAAGACATGGTCCTTCATCTAGCATTCCTTACTTCTGTCATCCAGAGACTTCTGATTTTTCATCTGCAAATCGGGATTAGGAGAGTTGGCTTCCCAGGCTTGTTTAAGAGTTCATTGAGATAGGTACAGATGCAAGTGACAAAAGAAAAGCCATTACATTATAAGATATTTCAATCTTCCATGCCAAGTAATCTGTGAGGGCAGCCCAATTTCTGGTTTTTTTGGATCTGAACTAAATAAAGAAGGAAGTTTGAGGGTCTTGCTTCAGAAAAGGCTGAGTCTTATTAGTGGGAATGAAAAAATAGATATGAGTGGAAAGAAACAGGGAGAAATAAGAAAGAAAACCCTGGCAGGCTCAGGATTGCAGAGAGAAGTCTTCAGTGGGCAGTGGAGAATGAGCTCTGAGGATGAAGCTATGCAGGGATGGCCTGGCACAATGGGGTGAGCCAGCGATGGGAGAAAGGTGTTAGGAAGTGAGAGCTACAAGGATGAGGCTCTCAGAGGAAAACATCCGAGTAAGCCTTAGACACTAAAGGAACAAGCAACAAAAGAAAAAAGTAGATGAAGTTGACTTCAAGATTAAAAGCTTTTGTACAGTGCTCGCTTCAGCGCATGTATGCAAAAATTGGAATGATACAGAGATTAGCATGACCCCTGAGCAAGGATGACATGTAAATTCATAAAGCGTTCCATATTTTTCCACAACCGGTGGGGGGAAGCAAGGGAAGAATGGAGGAACTTTGGATGGGACAGAGGGGAGTGGGGGTGAGGCATGGGAGTGGGGGTGAAGCATGGGAGTGGGAAAGATGGTGGAATGAGATGGACATTGTTACCCTAGGTACATGTATGATGGCACAATTGGTATGACTTGACATCACGTACAACCAGAGAGATGAAAAGCTGTGCTCTATTCGTGTACAATGAATTGAAATGCATTCTGCTGTCATGTATAACTAATTAGAACAAATTTTTTAAAAAGCTTCTGTAGAACTAAAGTTGGCGTACACAGTGATACATGCATACTGATGTTTACAGCAGGACAATTCACCACAGCCAAGGTATGGAACCAGCCTAGGTGTCTGTCAACAGACAAATGGATAAAGAAAATGTGGTATATATACACAATGGGGCTTTATTCAGTCATAAAGAAGAATGAAATTATGTCATTTGCTGGTAAATGGATGGAAATGGAGAACATTATGCTAAGTGAAATAAACCAGACTCAGAAAATTAAGGGTCAAATGTTTTCTCTCATATGTGGAAGAGAGCGAGAGAGAAGGAGGAGGAGGAAGAGGAGGAGAAGGAGGAGAAAAGGAAGTAAATAAGTCACAAAAATAGAAGGGAGACCAATAAAGTAGAGGAAGGGGATTAAGGAAGGAGATTAAGGAAGGGAGGAGGAGAGAGAAAGGGGAAAAAGGGATGTACTGGGGAACAAGATCTACCAAATTATGTTGAGTCTGTGTACCACAGTGAATCTTGCTTTAATTTATAATTTATAAATTATAATGTACTAATTAAAATAATAATGATACTAGAGGAGAGATTAGCAAAGTAGATAGAGCAAGCTGATTAGGGAGGAAGAAGAGGGAAAGAAGAAGTACAGGGGAAAGAGACAGATCAAATTATGTAATGTGTGTGAACAAATATGGCATATGGAATCCAACTATTATGTATAATTAAAGTACACCAAAAAATAGATGGAAGGAAAGAATAAAAAAAATTTAAAACTCTTATTATGCAAATGATACCATCAAGAAAATGAAAAAGACAACCCACAGAATGTAAGGATTTATTTTTAAGTCAAATGTCTGATAAGGGATTTGTATCTTAAATATACAGAGAACTTTTACAACTTAATAATAAAAAAGACAATTCAATTAAAAAGCTGGCCAAAGGATCTGAAGAGACATTTCTCCCAAGAAAATAGGCAAAGGATCAATAAGCACACACACACACACACACACACACACACACACACAAATGCTCAGCAACCTTAGTCACTGGGGCAAGGTAAGTTAAAACTACAATCGGTTACCACTTTGCATCCACTAATATTGCTATCATAAGATACAGACAATAATAAGTGCAGGTGAAGAGGTGGGGAAACTTGAACCTTCACACATTGTTAATAGTAAAATAAAATGCGGTAGGCAAGCACTTTGGAAGACAGTTTGGCAGTTTCTCAACATGTTAGCAACATGTTACCAGATGACCCAGCAATTCCACTCAAAGATAAATGAAAACATATGTCCACATAAACACTTGAACAGGAAGGTGCCTGGTGGCATCGTTCATAACAGTCAAAAAGTGCAAACAACTCATATGTCCATCACCTGACGTGGTAAGTAAAATGTGGTATAGTCATACAATAGATAGTATTTGGCAATAAAAAATAGTATTTGGCAATAAATAAATTTTGGCACACGCTGTATCGTGGATGAACCTTGAGAACATTATGCTAAATAAAAGAAGCAACATAAAAAAGACCACATATTTATTACTGTCCCATATGTACAAAATGTTCAAAATAGGTAGATCTATAGACACAAAGGACAGTAGGGGTGGCTTGGGGCTGTGTGATGGCAGAGGAAAAGGGACTGCTAAGGGCATGAGGCATCTTTTAAGAGACACAAACATATTCTAGAATTATTGAGCACTTTATATAGGTGAATCATACGACACATAAATCACATATCCGTAAAGCTGTTCAAAAATAAGGTATAAGTTCAAAAGTACAGTGGAAAAAAAAGAAATGGTATGATTTATTATCTGAGCTCCATTTAATAGTGAGAGATTCATGTAAAGACTGGAATTGTTTTAAATTGTTTTTAGTTTGTGGATATTCTGGAGCCACAAGGATTCCGGAAATTATTTAAGTTATACAGGCAAAAGTACCTGATTCAGAGACTGGCCCAAGACTGGTGTGTCATAAATGATAATTGGATCAAAACTGCAGATCAAAGGCTCTGATTGGCCTCTGCCATTTCCAAGCAGTCTCAGGAGCCAGAGTGTGTCAGACACTCTTCTGTCCTTCTGTGTGCTTGACTCTGATTTTCTGGGGACACAGGAGATGGAACCACAGGAGGGAGATGAGCCCCAAGCCTCCCTCCTGGCCTGTAAGAGATCTCTGGTGGGATAAAACAGCATCACCAGCAGGTGACCCACAGTGCTGGCGACAGCTGTCACCTGACCAGGAGGCAGTCAAAAGGCCTCAGGCTTTCCAGGCTTACGGTCTCTGGGGTATCCTCAAAATTGTGAGATGCCATTGTAAGCATGAGATGTCTTTGTTGACTTCTTGCCTATCTCAACCTTTCCGTTTGAGTTCCCCTCCAGAGCAGGGGAGGGGAGTGGACAGACAGACTGGTGGAGTTGAGCTACCAGCTCTGCTATTCGGTTTCTGCCTGGCACAGGGATGTTACTTTATCCCTCGCTGTGCTGTCCGACAGCACTCTCTGCGGTGATGGAAATGCTCTATAATTCTCTGCTGTCAATATGGTTACCATTAGCCGTGTGGGCCTGTTGAGCATTTGAAACATGGCTAGTGGGATTTAGGAACTGGATTTTAAAATTTTATTTAATTTTAATTAGCCATATGTGGCCAGTGGCTACAACCTCAGAGTCTCAATTTCCCTTTATCCCTCATGAGGTTAATGATACTCCCTATGTCCATCTGGGAAACAGAATACAGGGATAGTAGGACTGAGATTATTAATTATACTTTTTGTTTTCCTAATGCAAGAAGAGAGGCTGTGTTTCCTGCCTCAGGGACCCTTATTTGCTGGACCCCAAACAGATGTTGCCAGAAATCTAGAAGGAAACTTGGCAGTTGTATTTGGAAGCCTAGATCATCGTAAGGAATCATGCTGGATCAACCCAGAGTGCATGGTAAGGGAAGCAAGTGATTCTATGTGCAGGAGGTGAAAGAGGCATGGTCCTATGGTTCCATCTCCTGTGTGCTGGGCGGGCTTTTTATCTCAGGCTATGGCAGGTCAAGTTACTGTCTCTGTCTACCTCTGTCTCTCATTCTCTTTCTTCATTGAAGTCACACCAATAAGTACAGCAGGAGGATTTCTTTAAGAGACAGCCATTCTGTTGTCAATCAGAAAGGCCACCAAGCCAGAGTTCATTGAGGCTAAGGATTAAAGTCAGGGACTGCATTTCTGAGCCAGAATTAAGAACCAAAGGACAGATTACAGAGTCTGAAGGTCACAGTTTGGTAGACAGAACCCCTCAAAATAACACATTGGGAGCAAGCAGAAAGAGTTTCTGTGGTCCATCTTTGTGAGTTGGCAGGATGGAGAGTCTGGTCTGCACATAGTGACCTTGACCTCCAGATATCAATTCTTAAGGGAAAGGTTCTCAGAGATGCTCTGATAAACTGGGGTAAGACAGCTATCTCTGTAACCAGGAAGGCAGATTTTTGTCCCTGAGACTCAGAGCAACAGACACTGGTTCCAGTGTCCTTGGCTTGTCTGTCACTCTCCTAGATGGTTATTGCTTCAGGAGGGGTATGGCCCCATTTCTGAGCTTGACAGTTCTGGAGGAGTCAAACACGTCTCAACTAAATAAGTTAGATCTCTCCGGGGCAGATCAATATTTAATGTGGGGCTTAAAAAGACTGACTCAGGAAATGAGTTTAAAAGTAGAAAATTTGCCTTAGGTAGCAATTTCTGAAATACAGTGGTATCAGGGGACAGATTATTCAAACTCAAGCCATGGATAATATAAAAACAGTTGAACAAACCAAGTTCTGCTTTCTGTGCATCAGTGACTCTGAATCCCTGGGTTTTCGGTGTGCTACTCACAGTAGACTAGTGCCAAGTTAGAGGAGGAGCTCAGAGAGCATCTACTCAAGGGATGACCAATTCCTTCACCTGTGGCAGACATCACTAATCAATCCCAGCACTCTTTTCTCTTATTCATATGCAGTTTCAACTCCAGGCAGCTACTGTCTATTAGTTGCCAGTGGCGCTTGATATGACATTTTTTTCTCACTGAGTCCAATTCCTCATTTAGCAGAGGAGAAGCTCAAGGGTACACAGTAAATTAGTGGCTGATAGGGTACCACGGGCCAGTCTTCTTGTTCCTCAGACAGACACTTTTTTTTCTACCCAGGAATACATTAGAGGTTGGGTTCCATCAGGGACCTTTTGCTGACATCTCTGAGAGCAACACAAGGCTTTCTGTGAATGACATTGAATATTTTGTTCTAGAGATAAAATTATAACATTTCAGAGTTAGAAAGCAAATTAAAGCTCATCTAGTTCTATTCTCTCCATCATGGGGAAATTAAAACTCAGGTCAAATGACTTGCTTGGGGACATATAACTAGTAGCTCTTTTCTCTATATTAACAATATGCATTCCACACTTAGAGTTTTAATTTGGAGGTAGACAACCCTCTCAAATTTTTGGATTTCCATTTTTCTGGATAAAAGAACATCTCAGTAATTAAGACATATTTTAAGAAAGGCATATATTTTAAGAAACACACAGCATCTATTTTTAAATATATTTTGATGCTTCTGATACACTTCAGATTTACCTTTCTTATTATATTTTGCTTTGGTTGATTAAAAAAAATGGGTTTGTATGTCTTAAACAAATAGTAACTGGGAATCTAGATTTATGCTGGACCAGAGGATTGACAGTTTTTGTTTCTGTTTTTGTTTTTCCTACTGGGAATTGAAACCAGAGGTTCTTGACCACTGATCCACATGCCCGGTCCTTATTATTTTTTATTTTGAGACAGGGTTTTGCAAAGTTTCATAGGGTCTCATAGGGTCTTGCTAAGTTGAACAGGCTGGCCTTGAACCTGTGGATTCTCCTGCCTCAGCCTCCCTAGTAGCTGGGATATCATAGGTACGCGCCACCACGCCTGACAGAGTGTCAGTTTTATGTGGAAATCTTTTCAATGGCTTTGAGGTGAGCAGAAAAATGATAGTTTCTAAAGCAGGAAAGAAATATTCTCTTTCTGGAGTGAAGGGGTAGGTAAGGGGATTTCTAGTCCTAGGTTAAGGTTATTTTTGTGGCCTCTATTTCCTCATCTATAAAATGGCCATAATGTACTTGTCTTCATGATCTCCCAGCAGATTGTGAAGGTCAAGTGGAATCAGGTCTGTGAAGGAGTTTTGAAAAGTAGGGGATTACAGAGTCAGCAAGTGGAGGGGGGTTGTTCTTAGAAGGGAGCGTGGGAGGGTGGGGGGGGCAGACCCTGCTTTGGACTGGAACCCTGGCAAGAATTCCCATGCCCTCATTACCCTGGGCGCTCCTGTCAGCTTTAAACTAGCCCGTTTTACAGTTTGAGATGCTGCGATATTTTAGAAATGGCAGTCCAAAGGAATGCCACATTTTAGTAAAAGGTCTCTTTCCTGAATTTGCCACTGGGTGTTATTTTTATGCTACTGTTCTGTTATCCAGCTTCAAAATATATATCATATTTATATTGCCTCTGCTAAGCATATATTTTTATTTTATTGCTTACCATGTGGGTGACATTTGGTTATTGAATGTCTGGAGAATTGGACCCGGTTGTTGTTTTTTTTTTTTTCTTCCTTTCGTAAGTGCTGGCTCTGATGTATTAATCTTTACAAAAGGAATGAGACAGGGACACATAAGCATTCGCACTCACACACACACACTAATCACATTGCCATTTTATCTCACTTTGCGGGTGTGTGGCTACATTTATAAGAGCCGACAGATCTGAAATAGGTGGTCTGAACTGATTCAGGTGGGGAGCAATGATGCCCGCAGCCTTCTGGGGGAATCGGTCCAGGGAGGGAGGGAGGGAAGGAGGGAGAGCCTTTTGTCTTCTCATAGTGAAGGACATGCCAGGCAAGGAGCAAGGAGGGAGCCATTGTAAGTCTGTGCTAGAAGGGACCCTGGGGATGTATTTATAAGTCTATAAAAATATAGACATATGTTTTATAGATATTTTATATCTTATATATCCATATATCTATATAGCATCTCACAAGTTCCTGATCCTGGGCGCCATAAATGGTGATTGAATTAAAGAACAAAAGGATAGTTATATAAACCATTTCTGGAAGTTGCACGCTCTGGGGCAATTCACGTGCACTTTCTCCACACCTCCCAGCATCCCCTGAAAGTGATTTCATTATATCTATTTTTACAATAAAGGAAGCTGGGTTCCTCAAAAAGTTAATCATAGGATTGTTCTATGACCCAGCCATTCTACTCCTTTTTGGGTATAGAACCAAAGAAATTGAAAACAGATGCTGAAATGGACGCTTGAACGTCAGTGCAAGACAGGACTATTCTTAAGAACCTAAAGGCTGGAACATCCCAACGTCCAACACTGATGAACAGATAGAAAAACTGGGGTGGAAGCATGCAAAGGAATAGTATTCAGCCGTAATAAGGAAGGAAGTGCAGACACAAGCTACAACATTGGATGGACCTTGAAAACATTATGTTACATCAAAGAATTTAGACGCAAAAGGTCACATATTCAATTTACATGAAATATCCAAAATAGGTAAATCCATAGTGACAAAAAGCAGATTGAGGTTGGCAGGCAGGGCCTGGCAGGTGGAGGTAAACTGGGGAGTATCAGCTTCATGGTGCAGGGCTTTATTTTAGGTTATTAAATGTTTTGGAACTGGAGACGGGGTAACTGCATAACAACATGGAATGCCACTGAGCTGTTCATTTTAAAACGGTTTGTTTGATGTTATGTGAAATTCACCTTAATTTTTTTTTAAAAGGACATGAACTGAGAGGATATGGCAGGTAATTAAGTTGAGAATCTGAACTACTCACCTTCCCATGGCATGCCATTTACCCGGTCACCTTATAGGCCCCTTCCATTCTGACTCTGGGTTCAGCTAAATGACCCTTGGCCAATGGGATAGGGGCAAAGTTCATGGAAGCATAAAGTTGAACAGGCCCACTTTCTTGGACTGGCCCACTATCATGAAAACTAGCTTGGGCTAGTTCCTGGAGGATGAGGGACCATGTGGAGCAGAGCCAGAGTGGACCAACCAAGGCCATGCCAGACCAGCACGCCCCAGCCAGTCTGCCAGCTGACTGTGGACCTACACGTGGGCTCGGCCAAGATCAGTCAAGCCTGGCTCACGTCAGCAGAACCACCCAGACTACTGGTAGACTCAGAAGAGGTAATCACTGAGTGCTGTTTTAAGCCATTAAGTTTCGAAGTGGCTTGTTTTGAAGTAATAACTAACTGAAGTAGAGAGTTTGAACAATGTGCCTGAAGTCTCACGTTTAGAAAGAAAAGGTATATTCCAGTTCTAAGGCATCGTTCCACTCCGTTGTCACCTTTATTTTACAAGCCAGAGAAATGAGACTCAGGAAAGTTATAGAAAGACTCAGGATTATAGAAAGAGTGGGGGGAAACGTGTTGTGTGTGTGTGTGTGTGTGTGTGTGTGTGTTTTCTCTTTCTCTGTCCTTCGTAATGAAGGAATGTCACCTGCAAACCCTCCCGACCTTCCCCCATGTCCCAATATGAGACCACAGGATGATATTGAAATGCTGGTTTTCAATTTGTGTGTCAAGTGGAATCTCTGTAGTTTTCATAGTTTTTAGCAAGGCTGCTGTCCTCTGCTTCTAGGGACAGTGCCTTGGTGGTAGAAAGGTGAGAAAAATAACTTATCAATGTACTATTCTCCTTTCCTAAAGCTTTGCCCAGACATTAGCCTGACTCTTTCAAAACTTTAAATTCTGCAAAGCAGAGAGTTGCTAGGGTAGCGGTTGCCTTAACCACTACCCTACTCGGTTATGGAAGCCGAGTCCTAGGGAGAACGTGAACCTTATGGAGGCCCATGGTTTAGTGCATCACGATCCAAAATTATTAGTGTGGTGCTGTCCTGGACATCCCTTCCATTCAAAGGGAATCCTGAAATTGCCGGCCTGGCCCACCCGCTATCAAAAATATTCCTTCTTGTGGGAAAAGAAGCCAACCTGATCTGTATATTAAAAGTGCTGGAAGTGATAGGGAGAGGAGAGGGGAGAAGATCATGGGCTGGGGGCCAAGGAGGAACTTTTTTTAAGGGGCTAAGGAGAGTCACACCCAGCTGCAGGAAGCAGATAGGACAATGGATGGGCTTTTGCTAAGTGCTGTTGGAATCCAAGGATCTGCGTCTCCTTCACTGGTGTTAAGAGAAGGCGAGGTATTTCACTGAGCTTCTGGGTCAGGGTAGTGTTCTGAGACTGAGCCACAGGGGTCCGGATTTTGGAAGGGTTACGTTAGGCATGGGGCTGATCCTGCTGTGAACTGGAGATGATCAATGGGAGTTCTATTCCCAGGCCATGTTCTGGGCACCATCCTGGCACCTGAGTGTGAGAGAGATTTAAGAATGTGAGGGCTTCCCCTCCCACTGCCTGCTTCTAGGCCTGGGGCTCTGCCCCTTCCCAGGGCTCTTTCTGTCTACCCCTCATTGGCCTTCCCAAAGCTGAGGTCCCAGGTCAATGGGCACTCAGCAGCTGAGAAAACTGGCAGAGTCTGGCTTACCTTTACTGAGCCCAAGTTTTCTGTCCTGGTGATGACTCCTGTGTCACTTTCAGGATGGGACTCATGGACTCACCCACATGGACAAAGACTCCCTTAGAACCCAGACTGAGCAGAGAAGCCAGAGTGGGCACAAGAAGGACTTTTTCTGTCCCTCATGTCCCTAACTTCCCTCCTACTTAACATGGCACAGAACCCACCCCCCACAGCTCACACCAGATCACATGCATGTTCTGTCCCACATGTTGCCAGCCACAAACATGCCACGTGCCACATATACCACAAATCACACACCACAGCCCCGTGCATCTCACACACACACCACATATCAAGCACACTCCATCACCCACAAACCACACACGCTGGGCATCCACGTTTCAATGCGCTGACCCCATCTGTGTACCACCCACAAGACACTCTTATAACAATGTGCACGCACATCACACTCCATACTGCACACCCACGTGTCTCTCCAGTCCATGCCCCCAGCACACACATCTGCTTTGCACACTCACCGCACCCCCCTAGTTTCTTCTAACCAGGGAAGGAAACGACAGGCATCTTTCTGATCATCCTCATGTCGCAAAGCCCCGGCAAGCAAGAGGGAACTGGTGGGGATGGAGTGACTATGTGCAAGCAGCTGCATGCTTTTGACATCAGGCAGCCATCACACAGTGGAGCCTTTCACAAGCCGGGGGCAGGAGGTTTGAGGGAAACGTGTTTATTTAAGTTAAATGACCTTTTCTCCTTCATCAAAATAAAGCCACAGGTGCTCCCTTGAAGGACTCACCAGGTGGTAGGGGTGACTGACAGGTAAACGGGAGATGACAAAGCTATCTCAGATCCCTGCGGGCCCAGTGCTCACGCAACACAAGCATCTACCTTATGGAGACCCAGAGGACACAGGAGCTTTGTTTGCTCTGGGGCTTGCAGCCCAGAGCTTAGGGACCAACTCGAAAAAGCCTGAGAACACAGAGAAATCACCTGCTAAGGGGGTGCCAGGTCATGGAAGTTGACACAGGAGAAGCAAGTGCTGGAGAGGTGGTCTCCATGATGGCTAAGGACGACTACATATTGGGGTCATAGTGCCCCAGGGCCTGGCCCTGCCACCTGGAGGTACAGGGGCTTTGAGTTTTTACTTAACCTCCCTGAACTTCAGTTTCTTCACCTGAAAAGAAAGACCATGATAGTACCTACAGTTAAGGATCATACCGAGAACCAGATCTCAATGGGATGATCCTTATGCCTGGGACATACTAAGCACTCCAGGAATATTAGCTGCTGTTCTTTATTGTATTATTATCATCATTTTCTTTGGAGTCTTGTCCTCCAGGCAATGGGAGGGATAAGATTCAAAACTTAGCAGAGGAGTCAGCCTTGGAGAAGGGGACGAGAAACAAGGGTGGGAAGAAGAGAGCCAGCAGAGGTCAGGAGGAATGGGGGACACCGGGAAACGGAATCTGAGTTGGCTGATGTAGTTGGTGGTTCTCAGCCTTGGCCACCTCAGCCTTGGCTCATCAAGGGAGTGTCTAAAAAAAAAAAAAAATACTTGTGTCCAGGCCTCACCCTGAGAGCATATATAATTGGTCTGGGGAGGGCCCAAGCATTGGTATTTGGGAGAAAAAGCCTGATGATTGTAATGTGTAGCCCTTGGGGTTGACAAATGTTGGTGTAAGGTGGTCAGCTCTACCAAATCCCTGGTGGAAATTTTCCACGTTTTTGGGGGGTCTGACATTCGACTGTGCCCTGTCCACATATCTTTCCCTGGATTGAAAGAGATCCATGGAGTCTTCACAGCTGGACAGGCTGAGAAGGGCAACAGATGAGCCATCTGGTCTCAGACGCCCGATGTAGAGTGATCTTGGACAAGGCTATGTGACAGCTCCAGCCTTGGGGCCCCTTTGGGAGCACATGGTTGGCAAAGGAACAGTGTCCATTTGGGGCAAAAGGGCCGCAGAGGGTGAAATCGGTAGGGACCACAGGCCCTGCTCACTCTGCTGTCCATAAACATGGAAGCCTGGCCAGGCTTTACGGCCTTGGCCCCACCTCCCTCCTGAGCCCTGCCTTACGCCATTCCTCACTCCGCCTTCTCAGTTCAATGCACAGTCCTCCTCCTGTCCTCTAAGACACCATGTTCTTTCCTACTGCTCCGCTTTTGCCTACTGTTGCTTCTCCCTTGTCCCTGCCTCAGGCCACACCATCAGAGCTGCTAACTCTTCCACCTGCTCTCAGAGGCAGCTCTTGAAGGAAGCCTTTCTGGGCCACTTCTGCTCCTGACCAGAGAGACTTGTGCTGCCAGAGCACCTTGGCCTTCCTGCCTCTTGTCCTTTTCAATGCCCTGTTGCGATCTGCAATCTGCAGCCACCTGCAGTCATCAGACCATGAGCCCTTTAGGAGAAGTTTCTGGGCTATTCTTACCTCTTAGTATTCCTGCACCTGGCAAGCTTTAGATGCTCAGGTAGGTTGCGCAGAGCTGGGTACGAACTGGACGGCAGGCTGGGTGCTTCCGCTCTGTCCGTCCTGGGCTTGCACCCTCTGCTGGAGTGAGAGAGGGGTTGGGCTCCAGAGCTAGGCTGTGAGACCCGCATGTGTCTAGGGTTGCGGGGTGCTGAGGAGCCTTCTCCTGGCCAACTCCAGAAGATGTGAGGACCTGAAACTGGGGCTCTGGGTGAGGTGGCTGAGAGGAGGGACTGTCAGAGGCCTCAATGTCCCTGCTGGAGGCAAGGTCAGTCTGGCTCCTTGCCCTGACAAATGTCACTGTTCTGGTGGGCCAAGGATGGTGGCTGATACTATTCCCTCTTGCCATCTAGGGGTCAAGAAATGGGTTGGTCACAGCATTGGCAATTGTCATTGTTGCCAAAATGGGCAAGTCCCTTCTCTGTTGAATGATGGGGTACGGCTCAATGGTGAGAGACGCTGGGACTCTCAGGATCTGGGGATAAATGCAGCTCGCTGTGCATGGGACACAAGCACCACAGCTGCCTTGCTTGGGGTCCACGGTGACACACACTACGCAGGGGCAGGCAGAGTGGCTACACTCCATTCCCGCACTGATGGGGCAGGTGAACCCCTAAGGCCACCCCCTCCCATCCTGCCCTCCACTTCCCAGAACTTGCTCCATTGCCCGTTGGGCTGGGAGAGTTCTGCTCAGAAACTGACCCAGTTGTTTTGTGGGCTCTGACCCTGACAATGGAGCAGCCTTGGTTTGCAGCCCCTGGTGAGCTGGATCACAGTGGAACAAATGCTCCATGGTGACTCTGTTTCCTCCTGGAAGGCTGGCAGTTATGGGCAGAGGCCACATCACAGCCCCAAGACCACGGGCTCAGGAAACCCTGCTTTTCCACCATTTCGACACCCACAACTCCCCTCACCATCTCCAGCCTTTGGCATCTCCTGGTACTCCTCAGGGCACTCCTGTGTGGGGACGAGGACTCAGCACTTCCTAGGGTCCAGTCAAGCCCAGGGTAGCAGAGACAGGTGGCCGTACTTCTCTTCTTCAAAAAAAACGTAATCAAGTCGTCAGCCCGACTTTTTAATTTTTTAAAAAATCAATTCCCATGACAAATGGGTCTGTGCAGGATGGCGGCCTGCCCCGGGGATTCTGTACTCCACCGAGGGCAAGAGCAGGGCTGGATTTGTAGAACTATAATGCACCATTTGAGCATGTTTCCCGGTAACTGGACCCTGCAGTCAGGAGTCTCTGGTGCCCCCCTGCCATTAAGGGAGCGGCTAACCCTCCCCCAAGCACAGATGGAGCTGCTCCAGAGCCTCCTCTTGGGACCGGGAACAGGTCTGTGTGCTTGACTGAACAGAGGGTGTTAGGGGGAGGGAAGCGAGCAGGCAGGGACAGTCAGGAGCAGGTGGAAGCCCCAGCAGCTGCATGGCCAGTCTAGACTTCAGTTTCCTGGCCTGGAAATGAATTTTGTGACCATTTTCCTTCTGGGTTGTGAGGAACACAGGAGACGAAGAACAGGAAACTTAGGTCCATGCCTGGCACAGAGAGGACACTTAATGAATACCCTGGTCCACTGGAGTCAGCGCACCATGCAAGGTCATTCTTTTTTGTTTGTTTGTTTGTTTTGGTACTAGGGATTGAGCCCAGCCCCATCTGAGCCACATCCCCAGCCCGTTTTTGTATTTTATTGAGAGACAGGGTCTCAGAGTTGCTTAGCACCTTGCTAGGTGGTGAGGCTGGCTTTGAACTCACGATCCTCCTGCCTCAGCCTCCCGAGCCGCTGGGATTCCAGGCGTGTGCCACCATGCCCGGCTCACGTAAGGCCTTTCTATGAGCTTAGAGTGAGGGGGAGATTGGGAGCTATCATTCCATCCCAACAGGCAAAGAACTGAACAAGCGGAAACCAACGACTCTTATTAGACGCATCCTAGAATTGAGGTCTCAGGGAAAACTGCTGCCCTGAATTGTATAGATAGACAGGTAGTCCCAAGAATGACAACCTACCAGTGGAAACCTCTGGAAGCCAGTGCTGGGGTGGGTGAACCTAAACCTCAATTTGTGAGTTGGTGGGGGCTCAGTGTGGACAGGCACCAGAGGTCAGAGGACCAGGGGACCCAATCATAGAAGGCCACAACAGACCTGGTTCTCACAGTGAACAGAGGAAAAGAAGGTCCCCAGAAATACCCAGAACTTTCTGTTCCCACCAAACCCTGTTCTTAGGGGAAACTAGTTCACCAGTCCAGCCTGCTGGGGTTTACTAGAGCCTAAACTGCCAAGGTGAACGGAAAGAACCAGCACCAGACCAACTACCTTCCTGTGTCACTTAGGGGGTTGAAAACCTGAGAAGCTCTTGTGCAGTTCACAACCCCAGGACACAGGTTCACTAAAAGGCTAAACCCAACCGTGGAACTATAAGTGCCTCTTCTCCCCGGCCTCTGGTCCCTAAGGCCTGTGCACATGGGTTCAGGCCCACATGCTGCATACTCCCTCCTCCTCACCATGCTGAATGAGGGTTGGTCACCTGCATTGTCCAGATGAGGAAACTGAGGCGCCCAGGAAAGAAGGAGTCTGCCCAGGCTCCACAAGTAGCTAAATGGGAGCCAGGACCTGGATCATGTCTTTTTACTCCTAGACCAACAACTGACAAGGAAGCTCTGTTCTTCCAGTCAGCACCACACTGGATCTCTCCTGCTTTGGAGCATCCTAAGGCCACCAAGGTCATTCACAGCCACTCATTCCTGCCCGGTTCTGCAACAACTCCAGTGAGTTTGTGCCCTGCTATTGGAAAGGGGTCTCTAAAGCATGGCCCTGCTTCTCTGGGTCATGCCATCCCCAACTGCTGTCCTGTTCTAACCCCTTGGTCCATTCTGAATGTCCACCTCAAGACGTGGGACCGAGGTCTGCAGAGATGCCTGAGCCAGCACCCACTCCCTGCTCTCAGCAGCAAGCAGGCCAGCCTGGGGCAGATGCAAGGATACGGCCCCAGCCCCTGATGCCCACAGCTGCCCCTGAGCTCCTGGATAGCCTGTCTCTGGGAT
Source organism: Sciurus carolinensis (assembly GCF_902686445.1). NCBI lineage: Eukaryota > Metazoa > Chordata > Mammalia > Rodentia > Sciuridae > Sciurus > Sciurus carolinensis. Next base: position 32,440,460 of record NC_062215.1, on the reverse strand, counting down.
GTGGGGGGTGCCCTTTGCTGAAGGCTTCCAGAAGCAATCTGTGCTTCTTGGCAGAGGCAAATGGATAGACCTCCAGGTCTCCTGCCTCTTTATCTGGAATAGATAAGGAGAGTAAGGGGTCTAAGAGCTCAGGCTCTGATGTTGGGCCATCTGGGTTCAAGTTCTCATTCTAGCTGCGTGACCTTGAACAAACTCTCTAGTCTTGGTTTTTCCTTATGAAAAGTGAAAATAAACTGGGTGAGATGGTCTGAAATCCCAGCTACTCAGGAGGCTGAGGCAGGAGGATTGCAAGTTTGAAGCCAGTCTCAGCAACTTAGTGAGATCCTGTATCAAAATAAAAAATAAAAAGGACTGGGATGTAGCTCAATGGTAGAGGGCCCATGGGTTCAATCTCCAGTATTAAAAAAATAAAAGGAGAATAATTACAATCAATTCATAGCTGCTGCCCTGATGATTTATACAGGGTCTTAGCTCCCAGCAGAAGATGATTAGAAAGGAAACCTGTCAGTTTTATTCTTGGTGTCCCCTTTTGGAACATCTTTAAAATGTTGGGAAGGAGTCCACAATAGCAGAGTCCACAACCACAAACTCTCTGCTGGGTGACCTTGAGCCAGTCCCTGGGTGGCTGGGATGACCTCTTGCAAAGGCTGCTGTGTGCCCAGCGCAGGCCTGAGAGAGCTGCAGAGCAGGCTGAGCCCCAGGGAGGCACCAGCCTGCCACAGTCCAGAGTATTATTGTTTGTGAGTTTGAAATTTCCTGACAGACAGGATGAGCCATCTGAAGCGAGAGTTTCATTTCCTTTGTCGTCCAACTCGGCCGTCTCCCGGGGAAGGTGCGTGAGTAACAAGTTCTAATTAAGCCTCAGCATAAGTCCTAGCTGGAGAAGGACGGTCTTGTGGTCAAGCACGCAGGCGAGGACAGGCCTCTCTGTCTGCAAATCTTCAGGAACCTTCTCCTTGGCTGCTCTGTCTGCTGGAGCAGGTGTCCCCCATTCCTGTGACCTTTACTGACCTGGCAGGGATTCCCACACTCCCAGGCTTCAGTCCATCTGTCCAGTGCCCTGAGAAGCCCTGCGGATCCACTCTGGGACCCTGCTGAGACCTTTGTGCTGAGACTCCAGGAGACCACCTGCCTCGGGCAGATGGCACCTAGGAAACTCGACAGTCTGCAGTGGGGACATGATTGCTCTCTCTGGTTCTGGTCTGCCTGCAGCTCTGGGGCATGGCTGTGGAGGATTCCAGATAAAGGGTTCCTCCCTCCACCAGGTGCCCCTGTAAGCTAGGGCTGCTTGTCCGGCCTGCCCCGCCCACCTCAGGGGTACCTGGTCGGGATTTTTATTTCAAGGCACCACCCCTTGGCTGTGTTTCCCTCTCTCTGGGGTCTTACTATTTCATGTGTTCAATAAATATTTGCTGGCGGAGAGTTGGGGTTGTGGCTCAGTGGTAGAGCACTTGCCTGGCATGTGTGAGGCACTGGGTTTGATCCTCAGCACTATATATAGATAAATAAATAAAATAAAGGTCCATTAACAACTAAAAAATATTTAAAAAAAAATATTTACTGGGGACCCGTGCTGTGCCCCCGAGACACAGTGCAAACAAGACAGACACAGCCCCCCGCCAGCTCTCAGAAGGGGAGACAGAGGTCAATGGACTTAGATGGGCAGCTTATGTCCCACAAAGAAGGCCCAGACAGGGACTTCTGGGGACAGACCCCTCCTGAGTCTGCAGGGTAAAGGGCGCAGGGTGGGGTGAGCGCTCTGTCAGCCTGCTCTCAGGCCAGTGGAATCGAATCCCCCGCCACCACCTTACAGACCCAACTTCCTCTCTCTGTCTCCAGCCTGGGCCCAACTGTTCAATTGTTGGGGTCCATTGGGTCAGGACCCCATTCACACCCTCTTTCCCAGGTCACCCTGACTGCTGGCCTATTTCTGTTGGCTGTGATTTCTCTCTTTAGTAACTCCTTGGCAAGGAAGAAATATTCCCATTTTATATTGGGGACAATGAGGCTTCAGGCGAGGAGCCGAGGAAAGGTGTCCCTGGCCACAGCATAGTCCTTTCTGGAAGACTTGTTTCTGTGTTGCATGTAGGACTCCTCTTGTGTTTCCTTACTCATTTGTGTGTCCTCATGAAACCACAGGTCCCCAAAGAGTAGAAATGTTTCCTCCTCCCTTTTTTGTCCTATTTTGATGGAACCTAGGTCCTTACATGTGCTAGGCAAGTGCTCTGTCCCTGGGCTACACCCTCAGCCCTCCTTCCTTTCTTCTGGGTCCCTTCCTGAGCGAGCATGCTGGAGCGGGCTTGAGTCTGTGCTGGGCAGTCCCCAGCTGCTGTTAAAACAGAGCAACTTCTGCAAATTGCATCACCCTCTGCCTCTTGTTCATGGGCTCCCTGTTGACTTTGGTTGATGGGAGACCCTGGGGGGAAGTCAGAGGAAGGGAAGGAGAGAGGAGCTGGGGCATTTGTTTGCCCAGTTTCCTCCCCAAGGGACAGTGATTGGCAGTAGCTGGGTCTCCCACCTGTCAGGCAGCCCTCTTCCTGCAGATTCTGCTCCTCCCGGACCTCGGTAACATGTGCCCCCAGAGGCCGTTTTTTAGGGCTACTGTAATAAAATAAAACCAGCAGGGTGGTTTAAAGCAGCAGGATGTTCTGGAAACCAGAGCTAAACTTTGACTTCTTCACCAATAACATGGAAATGATATTCAGACCTGCCCTACCTTTTCCACCATATTGGAGAAGTCCAAAACCAAGGTGCCGGCAGGACACTCTAAAACCTGTGGGAGAGGAGCGTCCTTGACTGTGCCCAGCACATGGGACATGCTGGCCATCCTTGGCACTGCTTGATATTCCCTGGCACTTCTCACCTGCAGCCACAGCCCTTCACTCGGTCACATCATTGGGTATCCTTCTGCTCTCGCGTTTTTGTCCCCACCCCTCTTCTCTTTTTATAAGGACACCAGTCACATTGGATCAAGGCCTTCCCTCCAGCATGACCACATGATAATTATATCAGCAACACCCCTATTTCCAAATAAGATCACAGTCTGAGATACTGGCAGTTAGGACTTCAACATATCTTCTGGGGACACAATTCACATCTGTTTGACCCATTTCGCTGTGTGGCTGGGACCATGATCATCCCTGCCGTGGTACAGTGTCGCTAGGAAGGGCTGTTTCCGTGGTACTGTCTCCGATTGGAGCGAACAGAGCACCACGAGCCAATATGTGCTCAATAAACACTTCTTGTTTTTGATACAGTGTCTCATTCTCCCTGGACGGGGCCTGCAGAGCAGGGACACCAAGCTTCTCCCCAGAATACAGTTCACCCAGGACTGGTTTCTTAGGGTCCTTTTGGATTGGCCTCCAGCTGAACTCTGACATCACAGGATCCTCCACCACCAGTCCTGGGAGAAGCCAGCATCCCCCCGAGGGGAGCCCTTACTTTTAGTGCGACAGCTATTTTATCTGGGCCGCAGGGAAACAGAGATATTTTAAGACGAGTGTGTCAGCTGGGGTCAGTTTCCGCTCAGCTATCGCTCGTGCTGTCAGGAGGAGAGAGGTTTCAGCTGTCCGGCGGGAACCCATCAATCACTCCCGACAGCCCTTAATCAGACAAAGGAGCCCTCACCACCGCGTTGCAGAGAGGGAGAGACTGTATTATTGTTCACACTCAACAAATAATTTTGGACAGGAGTTTTAAGCCCATAAATAAGATCTGTTGTATCTTCCAAGCATTTAGATCCCTCAGGTAGCTGACGTCCTTCCTCTGATTTGGATGTCTCCCAACTTTCTTCGGGCACCCCGTCCCCTTTACCAAAGATACAGTCATTCATTCATTGATTCATCCATTCATTCATTCATTCATTCATTCATCAGACAGTCACTGAGCCCCTTTGATGTGCCAGGGCTCTGACAGGTGCTAGGGAGCAGCAGTATGAGAAGCCCACAGTTTTCTAGAGGTGACAGGCTCATCAACAAGGAATCCCGATGCCACAAGGGAAGCTCAGGAGTCAAGACAGGCACCGAGTGCTGGGCACACCCAGAAGGAGTGCTCGCCTCTACAGGGAAGGTGGAGGCAAAGGCTTCACAGGGTGGCACCCTCAGCGGGGATGAGGACCTCAGCAGGAGTCTGAGGTGGAGTGAGGCATTCCAGGAGGAGAAAACAGCAAGTGCAATGGCACAGAGGCGAGAGGAGCGCTTGGGAATTTTGAGGGGCTTAGTGGGATGAGATCTCTGGAAGGCAGGCAGATCATGCTAAATCACGAGGAGCCATGAACTTGGCAGAGTCCAAGCTCCACCCAGGCAAGCATCTCACTGGCCTTACTCAGCCTTCCCTGCACCTGGGACAGGGTCTGGAAACTCCATACATGTTCACTGAACAGGAATCATGAGGACCTGGCCAGGAGGCTGAAGCCAAGTCAACCCTCCATCACTCACCAGGGCCTGATCATTCTCCAGCGCAAACCTCCTCCAAGACTCACATCAGCCAGGCCATAAAATTCAGTTTCTTCCTGTTGCTATTTGTGACTTTGTTTAAGCTATCTCCCACCCTATCTCCAACTGCATGTTCTAAGACAGGACTTGGCGCACTATGGACAGAGGTTGAGTCTGGTCTACCAGCTGCTTTTGTAATTATTTTTTAGATAGAGTCATGATTTGGATATGAGGTGTCCCTCGAAAGCTCCTGTGTTAATGCAGGACTCATCAGAGGTGAAATGACTGGATTATGAAAGCTGTTGTAACTGGAGGCAGGGGGGTGTGGCTGGAGGAGGTGGGTCACTAGGAGCATGACCTGGAAGGGTTCATCTTCTCTCAGCCCCTCCCACCTCGGTTCCTCGCTGCCATAGATGGAACAGTATTTCTCCACATGCCCCTCTACTATGATGTTCTACCTCAAATTGGGTCCAGAGCAATGGAGTTGGCCCACCATGGATTAAGTCTCTGAAATCATGAGCTAAAATAAACTTTTCCTCCTCTAACATGTTCTTTATGGGGTATTTTTGTCACAGCAATGGAAAGTTGATTAACATAGGTATTGGTATCAAAAGTGGGGTCATTACTGTGACCAACCTGACCATGTGGTTCAGAAGCCTTTGGAGCTGGTTTGTGGGAGGAGTTTGAAGTTTGGAGATACAGGCTGGAGAAGCTATAGTATAAGTGTAAGTGGCGCTTAATAGGCAATCTGGTGGAAGCTCAGAGGACCAGAACGCAGACAATGAAAACTGTGTCCATGAGGTTTCAGAGAGGAATGAGAATTCTATTGGAAATAAGATGAGTGGCAATTCATGTTATAGTCTGGCAAAGAACCTGTGTACATTTTGCCCAGGTCTTGAGACTTTATGTAAAACTGAATTTAAAGATGATGGACTAATTACTCCAGTGAAGGAAATTTTAAGGCAGCACAGCATTCAGTCAGTAGCATGGATTTTTCTGACAGTTTTTAGATAGATTTACTTTAAGAATTGGGAGAAGAAAGCAGATCTGAAGGATTTTTAAAACTTGCAGATTGGCCAGAAAAGGGCTTGTAAATTGGGGCCATGGAAGGTGTGGTTGTTAAAGAGATTATATCCATGAAAGAGATGCTAAGTACTTTGTGCAGAGACAATAGGAAAGATGCCGCAAGGGTATCTCAGGAATTTGCAAGCACAGCTATTACAGACTCAAGAATACACAAGGGGAAATTCCTTTGAGAAAAGATCATGGGGGTGTCCTGAACACGTGGGGTGTAGTTTCACTGTGTTCTGCGAACCAGGCATTCAGAAGCTACTGCAGCTCTGATTTCAGGGGTCCAGTTATTGCACAAACTGACAGCACACTTTGGAATTATTCATGTGGTGCTGGTTCTGCAGAAATGTGCAGGTGCTGGAGTTAAGAGGTCATAGAGGTTTCCACTGAGATTCCAAAGAAGGTCTGGAAGGCCAGGCAAAGTGTAGCAAGGTTGGAATCCCTGTGGGCTGCCCCCAAGAAGGCAATATGTGAAGCTGTGAGAGTAAAACTTATACTGGAATGGAGACCCCAGACATTAAGAGATGCCGATAACATGGACTGTCTGATAAGGAAAGTTGCTGGCTGCAGGGAGAGCCAGGCTAAGAGGGAGGCCATGAACACTACAATCAGCAAGGCCAAATGGGTGCAACTGCTGAAGCCCTTTGGAGAGCACATCTCACCATTATATGTCCTAGATGTTTTGTGTGGATTTATGGGAACTTTTTGCTCAACCAAGTTTGGATTTTGTTTTAGTTCCAACTCTTATTTCTATGCCCCTATTCCTCCTTTAGGATAGGAATGTTTACTCTATGCAATTGTATATTGGATATATGTAATTTGCTTTTTGGGGGGTGGGGGTACTTGGCCACCAAACCATCATTGCCAACCCTATTTGGTATTTTATAGAAACAGGGTCTCACTGAGTTGCTTAGTGCCTCGCTGTTACTGAGGCTAGCTTTGAACTCAAGATCCTTCTGCCTCAGCCTCCCAAGCTGCTCCACATGCCACCATGCCTGGCTGTACTTTGCTGTTGATTTTTACAGGGGTACATGGTTAAGAGTCTGCTTTGAGTCTCAGAGGAGAATTTGGACTTTTAGGCAATGGGAACTCTTGAAGATGGACTAAATGCATTCTGCATTGTGAGATAGGCATGAGTTTTTGGGGACCAGGGGTGGAATGTTATGGTTTGGATTTGAGGTGTCCCCCAAAAGCTCTTGTGTTCATGCAGGAATATTCAGAGGTGAGGTTATTAGAGATTATTAGTTTGAATGAACTGAGTGGTAACTGTAGGCAGCTGAGGTGTGGGTGGAGGAGGTGGGTCACTGGGACATTCCCTCCCCAGGTTCATCTTCCCTCAGTTCCTCCCTGTCTCTGCTTCCTGGCTTCATAAAGACAGCAGCTCCTCCATCATGCCCTTCCACCATGATGTTCTGCCTCACCTTGAGCTCAAAGCAGTGGAGTTTGACCACCATGGACTAACCCTCTGAAACTGTGAGCCCCAAAACCTGTTCCTTCTCTAAGTTGTTCTTGTGGGGTACACTGGTCACAGTAATGAAATTGGATTAACACAGACAGGGTCTCACTCTGTTGGCCAGCGTAGCCTTAAACTCCTGGCTCAAGTGATCCTCCTATCTCAGCCTCCTGAGTCAGTGGCTTATAAATGATTTATGTTGGAACATGAACATGTCCATTTGTTCCATTTAGTCTGTGGTTGCTTTAGGTTTACAAGGCAGAGTTGAGTAGTTGCAACAGAGACCCATGGCCTGCAAAGTTGAAAATATTTAGTATCTGGTCCTTTACAGAAAAAGCTTGCCTACCCTTGTGCTAAGTCTTTGAACCTAGCACCCTGACTATGGTAGCTGCTCAATACACAGTTGTTGAATGAATGAATGAATGGAGTTGAGTAAATCGGTTTAATGGATAAATGGAGTCTAACTCTTGCTTCACATGTTCCCTATCTTTTAGCTCAAACCTCAACCTGCACATGTGGTTATCTCTCAGGCCTGGGAATCATACTGCCTGGTGACATTTTAGCAAGATAAACAGGGGACAGGGCTGGACACTTTCCACTTCCACCCCCACCACACACACCGGACCAGGATAGGAAGACCTCAGGAGGCTTCATTCGGATGCAGTTGCTGATGCAAGGTTCCTTCATTTTGCAAGGCCCAGGCTGCCAGGGCCAGGAAAGCCCTGTGGCAAAGGGAACAGCTGAGATCTTGGCCAGGGCTCTGAGTCACAAGAGGCAGAAACTCTATTAAACAGCTTAGGAAAACAGGGAATTTGTTAGTGGAAGATGGTGGTCAGTTTTCATCTCTGAAGAAATGCTGTAGGAAACCAGGAAAATCCAGGGACCAGAGTAGATAAGGCCACGATGCCTCTCCCTCCATCTGTCCCTCTCTCTGTTAGCTCTTGGGTCCACCTTGCTTCCTTTTCTTCTTGGGCTGACTGGCTTGCTCCATGTGGTACTTTCTTGTTTTGTAATCCAAGGGGTCAGAGGTCTCCCCTTATAAGCTCTGTTTAGAAGTCTTGGGGAAGAAATCCCATTGGTCAAATGAGTGCCCATTCCTGAGCCAGCCCCTGTAACAGGAGCTTGAGTTTCCTGCTTTGCCAGGCCTGGGCCTCACGGTCATTCTTGATCTATGACGGAGTCTAATATCAAAAGTAAAAGGGTTGGCGGAAGCTGGGGAGCAACGCGAATGTCCGTCAAGTGGTGAGGCCTCAGCAAGATGCCCAGAGACCTGAACTTGGAACTCCAAGGGAAGGGAGAGTGTCAGGAGCCACCCAGAAGCCCTGCCAACACACTAGGGCATGTGGTGAGCTTCACACCATCACTGAGTCTAGAATTTAGAGTTGGCATTGCTTCAATCCCTCCTGCTTCCGCTTAGGATGGATCTTGGGAACAGAGAGGTCTCAGCATGTAGGACTGAAGAACCAATTAGGCTAAACGCTGCACACATATGTGTGCTTGTGCGTGCATGCATGCGTGTGTGTGTGCACAGGTGTGCACAGTCTCCAAATGTCATCCTGCCAGGACCAGCAGAGAGGATACACTTCCTTTGAGTGTTAGGGTGCTTACAGGTAAAACTTGACAGAAGAACCAAGCCAAAGGGGCTAACCAATCAGGAAAATGGGTTACCTCCCTAGAAGTCCCCAGGTGGAGGGGTCTTGGTCAGTTCAGTGCCTTGACTTGACCCATTTCCATCTCTGTGCTCTGTGTCCTCTGCATTCGGCTGCTCATCTCCTGTCAGATTCCTCGGGGTGCCCAGAGGCTGCTACGGTTCCAGACCTCACATACTAACTATGTTTAGAAGTAGAAGATGGGCAGGGTGGGCAGCTGCTTCTGGGGCTTCTTTTTAAGAAAAAGGAAAACTTTACTGGAAGCTTTCCCAATGTACTTCCTCCCATGTCTTGTATGATGTGTGATTTTCAAAAGTATTATTGGTGAGGAGAGAGGAATCGTAGTGATTTGCTTAAATTAATCAAGATTTGCCCCCAGGGCAGCGGAGGGGTAGAGCATTGGCCCTGAATTCAAATTCCGACTCCATCACTTTATGGCTTAATATGAGTCATTTAATAACTTGATATGAATTAGCCAATTAATAAGACCATTGAACCTCAGTTTCCTCACCTGTCAAATGGGCTCAAGGATAGTGCCTGCCCCATACATGTGGCGTACAGTAATTTAAAGCATCTAGTACAGTTTCTCGTACACTTAAGAAATGCTATTTTCTTCTCTTTCTTCTTTCCTTTGATCTGAACGCTAACTATGTCACCCTGGCTCCCATCCAGCTGTCCCTTCTGCTTTTAAGCCTTCTTTCTCCCATCTATGTTTATGAAACATTAAAAAAAAAAAAAAACCTAACTGCAGGAATTTACATTTATCCCTTTTACATGTTTTCAGCCCATTATTTCAACCTGTCAAGATGTTTTTGAATCTCGATTCTGCCATTCTTTCTATTAACAATCCCCCTGGCTTTGTGTCAGCTGCAAATTTGATAAGCACATCTTCCATTCTGCTTCATCCGAGACGCCGAGAAAAAGGCTGAGACGGACAAGGTCAAGGGCCGAGCCTCAGAGTATTGTTGAGAACGGCTGCTGAGCCGATGGGGGCCCCAGCTCTGCTTCCTCCGTACCTGTGCCACAGGGCAGGCCACGCTTGGCCTTCTTATTCAGGGCTGGAGTGGCTCTGACAGATGTCTTATTGGAACGCTGCACCGTGCCCTTTGTCAAAGGCACCCTCGTCCCTCCTGTCCCAGGAGCCCCTTCAGGATGGGAGTTGTGCTGTGTGGGACTCTGCCCTGGGGAACTCAGGCTGGCCTCGAGGGATCGTCCTCTCCCTTCTCTAAGTCCTTACTCTGAAATTTACCAGTGATTGTTATCAAGCTTGCCAATATGTTACGGGGAGTTAATGTTTTATTTTGTTCTAAAATCAGAACATGGGCTGTGGGTAACTCAGTATTCCTTCTCTCCACAACCCCTTGAAGATGCCCGCCTGGAGTTTCATAGTCCCCACTAAGTTTCTTGCCCGAGGACCTTGTGCCTAGAGGACCAAAGTCCTGAAAAGGCCAGAGTGTCTCTGAGGCATAGTCCAAACCTTTCCCTTCGGTTCCCTCTTCTCCTTTCTCCCTCGACCCCCTTTATCTTTCTCTTTCCTTCCCTCCTTCCCTCTCTCTGGATGGTGCGTGGGGGATGAGGAGACTGAGAGGAGAGATGAGGCAGGAGGATTGGCAGTTAGAGGCCAGCCTCGGCAATTTAGCAAGGCCCTAAGCAACTTAGCCAGGCCCTGATGCAAAATAAAAAATATAAAGGGCTGTGTTGTGGCTGTTGCTCAGTGGTTAAGGTCCTGGCTTCAATCTCCAGTTCAGAAAAAAAAAAGGAGATGGGGGTCGGGGAGTTGGCTCTGTGCCAGTGGTCGGCTGGCGTCACCTGACCTCTTTACCCTCTTCCTTTTGTCCTGCCCTCCTCCCGCGGGGTTGGCTATTTTTTATACCATCCGTCTAAGCAGAGCCATGAAAGGCAATCAGTGTTGGTGGCACCAAGATTGCTGTCTTGTAGCTGCTCCCTCCTAAGAAGTGAGTGTCCCAGCACCGCCCGTCACCAGATGAGAATCGGGAGAAGAGCTCAGCCTCGAGGAGCAGAGACCAAGGGAACTGGTTCCTAGGGCCAGGTGGAGGGAAGAAAAGGAAGGCAGAAGTAGAGGAGGCTCTTGGGCCTCGGCTGAGGCTGTCCAACAGCAGGGCCCACAGCTGCCTGCACAGTCCCACCCACTCGCAGTGGGTTCACAGGTAGGTGACCGGCGAGACCGAGTGGCTGCGAGGAAGGAGAACAGTCCAGGTGCGCTCCCGACAGGACAGGACAAGAAGATGGCGAAGCAGGGTAGGAAGGCACAGAGGTCTCTGTGGGGCTGTGGTTCAGGGAAGAGGTAGAAGAGGGGTCAAAGGGCAACAGGGACTCACGCAGGGGCCTCCAGCAGAACCTGGCAGAAGACCACCGATGACAAGGTGGGCTACCTGGAGCCGTGGTGGCAGGGACCACGCCTCGCGCCTGTGTGCTCACCTGGGTCCAGCCAGCTGCCCTCTCTGTGACTTCGCCCACCTCTTTCCGTTCTGGGAGCCTCAGCTTCCTCACCTGTGCAGGGAGGAGGGGTCGGAGGGAGGAGGGCAGACCCACGGGTCAGCCAGGCTCCCCTCAGCTGGTGTCTCCAAGGCCAGGTGACCCTTTCTCTGTGCAGCCCTTGGGGGCAGCTCCCCCGGCCTCAGCAGGCCTGCAGGGGTGGCCTGCGGACTAGCGCCCCATTTCCTAGATGTAACTACCCGTTCCACGGAGCCGCTCTCTACCAAGCTGGGGCCGTGGCAGCTTTATTATAAGTTTATTACATGCTAATTCAAGCAAATAAATTTGCCCCAGCTGTGAAGCAGAGGAGATTAATAACCTCAAAGATTACTTTGCTGCTTTGATGAGTTTCTTGAGCAGAGTATATTTAGGAAGAGCAACTAGATTAGTCAAAACCCCCTTTAATTATTAGTGACACTGTGCAAACGACTCTATACGACTGGAATACCAACTACTTAACTCCCTGACCTTCCTATTCAAATAAACACGTCTTATTATAGCAACATGCCTCCAGGGTCCATATACCATGGCAACTGCTGGCCCGGGGACCTGGCAGTGGGACAACTGGCGTGAGGACTCCATTAAGGGTGGGATGACGGCCTTAAAGGTGTATGTCCTCCTTCCCTTGTCTTCACCCCTGAGTTGGCTTGGGGCCAAAGGGAATGTTCCAAATGTCCTGCAGCTAGAAGAATCAATTCTCAAATGAGGGGAAATGACTTGCCCAGAGTCTTTCAGTGAGTTAGCTATGTGGCCTCCACGGCCCTGCCACCTGGGTTTCCCACTCCAAAATCCATTTTGCTGTAAAAAGTTGAGTCCGCCTCCAGTAAGGGTGATCAAATCCAGTTCCAAGGACACTCAGCTTCCCCCGAGTCTTCATCTCTACCTAGATAAATGGGGCCCATCTTTGTGCTCTCCCTCCACCAAGCCTTGAGCTGCTTGGGAATTTCCCCTACCCATATTCAGAAAAAGCGGGGCAGGTAGATCATTTGGATGGCAGAGACGCTGGCATCTCTTGCCAGGGAGGTGCAGGGGTGCCCTTTGCAGGGGTGCTTTTGCACATCATGGCGGGTAGCTATGGCGGGAATGCGTGCAGAAGGAAGCAAGAGATTCCATATTAAACTACAGCAGAGCAGAGAGAAAGAAGATGGGCAGGGCTGGGCTGCTCCTTTTATAACAACCCTCTCAGAAGAACTACCAAGGGGGTCACATGAGAAGTCCCTTCAAGCCCCCAGTGCCCCAAGGACCTTGCATCCCACTAAGTCCCGCCTTCCCGGGGTTCCTCTTCCCCTCAACAGCGCCACCCTGAGGACGAGCCTTAAATCACAAGGGGATGCTGGAACCGCATGCAAAACCACAGGCGTTCTCCGTCCCCTGCTGCGCCACAAACCCAGCACAAGACTGGCACGGGTTCCAGTCTTGAACTCCAGCCACAACCTGTGAAGGAGGCACTGAGACCTGTTTACCAGCCGCGCTCAGAGAGTTTAAGCCGTGTGCCTGGAAATGCCCCTCCCGCGCCTGTCTGCCTGGAAGGCACCCTCAGTCCTTCCTGACTCAACTCAGGCATCACCTCCTTTGTGAAGTTTCCCCGCAGGTCCCTCTTCACGCTGTCCTCAGGTTCTCCTGGATGGTGCAGGTTTGATTCATTTCCTTTTCTGTTGCTCCTAAAAGCAAGAATTGGGTCCCTTTATCTTCATATCCTGAGATGCGTCCAAACACCTGGTCTGTACTAAGCGCTCAACCAACACTGACACAGACTTAAAATTGTCCCGGATAATCTTCGTCAAGTGGCAGACTATGCAAGGCCATCTGCCCCAAGTCTGACCCTACAACTCGCAACTGAGGAAAAAAACCAAATAGCCTTAGTTCCCTAGTACTAGTCAATAAAAACCTTAAGTATAGAAGAAAAAAATGATAAAGAACTGCAGAAAATCAATCTGAACATGTATGCCAACCCAAGTGGAAAATGACTTTCTCAGCGTAGAAACAAAGGCAGGTTTCATAAGAGATAGATCTGGCTATGTAGAAATTCAGATCCCTGCCCCACCATGGGACAAATGTAGATTTCTTTCTCATATTCTGTCTGCATGTGTTCCTGGTTGGCCACCTGACTTCATCCCAAACTTGAAAAAGTATTATCAAGGTGAAAAACTTACTGGTAGAAATGCTCAGATCTTAGGATGTTTTGACTTATTATCCAGAGGATATAATAGACAGTTCCCCTCTGTATCTTAGTCTCTCCTCCTTCCTTTTATAATAGAATCCAAAATTTAGCTGATTATCTGCTTTTAAGGAAAAAATTGTATTTCCCAGTTTTTCTTATAGCTAATTAGTCAATAGAGTAGAAACACAAGTTGTATGTACCATGGCTTCAGGAGAATTGACCTCCTCTTCCTGGTGGCTCTTTGCTAGCTCTGGAGTGGGGATGTAATGACAGGACCTGGGGCATTTGTGTGGATCCCAAGAAGGAAGCCATCTATGGAGGTACCAGAGTAACTAGAACCATCTATCCTATCAGCCCTGGAGAGCTGTAAGAACCACTAAGTGAGAATGCTACCTTATTGCTATTTGAGGGTCTCTCTTACAAGATCAAGTCTGTATTTTAATTATAGAATAACTGAAAATTGCCTAAAGTGTTGATATTGCAGAATCTCAAGATTCTGGAGCCTACCTTACTCTGAGCATGATTAGGAACTTCTCAAACTCTAATGAATTGGAATTCAAAGACTTTTTTAAGAACAACTTGTTCTGGTCAGCTGTGGTGGTGCGCACCTGTAATCCTAGCAACTTGGGAGGCTGAGGTAGGAGGATGGCAAGTTCAAGGCCAGCCTCATCAATTTAGCAAGCCCCCTATAAAAAGTTAAAAAGAACTGGGGATGTAGCTCAGTGGTAAAGCATTTCTGGGTTCAGTCCCCAGTATTGGGCGATGGGTGGGGCTTGTTCTGTAAATATGACTTTGGGACTGTGCAAATGTTATGATTGTAATGCAAAATTAATTTAAAAAATAAATCCATTAAAAATTTTAGAAGTCTAAATTGCAAAAACAGGATGAAAGAAAGAAACTGGTATGGTGGCATAATTAACATAGAGGGAAACTTTCAGGGGACTTAAAAACGAATCAGTTTGATTATCATTCCAACTGGAATCTGGGATGTACCTTAGCAAAAGTAACGACAAAAATTTCTTAAATTGCTCATTGATATGCGTATTAGTGCTGATAGTGCTGGAACTGTTGGATGTCAAGTGTGAGATAGAGGAAGTGAGAAATTATGTTCCTTTCATTGGGAATTAGGATTTTCAAGGTGAAAGAAAAGACATACAGGTGTGAGACAAGAGGCTAAATCCTGGGATCCTGAATCTGAATTGAAAGCATCAATGTGAAGTCAGGAGATATAGCATCATTTTCTAGTTTGGTCTATTTTTTTTTAATCCATCACAAAGACCTGAGAATGATAGCCAACCCCATAATACTGAATAATTCTAGAGACTGGATTATTTCCAAATCTTTATTTTTAGAGAAATAATGCATTCTAGTCTAGGACACAAAATGTACAAGATGAGCCTAGAACATCTTGTTACATCAGAAACCATCAATGATTACTAGTTAGTGGCAACCTGAAGAGGTTCCTACCAGCCAAAGATGGGACAACGTGATCATCAATAAAAATAACTGCAGTGCACTGAAACGGGTCAAATATGTTTCAATTCATGAGTTCCTAATGCATTTTTTTTAAAGGAAAAAGAAAACCCACTCATTGATTATTCTTGAAAGACATTCAGGTAACTGCTCATTATCTAAAAAAACTGGCAGATAAAGAAAAGGAATCAAGCCCTTACCTTTCCTCTGTGAACTTCAGGTGAACACATGGTTGATAAGAAGTATCTCTTCATAAGTCAAATTTGAATAATGTCATTTTGTAGCCCTTCATGGAATTATGGACAGCCAGTTATGTGCTCTCTAATGGGAGAACACCTATGAGACTTTATTACCAAAAAACTGGACCCGAATTTCATCAACCTCTAGATCTAACTACCAATTTCTTGTGAAGGGGAAGGAGAAACATCTTAAAGGACAGCGGGGGTGCAGTCATCGAATCCCAGCCGTGACAAGCTTACTGAACAAAGAACCTTCCTTTTCCAACAAGCAAGCTCAGTGTCTGTGTGGGAGGTGGGGGTGGCAGGCATTGTAGAGACCAGTCAGCCCAAAGTGTCAGAAACGAGCAGGTAAGAATGGCGTCCCTATGAGGGGCAGGTGGCAGCGGCCCAGGGTGGGTCGTCAGGCACAAGCATGGTGAAGAGGGTATCTATGTGGCACGGCATAGGGAGTCCGAGTGCTCTGGTGAAGGTGGGTTGCAGAGCCTGTATGGAGGGTGGTGGGCATCCATGTGGGAGTGGGGGTGACAGCAGCAGCACCCCAGCATGGGGCGTGGAACCTGAGCAGAGCACATGGGAGGAGCATCCTGTTGGGAGGCGCAGTGCATGTTGGAGCCCGAAGGGCTGAAGTGGGAATCTCCATGGGGCCCGGCTGCTGACAGCAGTGGCCTCGTGGAATTTGGAAGCCAAAGTTGGGTAAGGAGAATGTGCATGTGTGGGTCCCCCCATAGGACAAGAGATTGGTTACACACATGGATTCATTCAGGAAGTGAATGTTCAGAATAATGGGAGCCAAGTATCTCACCGTGAGAGGGAATCACAAATATGCAAAAGGGGGAGGTGAGAATGGACCCTGGTGCTGGATCGGAATTAGAGGTGTAATGTGAATTCATGTTTTTTGGTATTTGTCTCCATATATGTATACTAATACGGATGTAAACATGGGCATGAATTGTATACAAGGGGTGTGTTCTTTAGCTATGTCCATTGGGGGGCCAAAGAAAGACAACGCGAATTCTACTGGGCATATTGGTGCCCATGTCATGATTTCTAAATACTATTCCCACTAAAAAGGAGCCAGGACCCTTGAAGAAATGGATGAGTCCAGGACTGGAGCAAGTGAAGATGAGCCTACAAGAGTATCTTGTGCCAGAAAAAGAGAAGGTGCTCAAAACCTGATGAAGACATATCAAAAGGACATAGAAGTCAACTTGAGGGAGTCCCACTGGCTAAATCAGGGAAAATTGAAATATAAAAATAAATAAGGATGATAACCAATTGTGATCATTTCAATAAAAAATCACTGAATCCATACTGATACAAATACGTACATTTCTCTTAGGGTAAAATACGAGTGGATGAGTGTAGAAGGAAAGATGCAATTGAAAATTCACTATTTGACTGCTGTTGTAGGAGTAATTAAGTCAATCAAGAGGCCTTTGCTGATGCTAAACTTAATGAGAACTTGATGAAGAATGAATATATACAGTGTCCCCAAAACACATTTAATAATAACAGGGAAAAAAGTAAATTTACTATGGTATAACCTAGCTGTGTTAGTCAACTTTCTGTTACTGTCACAAAATACCTGACATAAAAACTTAAAGGAGGAACAGTTTAAAAACTTAAAGGAGGAACAGTTTATTTTGGCTCATTGTTTCAGAAGTTTCAGTCCATGTTTGTTGGACCCTGTTGCTCTGGGTCTGTGGCAGCACATACATCATGGTGGGAACAAGTGGTGGAGGAAACTTGTTCACCTCAAGGCAGCCAGGAAGCAGGGGGAGGCAGGAAAGAATCAGAGACCCAATATCCCCTTCAAAAACACATTCCTAATGACCTGCTATCTTTCCATAAGCTTCCACCTCCTAAATGTTCCATCACCTTCAAGAGCCTCACAGTCTGGCATGTAAGCCTCCACCATGTGGGCCTTTGGAAGATGTTCAAGATCCAGACTATAGTACTAGAAAACCCCATTAAATCTCTTAATCATGTGATCAAAGTTAACACCCCTGGTACCACCTGACAGGAAGCAGGTGAACACCACATCAGTTCTGTGAGATTCCTGCTGGAAAGGCATTCACCTGATTCTTATCATGAGGAACCATTTAAAAAAAAATTGAAGGACTCTGAACAATAACTTTCCTATAATTTTCCAAAGTATCGAGGTCATAAAAAGTCAGTGAAAGATAGAGGAACTGTTCCAAATTGAGGGAGACTAATGAGACAAATGCAATGCATGATCCTAGATTGTGTCTTAAACTCTAAAGGACATTATTGGGACTGGTGAAACTTGAAAGGGTCCATGGACTATCCAACAGGAGTAAATGGAGGTTCATTTTCTAATTTTGATGGTTATATTATATATGTAGAAGAATACCATTATAGGGATATACATGAAAATGCTATATACGTGTGTGTGTGTGTGTGTGTGTGTGTGTGTGTGTGTGTGTGTAGGCGCTGTTAGTGGTGATGGACATCCATGCCAGCCATTCTCTCTCAAACGGTTCAAGGAAAAAAGTTTTGTTGTTACTATTCTTGTGAAATTTGTATGTAAATTTGAAATTCTTTTAAAATAGAGAAATGTCTTCAGCATTAAGAAAGCAAGCTGCTTATAAAGGTCAAAGGGTGGAGGGGCTGGGATGGTGGCTCAGTCGTAGAGTGCTTGCCTAGCCCACGTGAGGCACCAGGTTTGGTCCTCAGCACGGCATAAAAATAAATAAAACAAAGGTATTGTGCCCATCTACAACTAAAAAAACATTTAAAAAAATGGGAATAGCAAGAAGCAAGTGTTGATAGACTTCTGTCTATCAACAGGTAAATGGGTAAATATGTGCTGTATCCACACAATGGAATATTATTTAGCAATAAGTAGGAATGAAGTACTCACACATGCTACAACATTAATGAACCTTGAAAACATTACACCAAGTGAAAGAAACCAAACACAGACTACATATTATATGATTCCATTTACAAGAAATATCCAGCATTGACAAGTTTACAGAGTCAGAAAGTAGATTAGTAGTTACAAAGAGATGGGGGAAGGGAATAAACAGGGAATAAGTGCTGGTGGCATCATCTTTTGGGGGGTGATGAAAGCGTTCTAAAATGGATTGTGGTGATGGTGGCACAACCCTATGAATCTATTTAAAACCCATTGAACTGTACATTTTAAATTCAACAGTGAATTATATGGTTATACGAAGTCTATCTCAATAAGGTTGTTTCCCAAGGACCAAAAGCAAAGGGAATGTGCACGATTCACCAGTACTCACCAATTTATTTACCACTGAAATTCAAATATAATCCTAATCTGGTGGGATTCTTTTTTTATTGTAGTGGGGGTTAAATTCAATGTGTATTTATTGAGTGCCAACTTTTTTGCCAGACTCTGTACCAGGAGCTTGGATTCAGAAATAGAAGATGCATGCCCTCTACGCCCTCCAGGAGGGACAGGTATGCAGGCTTCGCTACCGCAGGGTCACTGGTGTCACAGAGGCAGCACCAGGCAGGGGAGCCCCGCAGAGGGCGCTCCATCCCCCTAGGGCATCTAGAAAGCTTCCCCAGAGGCAGGACTTGGACCCGGGCAGAGGGTGAGGAGGAGCCCACGGGCGGGAGAGGACACTGCTGGGAATGGCTGCTGCTGGCAGAGGAAGCAACATGAGCCACAGGATAGAGACCTGCATACCTGCTTGGGAAAGAGCAAGCCTTGGGGGGCGTGGGGGGGCAGGTACCCCAGGATGGAGGCCACTGTGTACTAGGTAAAAGGGGCCCTGAATGGGCAGAACCCACCTTGCAGTCAGGAAGACGGCAATAGAAGGTCATTTTCAGCTTCCAGAATGCTCATGGGGAGCGGGCGGGGGGAATTAGAAGACAATTTATGAAGCCCACTGAAGCAGAGCGGGAGGCCACAGTCTTGAGACGGCCTGTCCCTCTGTGGGTTAACTGGCCCTCCCTGCCCGCCGCTGAGCTTCCCAGGCTGAAAGCTCCTCTGTCACTCTAGATCACTCCACTGGATTCGGGCTTGCCGGCTGGGTTCCCTGGAGTCTGGCTGTCACTTGATTCCCCTGGATGCCAGCTGTAGCGCGTGGAGGGCGAGCAGAGCGGGGTTTCAGGGACAGGTCTCTGTGCGGAGCTCACGTCCCGTCCCTCCTGCTGCTGCAGATGGAATGCCAGCTTCCTCCCTGACCAGGATGTTGGCTCACCTTGGCTGCCCCTGGGAGGAGGACAAGGGAAGGAGCGAGACAAATAAAGAGCCCCTTTGATTCTTTGCGGGAGCCCAGGGCAGTGCCCCATTTCGGGCGTGGGGGTGGCGGAGTTCGTAGCTCCAACTGTTCTTCGGAGGATTGTGAAGAATATTTACTTTCTCTTCCTCATAGCGAAGCCAGTGGGGCTTTCAGAAAACCCACCGTGTCTCTAGTGTGGCTGGCTCAAGAGTCTCACTTCACAGTGAGGCCGTGCAGAGAGGTTAAGTTCAGGAAACTGGCTT
Source organism: Sciurus carolinensis (assembly GCF_902686445.1). Classification (NCBI taxonomy): domain Eukaryota; kingdom Metazoa; phylum Chordata; class Mammalia; order Rodentia; family Sciuridae; genus Sciurus; species Sciurus carolinensis. The sequence continues at coordinate 32,420,999 of NC_062215.1, read as the reverse complement.
TCCACCCAGAAGCGCCGGATTCTGAAGTCAGTGGGGTGCAGGATACAGGACGGAAGAGTCTCGAAGTCTCTTCTGATCCATACAGAACCAAGGGAAGGGTCACAGGAATGCTGAAAACCAGCAGCAGGTCCTGAAGACCTGGGGAAGCGCTGCAGAGTGGGTGGCCTAGGTCCACTTTGGAGACTGCGCTGAAGCGTGATCAGAGGGTCCATCCATTGGTTTATTCCAGACACTTTATTCAGGGCCTTCCACGCCCCAGGAACTGTTCTTAGCCAGCCCACACCCTTGCTGGGTTCAGGTGCTGGAGGCGAAACCTTGATAAGCTGTGTGCCTTCTTACCTGGCGGCTGGGAGGCACCAGCACAGCAGCGTGGAGATCTCAGGAGCGGGAGTGCGCGCTGTACCCAGGAAGAGCCATGGGAGAGTGGGAGCTCCCCAGGGGAGGGCTTCCGGAGGCATTCACTCCCTAGTGGGCTGTGTTCCCGTGTCCAGGCCCTGCAAGGTCATTTCTGAGAGTGCATCTTTTTCTGCTCACTCCCCCAGCACTCAAAATGGAAATTTCCAGAAGGCCAGCTCACTGACATGGTCCATGTCAGCCTGGCAGACCGCAAGATAACCAGGGTGCTTGGCATGTTTCCAACCAGGACAAAGGGGAACCGGCTGCCCAAATGTCTAAGTGCAACAGCTGAGGTGGGTTGATGTTTCATCTCCCTATAGGGAAGATCCGAGGGTCAACGAGAACCCTAGAAACCCAGCCCTGTGCCCAGCCTCCACCGGCAGCCTGCAGGTGCCCAGCCCTTGGCTCAACTCCTGGAGTTCATGGTTTGAGACATGGTTTCTTCAGGAGAGGAACAGCCTCTTGAGACGAGCCTGTCCTCATGCTGTAGGATGCTCCTCTTTCCTACCTCCTATTTTATAGTTTGATTCCACAAGAAAGATCTCAGTCCCTTTGTTTGCAAGCCCTTCAGAGAAGCCTCATAGCAACTGATTCTCATATTGACACATCCAATAACTGATTCTTCAAATGACAAACTCCACTAAATGTGACAAATTCCCCCCCTCTCAACACACACATAACCCCCCCCCTTTTTTTTTTTTACCTGTGGTCTCTTCTGTAATTCTCTGTGCAAGAATTCTCTGTGACAGTACAGAGATCTGTTTCCCACAACACGATGGACAGCCCCTTGGAGAAGTTGGATCTATCTCCCAGTTTCCCTCCACCCTGCGAGCACATCTTCCTTCACTGGGCCTGATCTCACAGCATGGTTTAGCCATGAAACCCATAGAGGCGATCTTGGAACTAGCTTTCTTGAAGTAGATCCTTTATTGTCAAGTCTGAAAGAACACCCTGACACATGGTTGAACCACCTCGCCTGAGAAGTTGCTTTCTCATCTGGGTGGAACAGCAGATTGGGCAGGGCTGTGGGGAGCAAGGGCTCCGGGGTTCTGGGGCCTTCAAACTCTTTCCTCACCCATCCATTCGCCCACTTTCTGTCCCGTAGTCTCCTTCCCAGCCCCCAGTCTCCAACCTCTTGTGCCTTTAGTCTTGCACCAGGCTTGGCCACCAGGCTGAGCCATGTGCTGATTTGAAGCTCCCTCTTCAGCAGAGGGTCCCCGTTCCTGCCTCACCTCCATCTATTGTGATAAAGTCGAAAGAAACAAAATTAGGTGAGTATAACCCCACCAAAATCTTCAGAAGCTATTCAAATTGTTTATTTGATGCTGATTACTGAAAACTTCAAAATTAATTATAAGAAGTAGTTTCTAACAAATGCGTTCATCTTGGCAGATTGGGCACTGGGATGATTGGTCATTCGGCATATTGGCCTGCTGCCACATGGAGATGACAATCTAGTCCCATGGGAAAGGCAGCCTGGAGAATTGGCCTCCCAAGCTGACAGAGGAGGGACACCTGTTCTCTGGACTCAAGATTTTCAGTCTGGGATGTGACTCTCTACCCAGCCTCCAATTGTAGGGTGATCTGTAATGGAGGAGAGTTCCAACGCCAGCTATATCACACACACCATGCATAGCGCAGGCAAGGCCCTCTGGGGGCAGTTCTGGCTTTGAAGCCATGGAGTTATGGCTCACAAGGTGGGACCTGGTCCCAAGGAGGAGGCAGGTGGGGATCCAAGTCGTCTGTGTGGGTGTGATGTGGGAGGCTGGAGCGGGGTATGGAGGTTGGGGCAGCATGGGGCAGGAGGCCAGTCAACTTTGGGGATGGCGGCCGCTATGCTATTTCCATGGCAGTTCATACTGTAGACCCTGGGTCCCTGGTGCCAGGCTTAGTGTGGGGCAGGGAGGGCAGACAGCATGGGTGTGGGGCAGGGAGGGCAGACAGCAGGCAGGGAGGCTGCGGCAGCAGACAGGCTGAATCAGAAGAGTCTGGAAGCCTTCCCAGGAGGTTTGGGCGATAGTCTGTGAGCCTATGTTTCTCAGCTCTATCGACACAACACCTCCTTTACATAAAAGTCCTTTTATATAAAGGGGCTTATGTCTAATGCCCCTTTACTAACCTAAAAGAAGATCCACAAATAACATAACTTATGTACACATGTATTTTTCAAAAAACCTCAATGTAGGTGTACTAATGCTCCATCTGTAGTATAAAGGAGAAATGTAAAGTAATGAAAATCAAATTAACTGTATTTTGATCAATAAATATTTGGGCATTCCTCCCATCAGTGTGACCCCCAAGATACCACTAGAAATTTCTCAAAATCTTCTTTTGAAAATTTTTTTAGTTGTAGATGTACACAACACCTTTTTGTTTTATTTGTTTTTGTGGGGTGTTGAGGCTCGAATCCATTGCCTCACATGTGCTGGACAAGTGCTCTACCAAGGAGCCACAACCCCAGCCTCACCTCTAGACATTTCTAAACACCAGTGTTGAGAATGGGCTTGAGGAGGAGTGACAGGGTCAGGCTTGTAGTGTGGGGTGCACACTGCTGCAGCTGTAGGGGGGTGGACGAACAGGAGGGGACACTGGTGGCTGTCACATCATTGAGAGGTCTGCAGTGGAGGATGGTAGGGGCGGGGCGCGCTACCTGCAGCAGAGCCTGTAATATACTCTGGACTCCCAACTCCTCAGACACATGGACCATTGACAGGTATGGGAGGGGTTGAGGGGCAGGCCTGTAGTCCCAGAGTCACTGCACTGGGTCCTTTGACAATGACGCCCTCGATCCTGCCTCTAGAGGCCACACCAGCTGCATCATAAGGCTACCCGTTTGTCTTCCATTCCCAGCTCAAAGACACAGCCTCACTTGCCAGCCTTCTCTCTCCTGAGGACGGCAAAGGGGACGCCAAGCAGAGATAAGTACAGCTGCCCCCATAACTCAGATTCAGACCAATTCATCTTTCATCTCTCAGGGTTGGGAGAGCTGCCCCATTGTCCTGCTCCTGCTGGAATGTTGGAGCATCTCCGTTAACTCCATTTGGTCGACGTAGCAGAGGTGAAGGCAGAGGTATTGGCCTCAGGTGGTTCTTGAGCTGACTTCCCGGATTGGGTACCAACTGTCCCTGATTCTGTAAATCACTTCTGGGGGATCAGGAGGAGACTTTATGGTCCTAAAGGGTAACCACCCTAATGTCCAGGACTTCTTGATCCTGACTTCTTACCCCTGTGTCTACATGGGGGTGTACTCAAAGAGATATCTGCAGTCAAGCAGGCAATTCAAGTCTTTCCTGAAGGGATTCAAAGAATTCCACATGGTGATGCTATCAAAATTTCTTTCACCAGAGAGAGAGGGCTTTAGTTTTTTTTTTTCAGGTTTCTAAAATAGAATACCATGGGCTGGGGTGTTTTAAACAGCAGACACTTATTTTTCATAGTTCTGGAGGTTGGAAAGTTTAAGGCCAAGAAGTCAGCAGGTCTGGTGCCTGGTGAGGGCCCATTTCCTGGTTCATAAATGGCACCTGCTTTCTGTGTGTTCACATGGAAGAAAAGGGACAAGGGAGCTCTCTTGGGTCTCTTTCACAAAGGCAATAATCCCCCTAGCAAGGGCTCCACCCTCATGGCCTGATTGCTTCCCAAAGGCTCTACCTGACATCTTCACACTGGGGATTTAAATTTAAACATGTGAATTTAGGGCTGGGAAATGCAAACATTCAGACCATAGCAAAGTCTGGGTGCCTCTTAGATCTCACAATGACCTATGAGGTAGGTGCTGTTGTCCCCATCTTACACACACACACACGCAAACATACACACTCACAATCATGGTAGCTGCTTTCTAACACACTCTACTGTCTCCTTCTAAACACAGTTATCTTCCCACAAAACCATCCCTTACATATCTGTTCATTTCTCTTTTTTCCTGTTAAAGGGATTCTGTTTGGGGCCTTTGTTGAGCAAGACAACTGTCCCCTTCTCCTTCACTCCAAATTTGTTCGACTGAGGTGCAAGTTGGCAAAGACCCAATTCTCCATGACAGCAGGTGAGCCAAGGAGAGGTTGATTTTCTGATGGGGTCATTCTTTGGATGTGGTGATTGTCAGTGTTAGCCAGGTTAGACTCACACCCCGCCATGCTTACCCATGCACACCAACACACGTAGTCACACTCATTCTCATGGAAACATCTACCTGTGCTGGTTCCTAACATTTCCTTTGCCTAATTTTTCGATAGGCACTTTTACACTTGGTCAATATTAAGTTCTGATATTCATAACCATGACTCTGATTAGTGTAAGACTTCAAAGCGCCTTTTGAATCATTAAAGAAAGATTAAATTATGTTCAGGATAGTTGCGGTTTTAAGTGTGACTGAGCTAATTCAGATTCTCTGGAAATTGGCAAGATGATAAATTTCTACTTTAGACAATCAGCCCATTCAGATTAAACCCACGTAAAGGCCCAGGCCAGCTAGGCTACTCCAGATAGGACGTGAGTCCACAGGAGACCGTAAACACACAGGCACATCTGGGAGCAGAGCAGAGAGCCAGAGTCCCATCCAGCCAAATGCTGTCACTACCCCATAAATCTCCTGAAAATCCAAACAGCCCTCAACATTTGCCAATGTTGTAAGTCATGGTTTTACACTCACTACAATCTCTCTGACTGGGCCATGGAAGGGGTCATTTGGTTAATGCAGGACTCCATCTTCATTGCTTCATAACTAGTTTATAATCACCAATGATTGCTGAACTGGGAGGCTGCGGGCCAGGTTGCCCGCTCTTTCCTAGGAGAGTGCCCATTGATATGTCAGAGCAATTAACCAGAGACCTGTGGGAGGCAGGTGGTGGCAGCAGGAGAGCTAGGCTGGTTGGTGCAACCACATGTCCCGTGCTGTCTCCCAGAGGCCTTCCAGGACTTACACTCAGCTTTAGAGGGTTTATGAAGGACATCTGCCAGCAAAGGGATGCACTCCAAGAGGTGATTTCTTTCAACTTGCCCAACAATTTCATCTCCCGAGGAGTTAGAAAATGACCAGTAGGTTGACCACCCTGAAATCATAGCAGAATTGACGGGGCAACTGGAAGCAAAGAGAATCTTGGGGGAAAAGATATCATGTGACAACCCTTGTACTCTTGTAGGTCACAGTAGCTGAGGTGGGGAAGGCTTACCATGTGGCAGTATCCCTAGACTTGGGGAGGCGGAGTAGGAGATGTTCAGAAAATGATATATATTTATTCCTCTGTATTACAAAACTCTGAAAGGGAGAATGATGTGAGACAGTGGAAATTTAACAAATTCACTTCCGATTGGGCAATCTCAAATGATCCCCAGGAGGAGGAGATGGGGACTGTCCTTTGATGGTTGAACAAGCTTACCTACATAGAACGCGTGCTTGCACACACACACACACACACACACACACACACACACACACGAGAGAGCCTTGTATATAGTTATAGAGTCTTTTGCAAGAAACTAAAAAGAGTAGTTGCCTGTAAGAGAGCAACTGGGTTGCTGAGGGTTGAATTGAGAGGGAGACTTTTCCCCCAGTATTTGTTGAATTTTGAAACATATTGTATTACCAATTTGGATAAATACATCAAAATGAAATGAAATAAGGAACACTTGTAAAAGATGGAAATCTAAGGGAGAAAGACGGAGGGCAGCCCAGATCCATGCGCCTAGACCCCAAATGGCTGAAGCCCTAGTGAGTTGTCATATAAAACACACTCAGAACTTAGGAGAAAAAAGGCTTTCATGGGAAGTTCAGAGAAAGACACAGATCAGAGAACAGACCGGCCTGCTGCTGGGGTAACGCGATCCTAGGACACCGGAGGTGCCTTGAGAATGGAGGAAAGACGGGAGTAGAGAAAGGACGTGCAGACTGGAGTTTCAGGTAGAGGGAACTGGAGGTCTCCCAGGTGAGACCCGGGAGACCAGGGAGTCACTGGGGTGGGGAGGTGTTCCCTGGGAGACTGTGCCTGGCGTTGCTGGGTAGGCGGAGCTGGCAGCCAATGGAGGAGAGTCCTCCAAAATGGAGTTTTCTTCCACTCTCTGTGGTCCTCTTTTCAGATCCACGCGGGAGCAGGGAAGGTTGCTTCTCTCAGAAAGGGAGCAGAGAGAAAGCTCCCTGGACGTTAACCTCAGCTAAGACTGGTCCAGTTTCTACCCATTTGCAGAGGGACGGAGACAGCCTTCAGATATGGGGCAGGACGACAGGATCCTGCTGACAGGGTGTCTGCAGGAGCGTGTGGGCGAGCCAGAGAGTGGAGGTGAGCCCTGCAGCAGGAAGAGAGGGCGCGAGTGAAAGCTGCAGCTCCAAGTGAGCGTGAGGGAGGCAGCGAGAGGACCGAAGGGACAGAGCGGGTGAGGGAGCACTCTAAGAGTGGGCGTGAGGGTCACAATGAATGTGAGAGCAAGGGCTGTGTGAGCCAAGTGAGTGTGAGTCAGTGTGAGTGGGTGTGAGTGTGTGGGTGAGTGCATGTGCGTGGGTGTGAGTGGGTGTGAGCATGTGGGTGACTAAACCTAACGCTAACCACTGAGCAAAACTCCCCAGTCCCTTTTATTTTTTAATGTTGAGACAAGGTCTCGCTAAGTTGCTTAGGGTCTTGCTCAGTGGCTGAGGCTGGCTTTGAACTTGCCATCCACCTGCCTCTGCCTCCTGAGTTGCTGGGCTTGCAGGCGTGTGCCGCAGCCCCCTGGCTCCAGTTTCCTCATATTAATTTATCTTTGCTTATGTAAGTCTGCTTCTGATTTCCTGATTAGATCCTGGTTACTCCAGAAGCTGTGGGAGAGACAGGAAGGGACCTTCCAACTGGTCAAGGTGGCCTCATCTTCAGAATATGGAGGGAAGTAAGCCCCAGGGGACAGCAGAATCTCAGCAGCACATCTCCACCTAGATGCTCCTGTCCTCACGGATAACAAGAGCACTCAGCAAAGGTTGCTGCCTAGGCAGTGGAAGTAGACACCACACTCCAATGGCCCCGACTGGTGACCAGAGATAAGAACTTTGAGGCATTTCTCTTATCGGGTCAACTAGGTGCACTGCTTTCCTGCTGCTTCCTTTAAATGGGCCATTCAGGCATTTGCTCATGAACTTAAAATGACCTGCACCCTATTCTCTGAATATATTCTACTTCTAGTTATCATGCTCAGTCTCTCCCTCTGCTTGACTCTTTATTCCTGCCTTGTGTGCTCATTTCACCCTCCCTGCCCAGGATCTATAAGTAATCAATCTTTGAACTTATTTCCTGTTGTGGTGATGCTTTGAATTTGAGCCAAGGCAGGGTTTTCCCTAGGATGAGGAGGTTGGAGAGGATCACAGGGACAGTTGTAGAACAATGGGTCAGGCTGGCATAAACTGGGTATGGGTCAAATGAAAGCCATAAGGGCTCTGGAAGCCTAAGCATGTTCCCTGTGTGAGGGACCCCATTGGTCACAGGTTGGAAAAGGAGGCATCAGGCCACCCTCCAGGTAAAAGAAGTATCCCATGAAAGGTGTGCCGTCAACACCCATATCCAGTGCCCTTTAAGTCCCGTTAGGTCAGGGTTGCTAAGCTGCTCTGGTATTGGAACCCCAATTTAGATGGGGGTTCTCAAAATATCACTTCCCATGGTCCACATGTCTCCATAATTCCTGGCCTCTAAACTGTAGCAAACCCATACCTGAAAAAAGGCTTAATGTTGCTGAAGAGCCATCACACCCCTCAGCTGCGTTAGTCCCTGGGAAAGACAGAGGCCACAAAGTCACACTCACTGGCTAAACCACACAGCTACTTAGCAACAGAAGCAAGCCTGGTGCTCTTCTCTCCTATATGCCTCTCCCCTCCCACAAAGACCCAGAGGTTCCCTGCCTTCTCCCTGCTTTGAATTCAGAAGGGGCTCACTATTAGCTTGCTATGTGACCTTTTGCATGCCACTTCCCTCTAAGCCTGGGTCATCTCACTTGTTAAGTGAAGGAGGTAGACCAAATATTCTCAAAGGTTCCTTTCAGCTATGATATACTGTGATTCGATGACTTTTCCTCAATAAAACCAAAGGGTTCAGTTTATCTCCCCAAATATTTTCCATGTTCTGTGCCTACCTTTGATTTGACATAATTATAGCACTTGCATTTAGTGCAAATTCACTGCATGAGTTATTAATTATTCTTGAGCATTGACACAGTACTCACTGAAGCTTAGGGTGTGCATGTTGATTAAGACCAGGGATAAGTCAAGCATCCAGATGTGTCTGGGACTGGAATTAGTTAAGTCAGAGAGTTTATGGAACTTAACATTCTGGATAAACCAAAAAGGGGCTGGGATTCCAAGGCAGTGTTGGGTGCTGCTGAATGACCCTACTCTGCCTAACCCTCCCAGTATTGTAAGAATCTGTAAGAGCCTCGGCATGAATGTACTTTAATGTAGATCTTAATTTTAATTACACTTAGCCTTCTTCTAGAAGGTGTTGAGTCAAAAGTGAAAAAACTGCTAATCTTCCTGAAGTCTGGAAAAACATAAACCCCAGATTAGATTTTATCACCCATGAAACAAAAGCCTTAACTTTCTGGAGGAGGCAAGGGTATATTTTTTTGTCTTAGTACTGTATTGAGTTTTGACATTAGTGTATTTAGCATTTTGATTCATTGTACAAAAATGGGGTACAACTTTTAATTTCTATAGTTGTACATGATATAGAATCACATAATTCAGGAAATCATACCTTACTATAACTTTCTATCATTTGGCTTATAAATGAGTTTGTTTAGATGGCATCAAAATTATCAGTAAAATAAACTCATTTGGGTACAGTCTGTTTTCCAGCATTAGATATTTTAATTACTCTTTCAGTATATTTTGTGATTCCTCTGCATTTTTTAGATTTGTTGCCATCATTAATTCTTTCCTCTCTGTTATTTATGACTATGTGTCCTTTTTTATGTACCTTTATTTAATTTATTATTATTTTTGTGTGATGCCGAGGATTGAACCCAGTGCCTCACATGTTAGGCAAGTGCTCTACCACTGAGCCACAACCCCAGCCCCTGTCTCCTTTCTTGTTCCTAATATTGTGTATTTTTGCTCTCCCCCTTATTCAGGAGGATTTATTCTTTGTAAATATCCAAGTTTTGTACTTGTTTCCTATTTCACTTTTAGCTTGCATCCATTTCTGCTTTCTGTTTTTTTAAAGTTGCTATTTGCTACCTTATTAAGATGAATTATGTTTCTCCATTGAAAAATTTCATTTCTCATTTAAAACTATACATTTTCCTGAGTATAGCTTTTGCTGAATGTTACAGGTTTACATATATTGTGTACTTATTGTTGCTTTCTAGATAGTTTGTAATTTAACTTATCTCTTTGACCCAAGAATATATGGAATTGTTTTTTCATTTCCATGCAGTTACATGTTTATAGCCACATGGATCATGATAGGGGAGGTGGACTGCAAACTGCTACCTATTTAAATTTGTGGGGCATTCTTTTAAAATTTTTTTTGCAAAATTTATTTGAATAAATTTTTGTGTATGTCCTATGGATACACACAAAAATACCCCATTCAAAGATTATATAGTCATCCCATTATTCAACTGTGTTTTCGTTTATTAAACATGTCTAGTTTTGAGAAAAGTGTACTGAAGTTTCTTTACTTGCGTTTTTATATTTCATCAAGTTCTATTTGAATTACCAGTCGCTTATGTCTTGAGTTCCTCTGGTAATTGAGGTATAAGATGTATTACCACTCTGTCGTTCTTAAGAGTCTTTGGGTGCTTGCCAAACGTTAAGTTCTATCCAGGTGTGGTGGCATATGCCTGTAATCCAGTGGCTCCAGGGCTGAGGCAGGAGGATCACAAGTTCAAAGCCATCCTCTACAATTTATGAAGGCCCTAATCAACTTAGCGAGGTCCTGTCTCAAAATTTAAAAATAAAATAAAATAAGCTCTGGGGATGAGGCTCAGTCATTGCCACTGGGTTAAATCCCTGGTACCAATAAATAAGTAAATAAAGTAAAATAAAGATCAATGCATGTGATATTGACACTTCAATTCCTGTACTGTGTTTTGGTTTGCATTTGCCTTTTTTTCTCTTTGCCATCCCTTAGTTTTTAGCCTTCTTTACCACTTAAGTGTGTTTCTGTACACAGCATGTAACTGGGTTCTTTACCCCCCGCAAACACGTTTTGTAACAGTAGTAAATTTAATCCATTTGTATTGAGATAGTGCTGAATTCACTTGATCGCATTCTTTCCATCTTATTTTGTGTATTATATTGCCCATTGTTGTTTTTTCTTTTACTTTTTGATTTGTTTTCTAGTCTCTTTTTAATGTTTCTCCGTGAAACACTAAAGCATGAAAAAAATGTTTTTTCTCTAGATTAGTATTTTTCCACCACTTCATTGGCTTAGGTGGGCACTTAGAGGCCCCACCCCACCTCCCAGGCTCACTCAGTCCAGATGTTGACCTCACTGGTCACCAGGCTTGAACCCAGGGGCAGCAGGATGTCCTCGAGATGAGAGGTCATTCTGCTGCTCAGCAGTTCTGACCATGGACAAATTACCTGTTACGGTTTGGATGTGAGGTATCCCCAAAAACCTCATGTGTGAGACAATGCAAGAAGGTTCAGAGGAGACATGATTGGGTTATGAGAGCCTTAATCCAATCAGTGAATCAATCCCCGGGTGGTGAGTGGTATCTGAAGGTGGATAGGGTGTGGCTGGAGGAGGTGGGTCACGGAGGGTGTGCCTTTGGGGTATATATTTTGTATCTGGCGAGTGGAGTCTCTCTCTGCTTCTGTGTCATCATGTGAGCTGCTTCTCTCTACCACACTCTTCTGCTGCCATGTTCAGTCTCACCTCAAGCCCTGAGAAATGGAGCCAGCTCTCTATGGGCTGAGACCTGTGAAACCATGAGCCCCCAAATAAACTCTTCCTCCTCTAAGATTGTCCTTGTCAGGTCTTGTAATCATAGCAGTGAAAAGCAGTGTTTTAGTCATAAAACGTCACCTATGTTCTTTGAGCATGAAAAAGTAGATAGGCTCGCAGCAGGTGCAGGACTAACCAGATTGTGCCAGTTGTCTGGCACACAGTTGGTGTGCCTGTTTCCTGTGCGCTCTCTCTTTAGGCTCTTGGGTGGGGTTTGGGCCGCACCTTCCTTTGAGCTGAGTGATCAGAATGAGGATGGCCAACACGGACTTTTTCAGGTCTCTGGCCCACTCTGCTCAGAATTCCTGGAAGGCATTTCTCAAATCAGCCCCCATGATTCTTCTGTCTCTGCAGGGATTATCCTTTCCTCTCAAGGTTATGGGACACTGGAGCATTGTGGCCTTGTCTGTAGACACACTAGAGCTAGCCTGGCACCCAGTGCTACTGTCTCCAGCCTCTCCTCTAGGTCCTAGGCATAGTGGGGATGCTCATAAGATGAAGTTGTTAAAGCAGGAAATCGGAGGGACCCAAGAAGGCCACATCCTGGGGACTAGGGCTTTTCGCAGGGCCTTGAGGGAGCAGCAACAGGACTACTCTAAGCTCCACGCTTCATCCTGTGCAAACCTGGTGTCTTGGCTGTTTGTCTCCAGAGCCACAAACCCATGGAATCCCACTGGTTGCCACCATGTCTTTGTCCTCAATGAGCTGTCTCAGTTCCTTTGCTTCTTTGCAATTGCCTGGTAAACAGAAGGTTATAAACACTGCGGATGATCTATCTCTATACCTTTAGTTTTGTGATTCTAATTATTTCCATTAGGTAAAACTTTGAACTCCTTAAGGACATAGGTCAGCTTTCCGGGCCCTTTCAGTTGTCTACTCCACAGTCACAGAGTGTACCCCTGTGCCTTCTCCCATATGCTGTTGGAAACTAGCTGAGGCTGGCAAGTGGGAGA